>NC_081556.1:121731166-122331166 GCF_963082655.1 Stomoxys calcitrans
CTCATATAGTACAAAAAAAAAAAATAAAAACTTCGTATCCAAATTTCGGATGGGGTACCTAGGGGGGCCGCCCCACCTTAAAACCTACCAAACATATATTTAGACCAATCACGACAGTATGGGATTCAAATGAAAGGTATTTAGGATAAGAAAACGTATCTGATATCCAATTATCGGACCATGTGTTACGGGGGACCACCCCAACCCCCAAAACACCCCTAAATCGGACATATTTACCGACTATGGAGGACGCTCCCCGTTACCCTAATTTTTCGAAACGCCAGATCTCGGAGATGGGTTGTGCGATTTAAGCGAAATTTTGTATGCTCTCATATAGTACAAAAAAAAAAAAAATAAAAACTTCGTATCCAAATTTCGGATGGGGTACCTATGGGGGCTGCCCCACCCTAAAACCAAACAAACATAAATTTGGACCAATCACGACAATATGGGACTCAAATGAAAGGTATTTAGGATAAGAAAACGAATCTTATATCCAATTGTCGGACCAAGTGGTAGGGGGACCACCCCAACCCCCAAAACACTCCTAAATCGGACATATTTATCGACCATGGCAATATGGGACTCAAATGAAAGGTATCTGCGAGTAGAATACGAATCTAAAATCCAAATGTGGGACCACGTTTCTGGGGGGTCCACCACTTCCCCAAAACACCTCTCAAATAGGACTTATTTACTGACCATGGGAATATGGCGCTTAAATAAAAGGTATTTGAGTGTAGAATTCTAATCTAATATCCAAATATGGGACCAAGTGTTTGGGGGCCGCCTCAAAGGGGACATCCCCCAAAGGGGACAAATTTGTGACCATAGCAATATGGGGCTTAAATGAAAGGTCTTTGGGAGTAAAGCACGAATCTGATATCAATATTCGGGAAAAGTGTCTATGGGTCCACCCCACCCCCACAACACCGCCAAAAGAGAAAATATTTGCTGACTATTGCAATATGAGGCTCAAATAAGAGGGTTTTTAGAGTAGAACACTAATCCGATATATATTTTCAAGGCCAATTTACTGAGTGGCCTCCCATCCCCCAAAACACCCCCCAATAATATACAAAATCCCTTTTTTGTATTTTTCTAAACCATAGTTCAAAATAACAGCCAATATTTTACCAAACTTTTACTTAAACGCAATTTATGAGACATAGCAATTTCTTGAAGGAGACTACTGCTCAAGAATGGCTACATCAGAATTGCATCTTAAGCCAATTCGCACCGAAAAATTTCGATTTAGTGGCGATACGTAACGAAACAATGGTGTTTCATTGCAGAATTTGGGCCTCTGTTTTTTTGACTTGATTGCGAAGACAATGGTCAATTGAAATTAAACTTAAGTTCTCTATGTATTTTCGGCCCCAAATGATTTATTTATCAGAGCAAAAAAGTCCACACACCAACCAATCAAGTAAGCCACACTGACAGAATTGAAAAAAAAAATTGAGGTTAAATGTTAGTGGGTGTGTGTAGTGTGGGGCCAGTGGGGCCAGCGGCTTTGATGTTGCTGATTTTTATTTGGCCATTAATTTTTTGCAGGCATTAATTTTTTTCATTTGGTTTGTTTTTTTTTTATAATATAAAGGACAATTTTGGATTTTCCATAGGCTTGGCTTGGTTTGACGAAACCGAAAAAAACCAAAGTTCAACGAAACAACCAAATTGCCACTTAACCTAATTAGGAAGAAAAAAATTACAAAAAATAAAAAAATCCGATTTCAAATTGTAGATGTCAAAAATGGCCGGCTTTTGTTGAGATATTGAAATGACAGTAATGAAGGTATATACGTATGTATAAAAGATGCATAGATAAATAAAAGCATGTGGCACAGTGGGATGAGTTTATATAATTTTATTGTTTTTTTTTTGAAGGACAAAAACTGGAAGCCTTTTTTGGACATAGGTTATTATGACCAAAAGTGCATAAGAAAGAATCTGGCTAGAATATCACGTACATTATATTAAAAGTCCTCCTGATGGCAGGGGGATTTGACGTGGTTCTTATCCAGAAACCATGGGTGTGTGGAGAAATGGTTTGTGGACTAAGAATTCCGGGATTTAAACTATTCAAGGGTATGGTAGTATAAACTTTTTCCTTCTTCCTTCTTCCACTGAAGATTTGGTAGTAGCCAGCCTCGAAAAAAACAAGTCTCATTACCGGCTGACTTCCCTATATATGGCACATGATTCAGAGATGCCGCCTTCAAACCTTAAAGTGATGCTAGTGCACATAACCAAGTATAGGAGGTCGGATGTCAACGAAAGGAGTACGCTGCTTATCGAATACATTACAAGTTACAATCTGGTGATTTGTAATAAAGGGGATAAACCGACTTTTATTACCAGGAACAGGCAGAAGCTACTATTGTGTTGCCCAAAAAGTAATTGCGGATTTTTTAAAAGAAAGTAAATGCATTTTTAATGAAACTTAGAATGAATTTTAATCAAATATACTTTTTTTACACTTTTTTTCTAAAGCAAGCTAAAAGTAACAGCTGATAACTGACAGAAGAAAGAAGGCAATTACAGAGTCACAAGCTGTGAAAAAATTTGTCAACGCCGACTATATGAAAAATCCGCAATTACATTTTGGGCAATTAGGTTAGATATTACCTTTGTATCGGAAGATATAAGTGGAAGAATATGCGACTGGGAGGTGTTGGATGACTACAGCTTCTCTGATCATCGTTATATTAGCTTTAGCCTTGGAGAGAATACTGCAGAAGTGGTCCCTCGGCTAAACAGAAGAAAGACGGATTGGGATAAATTTCGGCACAAATTCTGCATCAATATCCCTTCTAGACTAGAAAAGGAAGTGGAAATTGCGGAGGATATAGATTTAGTGGTCAAGCGGATCACGAAGGCCCTGAATGACTCGCTTGTGTCAGCATGTACTAGTGCTCAGTCAAGGGGCAAACAGAGACCGCCATGGTGGACCCCAGAGCTGGTTGGTCTAAGAAAGCACTGCAGAAAAAGAGGGATATTGGCAAAAATTGGGGGTTTAGACCGCGTGTCATGCATTGAGTATATAGTAGTTATGAGACCTATAATGCTATATGGTGTTGTGGTATGGTGGATGGCGCTTCAACTTCAACAGAGAAAAAGCAACACGAGCATCATACGATTGGGACATCTATAAGGTTGAGCTAAGCAGATATAAGGGCGAGCTGAGAAAGGCTCAGAAAAAATCCTGGGTAGATGGAGGATACATCTGAGGCCTCTAGGTTAAGGAAGATTCTGTAGAACTATTCGTTGGACTAGAAAAAAAATCCTGGGTAGATGGAGGATACATCTGAGGCCTCTAGGTTAAGGAAGATTCTGTCCTCGAGACCTATTACGGTGGGGTATATTCAAAAGTCAAAGAATGTATGGACTAGAACTATTCACATTTCCCGGGAAATTCTCCAACGGACAACGTGGCGCCAAAAGAGGTTGTCACTGAGATGTATTCGTCGGAGGCCATTGGGGAAATTGTGGCTGAGCGGAAAATCCTTTGGGCTATAAGATGTTTCGACACCTTGAAGTCGTCAGGCCCTAATGATGTATCAAAATTTGCACATTTTGCCCATGAACATTCCACTAAGGAACAGGGGTAAACTTCTTACATATAAATGAGTGTAGTACGATTCAAGTTTAAGCTCAATGATAAGGGGCCTTCTTTTTATAGCCGAGTCCGAACGGCGTGCCGACAACTCTTTGTGGAGAGAAGTTTTAAATGGCATAGTACCTCACAAATGTTGCCGGTATTAGGAGGGGAAAACCACCGCTGAAAATTTTTTTTTAAGGGCTTGCTGGGATTCGAACCCCGGCGTTTAGCGTCATAGGCGGACATGCCTACCTCTGCGATACGGTGGCCTCCCCTGATGATGTATCGCCGGTTGAATTACAAGCTGTGTCTGATAGACTGGTTCCCTGGCTTAGGGAGATATATTCTGCTTGTATCAGAATGACATATTTACCTGTGGGAGGGAGGGATACACGGGTCATTTTCATTTCGAAAGCAGTAAAACCCTACCACACGAAGGCGAATGATTTTCGTCCTATTATTCTGTCATCCTTTATTATGCTGAAGACTCTTGAGAGGTTGATAGCACCATATCTTAGGGCAAAAATCCCCGCAGATCGTCTATCGTGGTAGCAGCATGCATATAGTAAAGGCAAATCCACTGAAACAGCCCTTCACGACCTAGTCGGCTACATAGAGGGTTCTCTCGCTGTTAAGGAATATACAATGGTAGCATTTCTTGACAATGAAGGTGTTTTCAATAACATCAAATAATGCCAAAATTTAAGACCAGGTAAAGGACCAGGGTGTACTCTAAAGATATGGAGTACACCCTAAATTGCCTGACCACTGCAGTGTGTATCAAGCGAAGATCCTTGCAATTAAGAAAGCGGTGGAAAGACAGCCAGGCAACTATTAAATCCCTGGAGAACGAATTTCTGAACACAAAAACCGCCCTCGACTGTCGCAGATCTCTCAACGAGATGGCTGAAAAGTTTAAAATTCTCCTGTTCTGGGTGCCGGGCCACAGAGATATCCCAGACAATTGTAAAGCGGACGAGCTTGCTAGGAACTACCCTACACATTCCAGGGAAACGGGAATCTGTGGGTATGCCTCTAGCGACATGTACTCTAAGTTTTCTGGACCAGGTCCGAAAAACAATGAATGATAGATGGTCGCTTGAGTTTTTCGTGAGTCGTAATTTTTATACCCTCCACCATAGGATGGGGATGTACTAATTTCGTCATTCTGTTTGTAACACTTCGAAATATGCGTCTGAGACCCCATAAAGTATATATGTTCTTGATCGTCATGTCAAGTCGATCTAGCCATGTTCGTCCGACCGCCCCTCTGTCTGTCGAAAGCACGTTAATTTTCGAAGGAGTAAAGCTAGGCACTTGAAATTTTGCACAAATACTTTTTATTAGTATAGGTCAGTTGATATTGTAAATGGGCCGAATCGGTCCATGTTTTGATATAGCTGCCATATAAACCGATCTTGGGTCTTGATTTCTTGACCCTCTAGAGGGCGCTATTCTCGTCCGATTTAACTGAAACTTTGCACATGGTGTTTTGGTATCACTTCCAACAACTGCTTTAAGTATGGTTCACATCGGCCCATTTTTTCGATATAGCTGCCATATAAACCGATCTTGGGTCTTGACTTCTTGAGCCTCTAGAGGGCGCAATTCTCGTCCGATTTGACTGAAATTTTGCACGTGGTGTTTTGGTATCACTTGCAACAACTGTGCTAAGCATGATTCAAATCGGTCCATAATCTGGTATAGCTGTCATATAAACCGATCTTGAATCTTGTCTTGTTGAGCCAATAGAGGGCACAATTCTATCCGATTTGGCTGAAATTTTGCAAGAGGTGTTTTGTTATGGCTTCCAATAACTGTGCTAAGTATGGCGCAAATCGGTGCATAACCTGATATAGCTGCCATATAAACCGATCTGGGATTTTGACTTCTTGAGACTCTAGAGTTCGCAATTCTCATCCGATTTGGCTGAAATTTTATACAACGGCTTCTCTCATGACCTTCAACATACGTGTCCAATATGGTCTGAATCGATCAATAGCTTGATACAGCTCCCATATAAACCGATATCCCGATTTTGCTTCTTGAGCCCCTACAAGGCGCAATTCTTATCCGAATGAACTGAAATATTACACCATGACCTCTCGTGTTCAGCATTCATTTATGGTCCGAATCGGACTATAATTTGATTTAGCTCCAATAGCATAACAGTTCTTATTCAATATTCTTTGTTTGCCTAAAAAGAGATACCACGCACAGAACTCGACCATGATGGAGGGTATATAACATTCGGCCTGGCCGAACTTAGCACGCTCTTACTTGTTTTTTTTAAGTCGTGATTTTTCTAGTGAGTCGTAACTTTTCGTGAGTCGAAATTTTTTCGAGAGTCATGAGTGTTTTTGTGATTCGTCAGTTTCTCGTGGGTCTATATTTCTTGTAAGATGTGATTTTTCTCGACTGTCGTGGTTTTGTCGGGAGCTCTTCGAATATCATGTGTGAATAGTGTGTTATTCACATTTGGGTTTGCTAAAGTGCGTGACCGTGAAAAGTGAGTTTCTCGTGATTCATGATATTCTCGTGAGTCGTGATTTTCTCGTGAGTCATGACTTACTAGTGAGTCGTGAGTTTTTCCTGAGTCGTGATTTTCTCTAAAGGAGGCCACCGTAGCATAGAGGTTAGTTTGTCTGCCTATGAAGCTGAACGCTTGGGTTCGAATCCTGGCAAGAACATCAGAAAAAATTTTCGGCGGTGGCTATCCCCTTCTAATGCTGGCGACATTTGTGAGGTACTATGCCATGTAAAAACTTCTCCCCAAGGAGGTGTTGCACTGCGGCACGCCGTGCGAACTTATCTATAAAAGCGAGGTCCCTTATCATTGAGCTAAAACTTTAATCGGACAACACTCTTTGATGTGTGAGAAGTTTGCCCCAGTTCCTTAATGGAATGTTAATGGCGAAATTTGCATTTGCATTGATTTTCTCAAGAGTCGTGGTGAGTTCTGGTGAGTCGTAAGTTTGTCGTGAGTTTATCGTGAGACGCGATTTTCTTTTGAGTAATGATTTTTTTACTGAGTCATGATTTTCTCGTAAGTCGTGAGGTTTTCGTGAGTCGTGTTTTTTGTGAGATTTTTTACGTTAGTCGTTAGTTTCACAAGAGTCGTCAGTTTCGCGGGAGTCATGATTATCTCGTAATTCGTAATTTTCTCGCATGTTATGAGTCATGATTTTTCTCGTGAGTCGGTATTTTGTTGTGGATTTTTCGTAAACAAAGTGTGAAAAGTGGTGAGTAACGTTTTGATCTCGTGACCGTGATTCAACATGAAAAATGACGTTGTTTCTCGTTTGTGTCTTTTCTTTCGGTAAAAGGTTTCTGAGTACTCTGGCTGGGGTCCAATCCACGCACCATAGCAATGTCGGCAGGCGTGGAATCCTCTCCTATGATTACTATAGGATCTATCTTGAGTTAGCGAGAATCGAGAACTTGCTGTGTTCATGTCCGAATACTCGTATGCGGGGATTCAAGCTATCTATCATAAAAACTTTTTCCTCCGACCTAGGTGATCTTGCAAATGTATAACTGCGAGGGCTCCTTAAATACATCGAGAGGATGACATGGTTTCGACAAAGGGACATAAGAAAAGATCCTCCAATAGGGTATTTGTGTTAGGCACACACACTGCCTATAAACATAATTCGATATGCATTACTTCCTACGCTCTTCTTCTTCTCTCTCTCTCCCTCAATCGCTAGGTGTAATCCTGGAACTCTCCCCTTTTTCATTCCTCTTGTACACTTCCTCTTGCTGGATTTCACAATGGGCCAAAACTGGTCACTATGTGAACACACCTTGAAAGTAGGTCACCCATTAGAGATGTGCATTACTTCCTACGCTCTTCTTCTTCTCTCTCTCTCTCCCTCAATCGCTAGGTGTAATCCTGGAACTCTCCCCTTTTTTCATTCCTCTTGTACACTTCCTCTTGCTGGATATCACAATGGGCCAAAACTGGTCACTATGTGAACACACCTTGAAAGTAGGTCACCCATTAGAGATGTGCACGTGAGTGGATTTTTATTCATGCCCACGCACGCGAAATTTTAGTTACCCATGTTCACGCATGACTTTTTTAAGTCAACTGGCGTTTACGCACGTTCATAAGACAAAAATTTTACTCACACATGCTCACGCACCACTAACGAGACACTCACAACTCACGAGAAAAATCATGAATCATAAGTCAATAAACACTCACGACTAGAGATACTCTCGGGATTCGTGATTAGTGTCGTGAGCAGGACTTCGGTCATTTACGCTCACGCACGAAGAATTTGAATTCAATCATGGTTACGGACGATCACGTGATTGGATTTAGATCTCACTTACAAATCACGTGACTCACCCGTGACACGACAACTCACGTGCAAGCCTCCAGTACCAATTTAATCAAACCTAACCTTGGTTATCACCTTGGAATTTCGTAAAAATTTATCAGCCCTTTCAAAAATTATAAGATTTATGACTTTTTACTTTTCTATCCCACTGTGCAACATTTTTAAGCCAATATCAAAATTCCGACCCGATTCTTTTTTCGGGTCGGGAGTTTTTGTTATCATTTAGTTTTTATTTGAATCGGACAGCACTCACTGACTTGTGAGAAGTCTTAATGGAATTCTTGTGGAAAGTTTCGCTTTGGGCATCTGCGGCATTTAAGGAAATTTTTGAGAAAATTATTTAAAAAATGTTCTTAAAATTTTTTTTTTACACATTTTAGCCATTCTTGCCCCACAGTGCATTCATTTAAATCACAATCGTCTTTTTTTAGATCTCCCATATATTTTTCAACATTTGAAATGTGTTTTTTTATTTCCAAAAGTAAGAAGAAAATGCATTTTAATCTTTGTATGTTTGTGTTTCACTTTTAGTGTGTGTCTGTGTGTGTGTGTGTGTACGTGTTTTGGTGTACATTTTGGGGGCAAAAAAGTGCATTCGAGTGTTAACAATTAGAAGTGGCAACACTTTGACCCACGTGTCCGCGCATGCGCATGAGCACCACCAAAGTATTGCAATTTTTCCGCTTGGTCGCTTGGTCTGAAATCGCACAGCCAAAGCAAATCCGACACAGAATCAGCGTGAACAGATTTCAAGCAGCAGCACACGTCTGATGTGCATTTTTTTTTTTTGGCAAACATGGTCTTTTTTTTTCTTCTGCCCTCTACCAAAAAGGCTCGACTCGCCTCTATGTGGCCTAACATGGGCCTGGTTGAACACGTTATTGAAAGCTGGCTGGAAGACACCCCCTCTTGGATAGCTCCAAATTTTTCACCCAATTCAATTGGCAACAAACGCCAGCCAAATAGAAGGAAATTTCAAAAGAAGCAGGCAAATGAAAAAAGTATTGAAGGCTTCAGTTAAGCATTGGAGATTTATTTTTTGTGTGATGTTGGTGTGGAGTTTTTGGGGGATTTCGCAAATGTGACAACTTTTTGGCTTGCTTCTATCTAAGCTTGCATTACATTTCGTGGCAGCAGTTTTGTTTCTTCTTCTTTTTTTTACTGCTAATGCAAGACCTCTTGCTACTAAGGTTTTTCTTTTCAGACTCTTCTTTGGACGCAAATCTATTTCTTTCTAAAATTCACGCCATGCCAAAGTTGCTGAGTGAGTTGAAGAGCTTTTCCTAGCAGCCAGCCTAAGCAGTGGGGGAGGGTGGAAACTCCAATTTCAGAGATGGAGTGTAAAACTGTGCGCGAACGAGTTGCATCATAAATCGTGCCATAAAGGTCGTTTGCGGGTGTCACTTTGGCAATTTTCTTATATTACATGCCAACCAGCCAACTAACGAAAAAAAAACCATGTTTGTTAATAAGAAGACAGCAATAGCAGCAGCAACAACAACAACAGTATTGATATCACCATGAACAGCAACAGTTTTTTTTGTGGTTTTGTTAAAAAGTAACCGTCACTTGAGTTGAACCCAAAGCCAAGAAAAAGAGTGTCTCTTTTGTGGAGTTTTTTTTTTTTTTTTGGTATGGAGCCGTTTTGAAAGTATCTCCAGCCTTTGTCATGTGTTAAATAGGTCGGAAAATGCATTTTTAATTTGTCCTTTAACCCAACAGATGGGTAGAATCTATACGTAGAACTAAGATACATGAGCATTTTAACTTTAAATGGTGCACAGTGTGTTGGAAAACAAAAAAATGTCTATGTTTTTCGAAAGGATAGACAACTTTGGAATAAGAATAGCTGAACTTTCAACCAGATGCTGTGCAAAATGAAAGGGCTCTAGACTAGACTCGCTCAAGCTCACCAGAAAAAAAAATATTATTCACGTACCACAGTTTTATGCCGACTCACGTTTACCCACACTCACGACAAAAATGTTCGAGAGTTTTGAATGTCTTGTGAGTCGTGATTTTCCTGTGAGTCGTGAGCTTGATTTCACTCGCTCACGCTCATACATGAAGAATTTTAACTAAATCATGATCACGCACAATCACGTAAATGGATCTGGATCACTCTCACGAATCGCGTGACACTACACGACTCACGAGCACAGTCTCTACTCTAGACTGGAGGTCACCTCTGCTCGCTCACGCTCATACACGAAGAATTGCAATTAAATCATGATCACGCACAATTACGTGATGGGATGTGGATCACTCTCACGAATTGCGTGACACTACGCGGCTCACGAGCACAGCCCCTACTCTACTCTGTGAGTGGAGGTCAGCTCTACTCACAACAGAAAAATTTTACTTACACACACTCACAAGGCAACAATTTGACTCACGCACAACTCACCAGTCGTGATTATCTCCTAAAGTGTGATTTTCTCGTGAGTCATGATTTTTCGCTTGAGTTGTGATTTTCTCGTGAGTCGTAAGATTTCACAAATGCGCACTCGGGAATTATTTTCCAGTTACACACAGACATGACATTGAGTTTCGATCTCGCTCACTAATCACGTGACTCACGCTTGACACAATAAATAACGACACACATGCACACCTCAACTCCATCAAGATGTAACCGTTGGCGGCGTGAATTGACATATCTCCCATAAGCTAAAAGGCCTTAAATTCGGCCGGGCCGAACTTTGGATACCCACCACCTCGGGTAGATAAGTAAACCACCTTTCGTCATAATCCAGTGAAAATGCATTATTTACGCACCCATATCAATTTTTTTGTGTTTCCCAAACATCCCATTATAGAACGAATTCGAGGGAAACTAACTTCTCCCAATTTCAAATGACTGCTGCCCGATTCAAATTTAAGCTCAATGATAAGGGAACCTCTTGTTCGGAGTCCGAACGGCGTGTCATTGAAAAGTGACACCTTTTTGTTGAGAAGATGTACATGGCTGAAATACTCACAAATGCTGCCAGCATTTAGTGAGGGGATAACCACCGCTGAAAAATGTTTTATGGTATTCTAGCCGGTGGGAATTGAACCTGGGCGTTTAGATGCGATAGGCGGGCATGCTAACCTATGCACCACGGTGGCTCCCAAACATCTATAGCAGATATATTCAAATATGGTCTGATTTGGACCAAATTTGGCACGGACACATAGAAGGTTATGAACCGATTGAGACCACGCTAAATGTAGATGTTGGGGGTCATAGGGCTGATGACCTCACTATGCCACAATTTAGCCAAATCGGATAAGAATTGCACCATTTAGAGGCTCAAGAAGTTTAAAAGAAATATCGGTTTGTAAGGGAGCTATATCAAGTAACGGACCGATTAAAAGCAATCTTGGTTAAGCTATTGGAAGTCATAGGAGAAATCATCGTGCAATAAAAAGTGTGCCTTCGAGAGGCTCAAGAAGTGAAATCGGGTTTATATGGGAGCTATATCAGGGTTTTTACCGATTGGGATTACGGCTGCTGCAGGTCATACGAGAAGTCACGTCTAAGACCGAAGTTGTTCTTTTCAGCAGGAGGTACAAGCTACCCACAGTGCCACCTGTCTCCTTAAGGATCAGGTTGACCAGTCCGGAATTGTTTGGGAGTTGAACTGGTAGTAGTTTCGGGTACGAGATCTGACTGGAGTCTTTAATCTAGTACCACGGGTGTCAGGAGCCCCTGGGATTTCGTTGCCAGCCTGACTATGGTGATGCCCCCGTTGGGGGGTAACGTGGTGGCTGCGGTTTGAACCCCAATCACGGGTAGAGCGCAAGCTCGATCTGGAGTTGTATTCCAACCGGGTAATATTCCACCCTGTGTGGAACGCGCGATCGAATTGGTACCTACGCGTAGTATTGGCTATGTGTGTGGGATGTTGGTAGACGCATTGTATTCACCCGGAGTTAAGAGCCCCGCAGGATTGAGTCAACACGTCAGGTGCCTGCATTTACCATAATTAGGACTTGTCTCCTTGGTAGGATAGAATGTCGCATTTACTGACAGCACAAAATATCTGGGTGTTTTGCTGGACCGGAAATTGAACTTCAAATCAAACATTTTGGAAAGGGCTATAAAAGCAACTCTTCTTGCTCTATACATGTGCAAGATATCCATTGGCAAAAGTTGGGACTTAGATCGCGTGTCATGCACTAGGTATATACTACAGTTTTCAGACCAATAATGCTGTATGGTGTTGTCGTCTGGTGGACGGCGCTTCAAAAGTCCACCTACTGTTCTATAATTGCTTTTATTGGCAGCTATATCCAAATATAGACCGATCTGAACTGCAAAGGACACGGATGTCGAAAAGCCTAAAATATGTCACTGTGTCAAATTTCATATGTTCGGTTGAGGGGTTTATGTTGGGAGTGAAGAAATCCCCAGATATTTTAACCCAAATAATAACATCAGATATGTGGTTTAGTTTTTATACCCACCACCGAAGGATGGAGGTATATTCATTTCGTTTGCAGCACATTGAAATATCCATCTCTGACGCTATGAAGTATACGTATATATTCTTGATCGTCGTAAAAATCTAAAACGATTTTGCCATTTCCGTCAGTCTGTCTGTCCGTCCGTTTTTGTTCTTGTAGCCACATTTTCATGTGAAGGTGGCGTTCCTCGTCAAGCTCCTCTAGTTAAGCAAACTTGTTCCGGTCCAAAGGTTGGTTATTTAAAGGAGCTAATAACTTGCCTTATCATATCGAGCATCATAGGCACTCAGTATTTGTGCAAGAGCCGGTGCTGCCCGACCACTAACTGAGACTCTCTGCTCGATACCGCCGATTATCCCCGACTGCCATTGCAGCTACTCCGTATGGATCATTTCACTATTTGCAACCTGTGTCCGGTAGCTCGCAGCTAAATTTCTCGTGACAGCAATCAGATCGGACCTCAATGTTCCAGCCTGTGTGGTTCTCACAGCTATCCCATGTTGAACCGCCCGTCCGTCTGTCTGTTGAAATCACAGTACAGTCTTCAAAAATAAAGATATTGAGCTGAAACTTTGCACAGAATTTGTTTCTATTTTTTTCGGACTATATTTTTATAGCTCCTTTATAGCCCGATCTGCCGACTTAAGGTCATAGGACCATCAAAACTACATTCATTATCCGATTTCGCTGAAATTTGGGACAGTGAGTTGTGTTAGGACAATCGACATCCTTTTTCAATAGGGCACAGATCGGTTCAGAATAAGATACATATGCTTATTATGGGCCCAAGGTCTTGGGCCCATAATAAGCACATTTATTGTCCGATTTCAAAGAAATTTGGTATGGCGAGTTGTGTTAAGGTCCTAGACATCCAAGTTCAATACGGCCCAGATCGGCCCAGATTTGGATATAGCTGCCATACATACCGATCTCCTGACTTAAGGTTTCAGACCCATAAAAAGAGAATTTATTAACCGATTTTGCTGAAATTAAGCTCCATGAGTTGCGTTAGGCCCTTCGACATTCGTACCTAGTAAAGACCCATTTCTCAATTAAAGATCTTGAGCCCATAAGAGGCATATTTATTGTCCGATTTCGCTGAAATTCGATATAGCGAGTTGCGTTAGGCCTCTTAAACATCCCTGTTCAATATGGCCCTGATCGGTCCAGATTTGGATACAGCTGCCATATATACCGATCTCCCGATTTAAGGTTTTAGACCCATAAAAAGAGCATTTAATAACCGATTTTGCTGAAATAAAGCTCCATGAGTTGCGTTAGGCCCCTCGACATTCGTACCTAGTATGGTAAAGATCGGACGGCCCTGATCGGTCCAGATTTGGATACAGCTGCCATATATACCGATCTCCTGATTTAAGGTTTTAGGCCCATAAAAAGGGAATTTATTAACCGATTTTGCTGAAATAAAGCTCTATGAGTTGCGTTAGGCCCCTCGATATTCGTACCGAGTATGGTAAAGATCGGGCTATATTTGAGTATAGCTGTCATATGTACCGATCTCCCTATTTAAGTTCTTGGGGCAATAAAAGCACGTTTATCATTATTACTCGATTTCTTAAATTTAAAATTTTCTTTTATCCATACCTAAACACAAGTACAAACAAGTAAAAGCGTGCTAAGTTCGGCCGGGACGAATCTTATATACCCTCCACCATGGATCGTATTTGTCGAGTTCTTTTCCCGGCATCTCTTCTTACGCAAAAAAGGATATAAGAAAAGATTTGCTTTGCTAGTAGAGCCATATCAAGATATGGTCCGGTTTGAACCACAACTAAATTGTATGTTGGAAACCTGTGTAAAATGTCAGCCAATTCGAATAGGAATTGCGCCCTTTGGGGGCTCAGAAAGTAAAATAGAGAGATCGATTTATATGGGAGCTGTATCGGGCTATAAACCGATTCAGGCCATAATAAACACGTATGTAGATGATCATGAGAGGATCCGTCGTACAAATTTTCAGGCAAATCGGATAATAATTGCGATCTCTAGAGGCTCAAGAAGTCAAGATCCCAGATCGGATTATACGGCAGCTATATTAGGTTATGAACCGATTTGAACCTTACTTGACACAGTTGTTGAAAGTAAGAATAAAATACGTCATGCAAAATTGCAGCCAAATCGGATAGGAATTGCGCCCTCTAGAAGCTCAAGAAGTCAATTCCCCAGATCTGTTTATATGACAGCTATATCAGATTATGAACCGATTTGAATCATACTTGGCACAGTTCTTGGATATCATAACAAAATACTTCGTGCAAAAACTCATTCAAATCGGATAAGAATTGCGCACTCTAGAGGCTCAAGAAGTGAAGACCCGAGATCGGTTTGTATGGCAGCTATATCAAAACATGGACGGATATGGCCCATTTACAATACGAACTGACCTACACTAATAAGAAGTAAAGGGTGATTTTTTTGAGGTTAGGATTTTCATGCATTAGTATTTGACAGATCACGTGGGATTTCAGACATGGTGTCAAATAGAAAGATGCTCAGTATGCTTTGACATTTCATCATGAATAGACTTACTAACGAGCAACGCTTGCAAATCATTGAATTTTATTACCAAAATCAGTGTTCGGTTCGAAATGTGTTCAAATTTTGACAAATTTTGTTCAGCGATGAGGCTCATTTCTGGTTGAATGGCTACGTAAATAAGCAAAATTGCCGCATTTGGAGTGAAGAGCAACCAGAAGCCGTTCAAGAACTGCCCATGCATCCCGAAAAATGCACTGTTTGGTGTGGTTTGTACGCTGGTGGAATCATTGGACCGTATTTTTTCAAAGATGCTGTTGGACGCAACGTTACGGTGAATGAACACATTTCGAACCGAACACTGATTTTGGTAATAAAATTCAATGATTTGCAAGCGTTGCTCGTTAGTAAGTCTATTCATGATGAAATGTCAAAGCATACTGAGCATCTTTCTCTTTGACACCATGTCTGAAATCCCACGTGATCTGTCAAATACTAATGCATGAAAATCCTAACCTCAAAAAAATCACCCTTTATTTCTGCACAATTTGAAGCGGCTAGCTTTACTCCTTCGGAAGTTAGCGTGCTTTCGACAGACAGACGGACGGACAGACGGACGGATATGGCTAGATCGACATAAAATGTCGCGACGATCAAGAATACATATGGGGTCTCTTTATGGGGTCTCAGACGAATATTTCGAGTAGTTACAAACAGAATGATGAAATTAGTATACCCCCCTACCTATGGTGGAGGTTATAAAAACAAAAAAATTTAAACATATAAGCAGTAAGTTTGTAATGGTTTTATATGGCTCTGAAGCATGGGTACTTGTGAAAGCGGTTGAGGCAGTACTTGGAGTATTTGGGAGAAAGATTCTTCGTAAAATATATGGACCAGTTTGCGTTAAGGGAGAATATAGGCGACGTATGAACCACGAGCTGTATGAGCTGTATGTCGACGATAGCACAGTTACACGCATCAAAATACAACGGCTGCGTTGGCTAGGTCATGTTGTAAGAATGGATGAAGAACCTTCATCAAAGAAGTCTTTTGAAGGCAAACACGGTGGTACACGCAGGAAGACCAAAAGCCCGATTGAAAGATCAAGTGGTGGGAGACACCTCGAAACTTGGTGTCAGAGATTTTAGAATGAGCGCAGAAGATCGAGGCGCTTGGAACTCTATTCTACGTTCGGCTAGTGGAAAAAATATTCTGTCATAGCCAATTATAGTAAGTAAAGTAAGTAGGTTTTTAAATCCTGCTCAATGGTGGTTCTGTTGGTTATAATAACAAACTAAGGCGTATACACATTCACTTTTTACCACTTGCCTTGCCCTCCTTATTCTTCACATACCTTTTCATTTATTTATAATAGAATTTTTTAATAAGGATATTAGTTTTGTTAAAAAAAACATTTTTTTTTTTTGCAACAACCTTTCACCTTCATTCAGAGCAAGTTTTTAAATTTCAAATGTTTTTTCCACTCCCTGTCTATTTGATATCTGTCATTTATCTCGGGCCATTGTAGAATGCTACTGCATG
This sequence comes from Stomoxys calcitrans, assembly GCF_963082655.1. Classification (NCBI taxonomy): domain Eukaryota; kingdom Metazoa; phylum Arthropoda; class Insecta; order Diptera; family Muscidae; genus Stomoxys; species Stomoxys calcitrans. Next base: position 121,747,613 of record NC_081556.1, read on the forward strand.
CTCCACTCAGCGTACAAGTAAGTATTTGTATAGATTTTCCTTTTCCTTTAAGAAATTGCCACAATTGTAGCAAAAAATCGAAATGAAAATAAAAAAAAATCACAAGTAAGCCGCTTTGTCAAATGGCTAGATAGATAGCCATGGACAGCATACATAGAGCATTGACTACATAACTATATTGTAGTACAAAAGATCAATTAAGTGGGAGTGGACGAACAGTCACTATACATCAACATTGACAGCAATGACAACTTGGCAAAGCGACAGCCAGGGCTCAAATGGAGAAATAACGAAACGAAAGACAGACAGACAGACAGGCGGACGGATAGGGAGCATTTCATTTCATTTTCGTTTCTAGTTTAGGAGTATGAAAGTACGTACAGTAATAGCTCAAAAGCTGCAATAGTTCAGAGCATTCCCTATCATATGGGAGGTTAGCATTCGATGTACGTAAGTAGTGGGATTCAATTGGGCATTTATCAAAAGGCAACTATTGTAGCCCACTACAGCACAATGTTGATGATGAAACATTAATGGCCCTATCATATTTCATAAAAAAGCAACAAAAAAAAAAAAGAAAAAACATGCAATTGTTTAATAACTCTATTTTTTGTATTGTATTGTTAGTAAGGTAGGTAGTTTGCTTATAATGTAAATGAAGGTAAAAAATTAGCTAAAATTAGCGGCAATTAATTTTACATAAAATAATTTTTTGGATTTGTAGAGTTGCCAATGTAGTAATTAGATAGGGAATTCCTTAAAATGGCTAATGAGATTTTGTAGAGTCGAAATGACCAAATTTGAGACTACGTCAGTAGGCCTTGTAGTGCCTTGTAACCTGGTTTAGACTTCAGCAATGCTTATTAAAAATATCTTTATCCGTTCAAAAATGGTAGATTTGTTCCACCTTTTTCTTTTTCTATCCCACTGTGAGTTGTCTGATCGGTTGAAAGGCGTGTGAGGTGGATTAAGCACCACCTAGAAAAGTTTTAGGCCCCCAAGAACTTTAAAAACTTCACTGTTATCGAAAAAATTTGATAATTTAATTGCTATTGAAAGGGTTTAGCGCCCTCTACAATAATTGATAAAGGAAGGGGGCAGACCCTTCCCTGTTACCACAAAGTAAGGCTTCGCATTGCATGAAATGAAATAAATAAATAAATAAATAAAATGAAAAGTGTATCGATGGAAACAATATGGGACTCATATGTGAAATACAATACAAAAATATGGGGGTGACTCAGGCGACGGACGGGCCGAAACACCGTCCCACCAAATTGACATGAAAGCTGATTGGGGCAATATGGGCCTCCAATGAAAGACGCAATTGGGAGCAGAATACGAATCTGATATCAACATTTGCCGCCATTCCTGTCTGCACCTTCCCATAAAAATGCCCTCAATGGTAGACCGTAGGAATATTAGGGGATAGACAAATAGGAAATGAAAGCTATTTGAGAATATAACACGAATATGATATCAAAATTAGGCAATATCTGCTGGAGGCCGCCATTTCCCATATACTCTCATACCTCATAAAATCCCCACAATCAAAAAACAAACAGAAAAGTAGTGAGATTGAAAGGTATTCGAGTGTAGAGCAAAAAGTTTAACTTCCCAATTCCTGGGGGAAAAACGCCTCGCCCCCGAACCAATTTTCTTGAATACAGGGTGTTCCATTTTTGATATCCGCAGCAAAGGTCTGCACAAAACCATTCATTGGTGACGATGTTTGCTCGTGAACGCTGAACCCACATGATGTTGTATTTCAACACTACTGAGGAGCGAAACACTGAAGATAGAGTTAAACGAATAATTTGTTTGTAACTTAAAAAACACCGGATCACAAAGATGGGTGTAAAATACAAATTTGGTATAAAAACTTGGAGTTAAACAACCAGGGGGAGCGCCCCACTCAAACGGGCATGTTTACCGATTGACACAATATGGGTATCAAATGAAAGGTATATGGTAGTAGAACACGAATCGGGCATACAAATTTGGGCCCAAGTGACCGGGAGCAGCCCCATACCATTTAACAGCCATTTGAGATAGATATAAAGGTCCTGTGAGTTTTGAGTAATGTTATGTGATGAAGAACCCTTGGCCTTGAATGTTTGGGCATTAGCGTCAAAATATTTAAAGAGGAAATTTGGGAAAAATTTATATTATATACCGACTTAGACCATACTTGACACGACATTTGGAAGTCGTAGCAAAACACTTCGTGCAAAATTTCAGCTTAATCGGATAACAACTGTGGTTTCTAGGAGCTCAAGATGTCAAATCGGGAGATCGTTTTATAAGAAACCTATTTCAGGTTATAGACCGATTCGGACCATACTTGGCACTATTATTGGAAATTGTTTCCCAAAAGCCATTTTAGGTTGTGGCAAAAAGCTCCGTGCCAGCTAGATTCATATAAATTTGGGAAAAGGTTCATGATGTGCTAAATTTTCGGATTCTAATAACTGTAAGCGGCTTCTGGTGGGCCCTCAAAATGGAGAAAGTTGTACATATACCGATGTTAAGAAAATCTGATCGATGAATACCTCTTCTGATTATAGAATACCATAATTTGAAGAGACATTTTACTCACTCCTTTATAGGTAGAACAAGAATTTTGTATAAAAAGATGGGGTCAAGCAACCAGGGGGAGCCCCCCACCCAAACGGGTATGTTTATCAATCGGGACATTATGGGTATTAACTGAAAGGTATTTGGAAGAAGATTACGAATCTGATACAGAAATTTGGTACCAAGTATCCTGGAGACACCCTGAATCCATATAGCACTCAAATTTGGGATAAATATAAAGAACCTCTGAGCTTTGAATTATTCGATGTGACGAAGAAACCTTGGTCTTAAACGTTTGGGTATTAGCGTCAACATATTTAAGTAGTGATTTGTTTCCAAAAAGCCATTTTAGTTTGTGGCAAGGAGCTCCGGGCCAACTAGTTTCATATAAAATGGGGAAAAAGCTTAAAATGTGCTAAATTTTCGGGTTCTGCTAATTGTGGGCGCCTTCTGGACGGTCCTCAAAGTTGGTTACCTCGGATTTGTTAACATGATAAGGGGAAACTTTTACTTATAACGATATGTTCGGAAAAAAAAAAATAAAACATTGGGATCAAGCAACCAGGGGGAGCGCCCCACCCAAACGGGCATATTTACCAATGGTGACAATCTGGGTATTAAATGAAAGGTATTAGAAAGCAAGTTTTATATCAAACTAGGGAAGAGCTGATGATGTACCAAATTTCGGGGTCTTATTAACTTCGGTTGCCTATTGGTGGTCCCTCGGCTTTGTTTACATGAAGTTTTAGATATAACGATACGCTCAGAAAATCTGAGCACCTCACCCAAAACAGGGGGAGCGTCCCATCGAAACGGGCATGTTTATAAATTGGGACAATGTGGGTATCAAATGAAAGGTATTGGGAAGTAGAATACGAATCTGATAAACAAATTTGGATCGAAAAGCACTCATAAACATGCAGGAAGTATTACAACTGTTTCTTTATGGAATGTTCATGGGCGAATTCGCATAGTGAGTGTAATCTAGAGTTCACCATTAGGGATCCTATGGTGCAGGTGATTTTAAGGAAACTCCAATCGTTTAAGCGGGGGCCACCACAGCGTAGAGGTTCGCTTGTCTGCCTGTGACGCCGAACGCCTGGGTTAAAATCCTGGCGAGAACATCAGAAAAAACTTTCAGCGTTGGTTATCCCCTTCTACTGCTGTCGACATTTATGAGGTACTATGCTATGTAAAATTTTCTCCCCAAAGAACTGTCACCTGCGGTACACCGTTCGGACTCGGCTTTAAATCAATTCAATCAATCGGAAATCACTCATTGATATGTGAGAAGTTCTAAAGATGGAGGTTGAGCACCCAGCTCCGCCCAGCTGCTGCATCCTTAGCTTGTCTAGAACTTGCATATACTCCAAAGTCCAGGCAGGAGGCAGGGATAGTCTTTATACCCAAATCGGTAAGTTATGTGGCATATAGACCTATAAGCCTTAAGTATTTTCTGCTCAAAGTCATGGAGCATATAATGTAAAACGTGATGAAGAATAGGACATCTGGCGATTTGTTCAGATACAAGCAGCACATCTACTGCAAAGAGCTATCGATGGGGACCGCACTTCGGGAGATTGTGCTTAAGATAGAATAATCATTCAAAGCCACAATGTAAACGCTGGCAGTATGTATTTATATCGATGGGGCTTTTAAACCCACTCCGGTATGTGGACAATTCCCATCGAATTCTCAGAGAAACGAGATTAGGTCAGTAGAGTAAAACTTTAATAGGGTTTGGAGGTCGCAGGAAAATCTTCTTTGCGGCCCTTTTTATAGAACATTGATCGAAGACAAAGGGTTCTCGTATTTTGAGATAGACAAATTTGTCAACGAACATTCCATTAAGTAACGACACTTCCCTCATATCAAAGAGTGAGATAAGAGACCTCTATTTTATAGTCAAGTCCGACACCGCTTGGCGACCCTCCTTTCTTAAGAAGTTTTACGTGGCTGAATATCTGAATGAATACAATAATATTTCTGATATTATTGCGGGATTGAAACCCTTTTAGACTCATAGTCGAGTAACGCAGTGTACTGTGGCCTCCGGTAAGATATATCAGCGATGGTTGCACCGAATTATGCAAATTTTGGTTGGTACCTTTATAGTAACCCAAAAACACAAATCAGATATTTATTCGTAACTTTTAGTTCAAGAGCCTAGGGGGAACGACCCATCCCAAAATCCCCCAAACGGGCATACAGACCGATTGGTACAATATGGGACTCAAATGAAAGGTACTTAAGAGTTGACAACGAATCTGATATTAAAAAAGGAAAAAAGTATCAGAAGGCCCGCCTCGCCCCAAAAATCCCTCCGAGCGGATCTTCCGATAAGGCATTTAAATGAAAAGTAATTGGGAAAAGAGTACTAATCTAAAAACCAAGGATGGGGCAACAGTTTGGAGGATCAACAACCCCCAAAAATCCACGCAATCAGCATATGGACCGTGCATATATAAAAATTAGGCGAAAAGTATTAGGAGGTCCATTCAACCCCCAAAACTCATCCTAAACGGGCATATGGACCTATCTTTAGAAATGCGACATACATGAAAGGTAATTATGAGTCGAGTTCGAATCTGATATCCAAGATTGGGGACAAAAACCCACCCATCAAAAAATCTCCAAACAGGAATAGGCGAAACCGGTCTGTATAATATGGGAGTTATTTGGGGAAAGATTATGACATAAAATTCTAGAACTGGAAAAACCTAAAAGTGCTTAAAAATTAGGAGCCCAATTTTTTTGCGATATGCTACTTAAAAATAAAATACAGTGGTAAACAAGTTGTTCAAAATATCGATCAGGGAAGAGCCTAAGTGTCCTTGGACTTCACTTCAGTGAAAGCTATCGAAGAGATCCTTGGACTCTCTGAAGAGATCCTTGGACTTTTCTTCCAATGCACTTCAATGAAAACTATTGTGGAGATGATATTATCTCAATATGACTTTTTGATGTCCTGGATTTCTAAAAAATTGGCTATAACTTCTAGAACTGCTGGAACACTGACTAAAAGACTGGTGCTGGTAAAAGCTATTCCATGGATGAAAATCACGTTGCTTCCTATTTTTTTTAATTTTCTTTTCAATTGGTTTTACTCTTTAATATATCTTCAACTTCTAATGGCACCTCTGTCTTACTTACCTTGATTTCGAATTAGCAACATTTGTCAATGCTTGTTGCTGCTGTGGCGTTGGTTGAGAGGCTGCGGTTGCTGGTGCTGCTACAGTTGGTGATGGTGCTGCTGTTGTGGTGGCAAAACTTTGCTGCTGAACCCCCATCGTTGTGGTTGCCATTGGCATTCGTGGCATCAGGGGTGGTGGAGGTGTTGAAGAGTTCTTCGTAAGTCCAGCGTTGACATTACTGGGAGAATGTCTGGGTGTTTGAGGGCTGGCAACATTTTCCTGAATGGCTGGTATGCTGGAGGAGACCGCCAGATTATGGGGCCTTTTGCGTGTGGATGACGATATGTTGGTGGCCCGCAGTAGCTCGGGTTGCAATTTGTTTAGAGCCACGGGTGAGGGTCTTGAGACTTGCAATAACTCTATGCTAGCTGGTTTGCGAGGCACCAAAGGTGGGGGACCCTTTGTGATGGCCGAATCATTGGAGGTGGCTCGTTGAAAGAAATTCGCTTTGCGTGTAGAGGCACCAGCAAAACTATTGCGACGATTGGGTGAGGGTGGCTTGATCATTAAATCGGGATTGAATTCACTTCTTTGCAGAATTTCGGGAGGTGGTGGAGGCAAGGGCTCATCGGACAGGCTGGTTTCACTCTCCAGGCCAGGTGGTGGTGGTGGCAAGTCTGGTGAGGGAACTCTAAGGCTGGGATTTTTGGGTGGTCTTTCAGGCACCCAACCATCTTGAGCAGCAGCAACTCCATTACCTGCTGTTACCACCTGCCCTGGCAGATAGGCCATTTGCTGCAGATGGGGATGAGAATGATGATGATGTGGATGATGCATTGTGGAGCCATGATAGCTTTGGCTCATGAGTTGTGCTGCTGGTGGCATTGGTTGCCCACTAGGATGCTGATGGGGATGTAGTTGCTGATGTGTCAAGGCCGCAGCGTGTTGCAGCAAGACTTTATCTCTAATGCCTGCATAATCCGAGGCCGAGGAGGTGCGTCTGGTCGAAGACATAGAGGCCCGACCTCGGGGTGGAGGAGGCGGAGGTGGCATGCCGCAATCATTAAAGGAAAACTTTTCTGAATTGGAGATATTCTTAATGGACTGAGACTGCAGCTTCTCCTGGGAGGCCGACAAGAACTGATCCCTTAACTCGGCATAATCCGAGGCCGAAGAGGATCTCCTTAGCAGAGTGGGCATCATGGAACGTGATCTGGGCGGTGGTGGGGGTGGGGCTGGTGAAGGAGGTTTCTGGGCCAAACATGCCAGATTTCTTGAGCTAAAGGCATTTTTATCTTCGGATAAGGGTCTTTGGATTTGAGCTGGTGGTGAATTGTAATTGCTGGGCAAAGAATTCCTGAGTAAGACAGTGGCCACAGCGGCTTCTTGTTGGGGAGAAGCTGTTGACCTCAAGGGGGAGCTGGTCTGATGATAGGCGGTCTTGGGTGAATGCTGATTTTCGGACAGATGTGAATTGGGAGACTGTTGTTGCTGGTGGTGGTGGTGGTGGTGCTGCTGTTGTTGTTGTTGTTGCTGCTGTTGCCTTTCAAAATATGATTGCACTGCATTTTTCTGAAATGCCTTTAGTGCCGGATTGGGTACCCTATGGGTTTTATTTGGATCCAGATAAGTATACTTTTGAGGTTGTATTTGTTGTTGCTGCTGCTGCTGATCGGTGGTCCTTTCGAAATCATTGATCAGGGTGGCCACCGATTGCCAACTATGTTGAGGATAATTTTTGGACTGGCTAAGATTTGTCAAACTACCATTGCCCGAGGGAGAGCTAAGCTGATGCTGCTGCTGCTGCTGTTGCTGGGCCAGAGACTTCTGAGGCTTCTGCAGGCCGGTGCTATACTGAGGCTTAGGATGGTGCACAAAATGCGAGGTATTACTATGCACCGGTTCCATGTAGGTGCTAACTGGAAACAGGCGATGGTTATTGCGATAGAGTTGCCCTGAGCCAGAGCCACTGCCAGACTTTATGTCTGCAAGAGAGTCCATGGAAGCCGATACCGATTTATGGCTGGCCATGGATAAGGAACTTGTTGTTGTAGCTGCTGGTGCATTCGACAAGCGTTGCCCACTTGTTGAAAGGGCTTGTGATGCAGGTTCGCTGGTGTTGTTGTTGTTACTGTGGGCAAGCTTAAGCGACTCATTACTGCTGCAGCCATTGGCCAAAGGTTTGGCGGCAGGCACAGGCGGCGGATGAGGCGAAATAGTGACCACAGCCTCACTATTCGATATGGTAACCGAAATATTTGTTTGCGAAGAGGTTTTCTCACTGGCCAAGGAAGATTTGCTGAGCTCCGCATTACCACCATGATTGTGGTGATGACGATACAGGGAATGTGAGGTTTGATGTATGGGTGGATAGCTGGGACTATGGCGATGATTGGGCACCAAGGAACCTTGGGTCACCGAAGACACCGAGGCGGGACTATGTTGCTGGGAATGAGAGGCTCTCGCAGAGGCATGATGTTGAGCTGGCACTTCTGGTTCATTGGCCACCAAAACCCCTTCACTTTGATGCCTTTTGGGGGTTAAAACGCGGGAACTATGCACTATCAACTGGGAAGTGGAGACTAAAAAAGAGACAGAGAGAGAGAGAGAGAGAAAATCAGAAAATTAGTTGTAACCTCTTTTTGAGTGGCAGTTGGATTGCTCTTACCAGATTCTGAGATGGCTGAAAATCCCGTGGCATGGCTCACCTCAGACACATCACTCATGGAGCCCAGCCATTTTAATGTCTCTGTGGACGAGGTACTTTCAGAGCTGTTATTATGCTGCTGTTGCGTGATGCTGGAGACACTCAACTCACTTAAGTCGCGTTCCCGTGACATTAGAGAGGTGGGCGAGGCGGCCACTGAGGAGGTGGAGGCCAAAGATGACAGATCGTTTTGTGACCAATTATGTGATGCTTGACGTGATAGCAAATCGCTTTCCTGACGCAATCTATAAAAAGAAAAAAACAAAAAGAAGATGACGATGAAAAAAAAAGAAACGTTGAAAGAGATTATCATGGACAATGATAAGAATGATTAAAAGCTGCCGTATTAATTTGACATGTTTTCACAACAAACGCTCCGACGACAACAACACCACAGCATAATGAAAGCGGAACTCTTATTGTTTGTTTTTCTAAACGCAATTAAGATGAGGGGGATTTTTTTCCTTCATAACATTCGCTTAGTATTTTAACAAATCAAAAGAGTTTGAGTTTGCTGCACTCCCGACTGTCTGGCTGGAATAGAGAGTGGCATGGAGTGGCATGGCTGTGGACTGGACGCTGTGTTTGGCTTAGCATGGAGTGTGGTCAGTATAAATTGAATTATTTTTTGATTGTTTTCTAGCCAAAGGCTAGTTCTCTAAGACCAAGTGAAGTGATGTGAAGTCAGTTCCCTACCCCAGGTTCGTCTGTCCATCCGTCCGTCCGTCCGTCCATCACTCTTCACATCTTAGCCCCCACCATTTTTACAGTTGAAGCCAACCAAGCACTAAATGTTAGTTTCATTTCTGCTAAGGAAATGCTAACTGAAGTGGTTTAGTGTACTCTCAGTTGAAGGTCAACTCCGTCAAATAGTGGTAGTCGTAGTGCTTGGCGGCTTGGTATTCACATTCAAGTGCCAGTCTTGTTGCTGTTACTTGTACTTCATTTTTTTTTTCATCGCTTTAAGATTTTGGAATTGCTAGCCTGTGCTTGTTTGTATGTCTGCTGTAGCTGAGCGATTTGGATTTAGATTTCATTTTCGTTTTAGATTTAGATTTGTTTGTTTTTCTTTTTTTTGGTTTTTGTGATTTAACTGTTGGCCATAAATTAAAATGTGAGCACATATAATTGGATACTTAATCCATGCACGATAAATGTAGGAATAAAATACAACAAAAACAAATCAACTCACTAACCACATTTAAACAATTCTAAAAGTATTTAACTATTTGCTTTAGTTGTTATTGTTAATTGTGTATGTCGAACACTTCAAATTTAAGAATTATTTGAAATTCTTTATAAATGTTAAAGAGGGCTATAGGGCAAATTTTTTGTTTGATCCTAAAAAAAAAAAATAAAGCAATCATCATCCAAGGTTAGAAACATTAAGTGCATTTATTATATTTTTTTTTTTTATTTAAAAACTGAATATAAGAACAAAAAAATGAGAAACGGTTTAAATAAAACATGTTGAAACATATGCAGTTCGGCCGTGCCTAACATTAGATACCCACCAGCATCGAACATTTATGTAAACCACATTTCAACAAAAACTGGAGAAAATTGACTATTTTTGAACCGATTGCAACTGTATCGATATATAGTCCGGTTTGGACCAAACTCTGCAGCAAATTCGAGGGGTCTACTAGAAGTTCCGGTTCGAAATTTTAAGGAAAATAGGGTAATAAATGGGCGGTGGATTATATGGGTGGCAGCAATATCCAAATATGGTCCCATTGGAACCATATTCAGGAGGGATATGCAGGGGTTTAAAAGAACTCACTGTACCAAATTTTAACAAAATCATTTAACAAATGAGCCTTATAGAGGTGTAAGACCATCATATGAGATATTGGTCTATATGGGTGGCTACATCCTAACATGGACTGATCTGCACCATGTTCGGAATAGAAGTGAGGGGTCTTAAAGTACTCTTATTTACTTCACTTTAATTGGCTATGACAGAACATTTGTTTCACTAGCTGAACGTAGAATAGCGTTCTAAGCGCCTCAATCTTCTCCGCTCATTCTAAAATCTGTGACACCAAGTTTCGAGTTGTCTCCCACCACTCGCTCTTTCCATCAGGCATTTGGTCTTCCCGGTTTGCGTGTGCCACCGTGTTTGCCTTCAAAAGACTTCTTTGCTGGGGCTTCTTCATCCAATTTGTAGTCAACAAAGAGATGGTAGGTGTTGATTTGTCCTTGTACCATGTACCATAGGTTTCTTGGAGGAGGCTTCCTGTATCCAAGTACGGATTTCGCGGCATTTTCCATGGAGTGGGCAATAGATTGCCACTGCGTCATTTCATCAAGCAGTTGGGTCAGTCAAGTGGAATATGCCGTGTTGTGTCTGCAGCTTTTCAATGTCCAGCTTCCGTGCAGTGTCAGATCGTACTTTCCTCGCCATGTTCAAACGGGCGCGAACCTTTGCTGCAATAAGCTTATGATCCGAATCTATATTCGCTCCACGTATCGATCGTTCATCTAACATGCTGAATGAATGCCTTCCATCTATCACAACGTGATCAATTTGGTTCCTCGTGTTTTGATCGGGTGACAGCCATGTGGCTTTGTGAATATTTTTATTTTGAAATCTGGTGCTACTAACTACCATGTTATTTGTCGCGGCGAAATCTATCAGCCTCAACCCTTTACTTGACGTTATCTCGTGGAGTCTACTATTTCTAGACCAAAAATGTCTTTTTTCCCTATCTTCGCATTAAAATCTCCCAGAATCATCATGGGCAGGGCAGCGGTCTTATTCTCTCTCTAGGCGCTCGTAGAAAATATGCTTGGTCTGCTCGTCTTTGTCTTCCGTCGGGGCATGGGCACAAATAAGGCTGATGTTGAAGAATTTGGCTTTTATGCGGATTGTGGCTAGCCTCTCATCCATCGGAGTAAAGCTGGAGGCAAGGTGTTTCAGTCTCCGACTAACCACAAATCCACAGCCAAATTCATGCCTCGTGTTATAGCAGCTATAGTACAGTTCGTCACCGTTTGGTGTTGTAGTGACGCCATTCCCAGTCCATCGCATTTCCTGTAAGGCGGTAATATCTGCCTTGCACTTCTCTAATACATCCGCCAGCGTGTATACTGCACCTTCTCTATAAAGAGTGCGGACATACAAGGTGCAGATCTTCAAATCATGGTGCTTTTTTCGTTTGCTTGGGTCGTCAACTTTGGGGGGGGGTCCGTTTTTACTATTCCTTTGTTTCTCATAGTAGTTCTCATAGTTTTCCGGGGCGGGTTACTGGCCCAGCGCCCTAACCGCCAGTGCCACCTGACTTCTCTCTGAGACTCTCCTCTCGAAAATCGCTGACTGAACGCGGCCACATTTGCAGCTACTCAGCATAAAAACGGAGCTTTCCACCATCCGCAACCTGTGGACGCGCCCGGTAGTTTTCAGCTAAGCTTCCCGTGATAACGATGGACACCACACAAATTGGAGCTTAAAGGTCCAGCCTGTGTGGTGCTCATAGTTATCCCGTGTCGGCCGGGGATTTGAACTATAATCGTCAATGATATCGAGGTGTCTGACACAACTCACTGTGCCAATTTTTTGCGAAATCGGGGAACAAATTCGACATTTTTTTTGAGCCTAAGACTTTCAATCAGGGGATCGGTTTCTATGCCAGCTATATCCAAATATAATCTGATCTTGAGCATACTCGGAAAGAATGTTAAGGAGTCTATCACAAAGAGCTTATATTGGGAGTTAGGTCTATATGACAGCTATATCCAAATATAGACCGTTTTGAAGTTTAGGTTAGGTGAGGTTAGATTGCCACTATGGACATACACCTAAGCCAGTAATCGGCTTGTTGTGGACTCTAAATGACAAAAAAGGTAACCTCGAAAAAGAAAATTGAAGTCAGGAATTCCATGATGCATGCAAAATCCCAAATTGTTTTCCATACCACGCCCAGCAGGTTAATTGCTCGTATTGTTTCCCCAACTAAGCGCCGGTGTCTGTTAGCAGGGAAATCCAGGAAAAGCTTCAAAGCTTGCCTAAACATGTTGAGGCTTTTGATGAAAAAGCATTTTCCACAGGTTACTACTCGGAGAGAATGGCATCTTGGAATAATGAGGTTGATCGAAGGCTTATCATTACGGAAATTATGGTAAAGGAAGCTTTGAGGAGCTTCCAACCATTAAAGTCTCCCGTACCTGATGGAATATTTCCGGCGTTTCTGCAGAAGGCAGACTATCTGGCGCCCCATCTGGCTACTACATTCACGGATTGCCTATAACTTCCATATACTCTGAAAACCTGGCAGGAGGTAAGGGTAGTATTTATACCCAAGCCTGGCAAGTCAAATTATGCGACACCATAAGTTTATAGGTCTGCCTTACGACCTTTCTCTACTGAGTACTCCACTACTCAAAACCATGGACGGTATGTGGACACCATGGTAAAGAGTAGGACATCAAGCGAACTGCTTGAATACAAACAGCATGCCTATTTCAAGGGAAGGTCGGTTGAGACTGCCCTGCACGAGGTTGTGCATAAATTAGAAGAATCTTTCGATGGCTAGACGAACACATTGTTGGTATGCATTGACATCTAGGGACTTTTAACAATGTGGGGACCTAGAAACTGATCCAATCTTTAGACCGGTACCGGGTGGACCACGTCCCTAGAGATTGGATAAACTATATGCTATGGAACAGGTGCATAAATTATGGGTCCCATGACATATGTATAAGAGAGAAAGTGGACCAAGGTACGCCGCAGGGGGGCATTTATCGCCACTCCCATGGGTGACCACTATAAATAACCACCTGAGCTGACGGAGAAGGCATTTAAAGCAGTCTGTTACGCAAACTTTGGCAGATTACTGCTAAAAGTTAAAAATTCGAATCAGTTATGCACTTGTCTCGACTAGGGGCCTCAATTTTAACTCAAAGAAGACTGAAGGTGGGACACGCATCACGTTTCCTCAATACTCTCTGACAGCCTGAAAGACTAAGGGGTGATCTTGGACAGGAAACTGAATTGGAAGTGTCACATACAGGAGCATACTGAGATGTCTCTTTGATGTTAGACGGGCAGTAGGATCGAAATGGGCCTGTATACCAGTATAGTTTAATGGCTCTACAGGAGCGTGATCAGACCAATACTTATTTACGCCTCAGTAGTTTGGAGGAATGCGATGGAGAAAAAGTCCAACGTAAGGATAATACAATAGATGCCATGAACATGATGTCTTTGCATAGGCGGAGAGATGAGGACCACGCCCAATAGGGCGATGGAGACTATTCTAGATATCCGACCCATAGACATAATGATTAAGTGTGAAGCAACCATAGCGGCTATGAGACATAAGGCGGTAGGAGCATGGATATAGGATAGGAGCAGGACATACCATCTCGCTAAAATTGAGGCGACGATTGGAAACCTGGATGGAATAGAAGAGGTTTCCGAACCGATATCTAAGATGGCACTTGAGGTCGAGTGCAAGACGCTGCTGCCTCTCTGGTATTGCCATCTGGGAGATCATGCCACACAAATGGATCAAAGCTAGGGGACAGAGTGGGCCTGGAGGTCCACATTGCGAACCCGAGGACTGAGATATGCTTTTGACTGCCTGACTATAATACGGTCCTTCAGGTGGAGATCCGGGCGATCACGGAATGCATGAGGTGGTGTGGTGTTAACGAGAGAATCTCGAATGTGAAAATCTTTATGGACAGTAAACTGGCCATTAGAGCAGCAACAACCAAGACGGTAAGGTCATGAACAGTCTTGGAGTGTAAGAAGGATTGCACGCTCCGCATCGTTTGTATGCCAGGCCACAGCGGAGTATCTGGGAATGAAAAAGCAAACGATTTGGCAGAGAAGGCTGCCGTCAATAAACTTGGTTAACCCGAAGCCTTTCTGGTCGACGCAGTGCGAGTTAAGGACGTGGGAGCAAGAACAGCGAAACAGTCGGTAGGACGACGAAATTCCAGTGGCGAATTACGGATCATGAGAAGACAAGGCTATTACTGAAAGGAAGTAAGAAGGAGGTTAGTATAGATTTTTGTATCATAACTGGGCATATAGGACTAAGAGTTCGCTTATGCAAAATCGGAACCGCAAGTGATAGTATGTGTTGGGCATGTAGGGAGGATGATAAGACCTTGTACAGTGGGAGAAACTCGAAAAATCTAGTAAAAAAATATGTCGTGTGAGAACTGGTATAGATATCTCTTTGAATTTTGGAGAATATGAGGTGTTAGCGAGATCGTGTGCAAAATTTCAAGACCTTAGGTTGTTTGGGCGCCTCTTGGCAGGCCCTTAAATTTGGTCATTTCAAAAATTTGTTGGGGCCGCCAAATCTTTGTTTGTGGTCCGATTTCCAAATTTGTTTGCTGGATAGTGCTCAAAAAATCCCTGCAAAAAAGTCCGCTTGGTGTGTACAATATCTCCGCTGATTTCGGGGATCTTCGACTTTAATTTTTTTTTAAATTTTAACCGAGACCGGACGAAGACATTTGTGATTCGATTTACATTTGCCGCTAAAAATGTCTACATCTGATTATTCATTTAAAAGTTTTAGAGTTAGGAGGTCAAAAATATGATAAAAGTGTATTTTTTGGATTTTTTGATCAAAACAGTATTTTCAGCGATTAGACTTTATTGAAAAAACTTGCTCAAAAATCTTAATTTTTTTCTTTAATTTTTGGGAAGAGGGCATATTGTAGACGCGTTTTAAGTGAAATTTTAACAAAATATGTCCACTAAGACGGGTGCTATATGTAATTCAAAATAGGCAATTTAAAAAAAAAAAATCAAATTCTAAAGTCCGATATCACCCATTTGGGTTTATGGATGTTTTCTATTGCTCCATATGTCCCTAAACCCATGGAAAAAATTTTTGCACCTAATAACATTTTTAACCTCCTATCTCAAATTACTAAAAAATTACGATTTTGAAACTATCTTTTCTCAAAAGTGGTATTTTGGGGATTTTTGTACAAAAAATCGGGCAAATTTTATTTTTAAGTTTTAGGGACATTTTTATCTGAAAGTTTTAAAAATAAATACTAAGATATCCCTATTCGTTTGTTTCTTAGAATTTTTTTCAATTTGAATTTTCGTTTTCAGAAAAATGCAATTTTTCCCTCTGCTTTTGGAATGAATGTCAGAGGCACAAATGTGGAAAATGTGTTATGGGAAAAAACAGAAAAAAAGTTTGGGAAATCGTACCACAAATGAGGAGT
This sequence comes from Stomoxys calcitrans, assembly GCF_963082655.1. NCBI lineage: Eukaryota > Metazoa > Arthropoda > Insecta > Diptera > Muscidae > Stomoxys > Stomoxys calcitrans. The sequence goes on from NC_081556.1 coordinate 121,763,237, forward strand.
CACAACGGTTCTCACGCTATGACAGAGGCCTTACTATTTTTTCTCTTCTAATCTTGGTCAATTATATTTTTGGAGTAAATTGTCATGTTTTACTAAAATTGAGACATTTTCCAAATTTCTTTTCCCCTGTACATTTGGTAAGTTAAAATTCCATTCTCCGTTGGCCACACTTTCTGCTGATATCATTGCCTTCACTCCACCAATTTTCATGTTTAATTACTGACAAAATGTTAGAAATCATCCACATTTTGTAACACAAATTCCTACAACATTCCAATGTGGCACTTCTTCCGATAGACTGATAAAGGCAGGCAAGCGCCTTGCCTCCCCACTCCACTACTGCGAGAGTATGACAGTGTGTCTACCTATCAACCTGTTTTGTAGCCTGTGATCTATTTAAAGCATCCTCCTGCTCCTGCTTATTAAAATGTTAGTGGAATAATTAATTCCACCGAAGATATACAACGACTATTTTTATAAAAATATATAAAAGTTGACAATATGTGTGTGTGTGTGTGTGTGTGCATGTGGAGATAAAATAAGGCTGTCAACCAGCCAGCCAGCCAAAAAGCCAAACCAAGCCAAGTGAGTTGTCTTTGGCAGCATTCTCTTTGGTGATGGAATGATGTGCTGCATTGTGATGCGAAATGGGTTGGGTTTGGTTCGATGGGTTGTTTGGGATGTTAGCCTGCCTGTTGGCTGAAAACTGGCATGGTTCATTGGTGACCAATATAGCCATAGTCACACTTGTACCTGTAGTATTTGTCTAAAAATGGCTTAAATTAAAATGTAAAACATGTGCTATTTATGACTGCTACTACTTGTTGTTGGCTGCCATGGCTAAAATAAACCAAATCATGTTGATGTGATGAGCAATTAACACTAGGTAGCGAAGAAAAAAAAATAAATTTTGGATTACATTTTTTACAGAAAAAAAACTTTGATAAAATTTTATAAAAAAATTTGATAAAAATTTTTCTTAAAAAAAAATTTCGTTATAAATAATATTTTGTTTTGCTTTCTATTCTAAATAGAATATTTTTTTATTTAGAATAGAAAGAAAAATAAAAACCATTTCTAAAAAAGTTTTAGGCAAAATGTGGTTGCTATTAATGAATTGGGCAGGCTATGGAGATAGTTATTTCAAAACTAACCAAGCTTCATCATCAGTCCATTTTGTCACAAAAAGATTACATGCTACCATTTACATGTTTTTTAGTTTGTTTATCTGTTCGGTATAGACTTGAAAACGGCTGAACCGATTTTCATGAAATTTTCTCAGATGGTAGTGTTTGAGCCCCCGTTGAAAATAGGGTACTAAGTTTTTTGACATCCGAAGGGGGAGGGCCGACCCTCCCCGCTTTAAGCGAAATTTTGCATGTCACCTTATGGTACCCCAAAAAACATGAAATTTGTATGAAATTTTTGGGGTCAATTAACATGGGGGGACGCCCCATCCCAAAACCCACCCGAACGGACAAGTTTACCGATTGGGACAATATGGGTATCAAATGAAAGGTATTTAAGAGTAGAGAACGAACTTGCATTAAAATGTCACCATAAGTGTCGGAAGGTCCTCCACACGCAAAAATATCACCCAACAGTACACTTTTACCGCCTTGGCTAGGTATCAAATAAGAGGTATTTGAGAGTAGAGTACTCACCGCGCAACAGGACACTTTTATCAATTTGAGCTATATGGGTGTCAACTGAAAGGTATTAAAAAGTAGAGAACAAATTTGACATTAAAATTTATTCCTTGGTGTCTGAGGGGCCTGCCCACCCCCAAAAATCCCTCAACAGGACATATTTACCGATTGGGACAATATGGACATCACATGAAATGTATTTAAAAGTATAGCAAAAAGCTGATATAAAAATGTATTCCTTGGTGTCTGAGGAGCCCCCCAACCCCAAAGATCCCTGAACAGGACATATTTACCGATTGGGACAATAGGGGCATCAAATGAAAGGTGTTAGGAAGTTAAATACACATCTGTTGTAAGAATTTGGGGCCTCTCTAACCCCCAAAACGGGCATGAATGTCCAAAGTCACAAATTGACTATGAATCTGATATACACATTTGGGACAAAGTCTGGGACCGGCCAACCCAATGTAAGATATGTAGTTCGATCGGGATAATATTGGGTTGCCCAAAAAGTAATTGCGGATTTTTTATAAGAAAGTAAATGCATTTTTAATAAAACTTAGAATGAACTTTAATCAAATATACTTTTTTTACACTTTTTTTCTAAAGCAAGTAAAAGTAACAGCTGATAACTGACAGCAGAAAGAATGCAATTACAGAGTCACAAGCTGTGAAAAAATTTGTCAACGCCGACTATATGAAAAATCCGCAATTACTTTATGGGCAACCCAATATATGAATAAAACAAAAGGTCTATAGCAGTAGAGTTCGAATCTAATTTTGATATAAGGATTCAAGTGTCTGGGGCATGTCCAGCCGAACATGTAGATTTCAACATTAAGGGACTCAAATAAATCGTCTTTTGGGTCTTAGCGACGCTCTCCTCCCAATAAAAGCAACACGAAACTGTCATGTAGGATGACCGAGAATATATTGTATTCAAATGAAAGGACGTATTAGAGGACAATCGCCATCCCCCCATACTAACCAAAAAAAGGAATAAAAAAAAAATAAATGAAGGCCGATCAGGATAGAATAGGACAGCAATAAAAGGTTCTTGGTAGTAGAGTACACTTTTTACCCTCGAATTGGGATAGACATAGGAGGGTCTACGGATCTTTAAAAATGTATTATCCCAAGTGGTAGCTTTTAAATATGATTTTGAATGAAGATTACCAATACAAAAAAATTAATATGTGTGGATCTGAATATTTTGATCGCCACTTTCAAAACGCTTGACACGTTCAAGCACGATGCTGATATTATTTCAGGGTCCCTTCCCTAAACTCCCTTCAAAACGACCATGTTTGTCTGCTATGGCTCAAATTATAGGTATTTGATAGTAGAAAACCAATTTGATATCATACTTACACCTCAAACTGAACATATTTATGGATTATGGCAAAAAGGGGCTCAAATCAGACATCTGTTTTATGGCCATGTGTTTCAGGGACGCCTCAACTCATAAACTCCCCCTAAACCATATATATGTACCGACTATAGCAATATGTAGCTCAAATGTGTTTGTTTGGAGAAGGGTATGAATCTGATATCCAGTTCCGGGGCAAAGGGTTTGGCTACTCCAATCCACCACCAAAACCAAGAGAATGAAGTAGATCTAACATTCAAACTTTAATGGGCAGACCTTCTCCTTGCCCTACTTTCAAAAATGACAGATCTCGGAGAAGGGTGGGGCGATTTAAGCGAATTGAGTTGTGTTATAATAACTCAAGAACAGAAATTTGGTATCCTTATTTAGGGTTGGATTTCCAGGGGGGCCGCCCCCTCCAAAAACCGCAAAATGGAAATATAAACCAATAATGACAATATGGGGTTCAAATAAAAGGTAAATGAGACTAGAGCACGAATCTCATATATGGGGGTCCACCTCACCCCCACCATACCATCTCCAATACCACCATACCGGACGTATTTACCAACCTTAGCGAAGATTAAAGGTATTTGGGAAAGAGCACCAATATGATATCCACATTGGGGCGAAATATCTGAAAGGCCGTACCAGCACTCCCAAACAGGACTTCCTGATGTGCCAGTGTAGGGCTCAGATTAAATAAGAGACTGAAAGATGGCCCAGTGGAGCCGGCCCTGTTCAGAGTTTTCTATAGAAATAAATTTTGACAAAATTTTTTTTAAAAAATAAACTTTCATAAAATTTTCTTTGGGAACAAAAAGAAATTTCCATTAAAAACATATTTTGAACAAAATTTTCTATAAAAATAAAATCTTAACAAAATCTTTTATAGAAATATTATTTTGAAATAAAATTTTTACAGAATTTTCTAGGAAATAAAATGTTAATCAAATTTCTAAAAATAAAATTTGGACCAAAATTTGGACCGGTCCCGAACGAGAAATAAAATGTTGACCGAACTCGATTCTCAATAAGTCCTGTTACGCGTGCTGTGTGGCATATGGCACCGTCTTATTGAAACCACATGTAATGCAAGTCAAGTTCTTGCATTTTGGCCCAAAAAAATTTGGATATTATCTCAAGGTAGCGCTCACCATTCACAGTTACTTTACAATTCGTATCATCTTTGAAGAAGTACGGTCCAATGATGCCACCAGCACATAAACCTCACCAAACTGTGACTTTTCTGGATGTATTGGTAGCTCCTGGCTAATCTTCACCTTAAAAATGACAATTCTGCTTATTTACGTACCAATTAAGCCAAAAATGAGCTTCTGAACACAATTTTAGTGCTATGAACTCTTCTAACAGAGCACGCATTTTGATAATAAAATTGAATAGTTCCCAAGTGTTGTTCGTTTGTAAGACGATTCATGGTTAAATTATAGACCAAACTGAAGATGTTTGGCAGTGAAACAAAGCACGAAACGTGCGTGAGCTATTTTAACCGGTGTTGCCAAAAAGATAGCTAAAAAATCACCCTTTATATGTGAGCTATATCTAAAATAGGACAAATTTCTATAAAATTCATCAATCATCAGAAGAGTTTCAAGAGAAACCTTCGTGCCAAATTTAGTGAAGATTGGTTAACAAATAACAAAATTATTGAACAAATTGTTCAAAATCGGACAAAAATATATATGGGAGCTATATCTAAATCTGAACCGATTTCTACTAAATTCAACAGCAATACCGGGAGACATTAGGGAATACTTTGTGCCAACTTTCGTGTGCCTCGGTTAAGAAATTACCAAATTATTGCAAAACCAGTCCAATCGGACGAACATGTATATGGGAGCTATATTTAAATTTGAACCGATCTTTATGAAATTCACAAAATTTCGTGAGAATCGGTTTACAAATGACGATATAATTGGAAATTTAGTCCAAATTGAACGAACATATATATGGGAGCTATATCCAAATCTGAACCGGTTTTTTTTCAATTCAATAGGCTTCATCTCTAGGCCCAAGAAAATACTGGTGCCAAATTTTAAGACGATGGGATGAAAATTGCGCAATTACTTTTTGGTTGCCCAAAAAGTAATTGCGGATTTTTCAAAAGAAAATAAATGCATTTTTAATAAAACTTAGAATGAACTTTAATCAAATATACTTTTTTTTACACTTTTTTTCTAAAGCAAGCTAAAAGTAACAGCTGATAACTGACAGTAGAAAGAATGCAATTACAGAGTCACAAGCTGTGAAAATATTTGTCAACGCTGACTATATGAAAAATCCGCAATTACTTTTTGGGCAACCCAATAGATGGACAGACACACAGACGAACATAGCTAAATCGAATTGAAAAGTGATTCTGAGTCGATCGGTATGCTTATCAATGGTTCTATACCTCTTCCTTCTGGGTGTTACAAATTCACTCTGTTATAATACCCTGTACCACAGAAGTGGACCAAATTTTTCTAAAAATAAAATTTGAACCAAAATTTTGTGAAAAAAATTGGTACAAAATTTTCTACAAAATAAAATTATTAAAAAATTTTCTACAAAATAAAATTTTTACAAATTCGCACAATTTTCCAAGTACAAAATTTTTTAAAAAATTTTCTAAAAATAAAATTTTAAAAATTTTTGTATAGAAACAAAATGTTTATAAAATTTTGACGAAAATTTTTTAAAAAATAAAATTTTCTATTGAGATCTAAATTCGACAAGGAATTCTTCAACAAAAAATGTGGACAAGTCTTATGCAAGTCACAGTTTCTGCTTCAACGAAATCGATAATAAATTAGGATTTTATGGGCTTAAAACCCCAAATGAGCAGATCGGTCAATAAGGCAGCTGTATCAAAAGATGGGTTGATATGGACCATTAGTCCGTAGTCAATGTGTAGTGAAGCTTTCATGGGCGTATGCATTTGTTTTTAATAGGCCTGTTTTCTGATTTTGACGAAAATTTTTTAAAAAATAAATTTTTTTATTGAGATCTAAATTCGACAAGAAATTCTTCAACAAACAATGTTGACAAGTCTTATGCCAGTCACAGTTTCTGTTTCAACGAAATTGATAATGAATGAGGCTTTTATGGGCTTAAAACCCCAAATGAGCAGATCGGTTTATATGGCAGCTATATCAAAAGATGGGTTGATATGGACCATTAGTTCGTAGTCAATGTGTAGTGAAGCTTTCATGGGCGTATGGATCTGTTTTTAATAGGTCTGTTATCCGATTTGACTAAAATTTTGTACAAAGTGTTTTGTTATGACTTTCAAAAACCGTGCCAGGTATGGTCCAAATCGGTCTATAACCCTGGTATAGCTCCCTTATAAACCGATCCTCCTATTGGACATCCTCAGCCCCTGTAAACTGCATTCATTATCCGATTTGTCTGAAATTTTGCACATAGTGTTCTGTTATGATTTCCTACAACCATGTTAAATTGGTCCACCACCTGATATATAAACCGACCTCGCGTTTTGACATCTTGAGTATGATTTAACTGAAATTTGCTGCCTGTAAACTGCATTCATTATCCGATTTGTCTGAAATTTTGCACATAGTGTTCTGTTATGATGTCCTACAACCATGTTAAATTGATCCACCACCTGGTATATAAACCGACCTCGCGTTTTGACATCTTGAGTATGATTTAACTGAAATTTGCTGCTAAAATTACACGTGTGCCCTTCACATAGGTTCATATAATTAAACATTCAGCAGAATTCTTAATGGTGGCTTCCACAGATTCGAACTTAGCACATATTTGCAAATACAAGTTTGCCCATGAACATTCCATTAAGGAACAGGGGCACACTGCCCACATATCGATGAGTGCTGTCCAATTGAAGTTTAAGCTCAAAGGGCCTCCTTTTTATAGCCGATTCCGAACGGTGTGCAGCAGCGCGATACCTCTTTGTGGAGAAGTTTTTACATGGCTGCCATACCAAATGGTACAGCACCTCTCTAATGTTGTCAGCGTTAGGAGGGGATAACCACCGCAAAATTTTCAGGATGTTCTCGCCAGGATTTGAACCCAGGCGTTCAGCATCATAAGCGGACATGCTAGCCTCTGCGCTAAGGGGGTCTCCACGTATTTACTGGTATACATCCACAATTTCTTAATATTTTAGATTTCATGTTGCACAGTGTTATCCTCATTATGATTATCATTGGTATTCCATGCCTTAAGCAAGCATGCCTCTAGCCCGCCAACGGAAGATTGGCCTTAGATGCGGAGGCTGTTTGGTGTCAGATCGACCAATGTTCGATAGATGTTGAATTGGTGGACAGCATTGGCATGGCGATGCCATGACCAGAATTGGTTGGCATGCCTTCGCATATAAATGGTGAAGCATGAAATCAGTTATGAATGTCACCGACATTGCCACAGTTTGCTGCTACTGCCACTTTAGCTCTAACAAAAGAATGTGAGCAGTAAACTTGTTTACTAAACGATCGATCGATGGTCTACGATTGGAGAATCAATCGATCTATTCACTTTAAATGCGAGCCAACAAACATTGACTCGTTTAGTAGCTTGTAATAGATTTTTTAAGATGAAAATTAAACACAAACATTGCAGAAAATGCGGTAGCGTCCACATCATCATCATCATCATTATCGGCATCAGCAAAATTATTAGCAAAACCAGGGAAGGAAAGACTGAAGTAAAGCAAAGCCAAAGTTTTGATACGCTACCTGTTTCAAAGATATACTCGTAATTTATAAGAAATCAAGTTTTCGCTAAACATCATTTTGAACAAAAATTTACTATTGGTCTTCACAATCACTATATTCGATTTTTTTTTTTTTGAAAAATGTTTAGCTGCTCAAAACAAATTAGGCTTTGAAGGTTCCTTTTTCTGGTAAACCAATTCACCAACCTATAATACCCTCTGCCACATTCTTGATGTAGGGTTGTCAATATTTGTTTCCAAATTGACTAAGGCTAAACAGCAAAAACGCCAACGAGGAGCCTATAGAAGGAAGAGTCGGAAAAAAGGTGACCCTATAAAGTAAACGTTGCAAATACTAAGCAAAACCTGATTATCTCCACAATCACCAGTTAGCAAGCAGCAAGTGATGACGTCTGTGGAATGCTGTTTACAAGCCTAAGTAGATATGATTTGTGGGTGAAGCTTCAACAGAAATAGTTACAGGATTCCTTTTTCGAGGCTGTTGATGCAAGAAGCCACTAAGGGGGGGGTTAGGTGAGTAGTGCTGAATGCTATTGAAACTGTCTGCGGAATGTTGTTTTGTGCTCCAACATTATTAGATATGATTTATGGCAAATGTTATGGAGTTTGGATGCAGGATTCCATTCGAAAACAACTTGCAGCGACAATGGAAAGAGAGGCCAATCACATTGGCATGAACTGGAAAGGTACAAACCAGATTGAGATATGTCGCAAATGAGGCTTATGAGCATTGCTTTTTGTAATTCAAACTAATGGAACGCAGTTCCCAGAGTCAAATAAGGGAAAATGATTGGAAGGAAACAAACAAATTTTAAAATTTTATATTGGGTTGCCCAAAAAGTAATTGCGGATTTTTCATATAGTCGGCGTTGACAAATTTTTTCACAGCTTGTGACTCTGTAATTGCATTCTTTCTTCTGTCAGTTATCAGCTGTTACTTTTAGCTTGCTTTAGAAAAAAAGTGCAAAAAAAGTATATTTGATTAAAGTTCATTCTAAGTTTTATTAAAAATGCATTTACTTTCTTTTAAAAAATCCGCAATTACTTTTTGGGCAACCCAATACAATTTTTAATTTGTTACCTTATTGTCCAAATTACGTGTCTTAAACAAAAACAAGTAAAAGCGCGTTATGTTCGGCTGGGCCGTAGCTTATGTACCTCCAACAAAGATCGCATTTGAGACGTTTTTTTAATGACCATGGGTCTCTTCCTTCATAGGCAAAATAAGTTCTTTGGATGGTTTCTATTCATAGCCAAAAACTAAACAAGTAAAAGCTTGCTAAGTTCGGCCGGTCCGAATTTTGGGAACTTACTACCATGGACTCTGCTAAAAATTTATACAAATTCCCGTAGTCTAATGATATGTCCTGTTTACGAGGTGTATTTGGGTTTGGTGGCCCAGCAGACACTTGCTTCCGAAAGTGGTCCACTCTTAAATACCTTACATATTGCCATGATCGGTAAATATGTCCGGTCTAGGAGGTATTTTGTGGGTTAGGCGACACCCCAAATACTTGGTCTCACAATTGGATATCAGATTTGTTTTCTACCCTCAAATACATTTCATTTGAGTACCATATTGCAAAGATTGGTCTATAAGACCTCTTTGCTGGTTTTAGGGGCTGGGCGGTCCCCCCAGTAACCTCACCACAAATAAGGATACACACTTTTTTTAGGATACTCTGAGAGAGCAAACATCCAATCCATCTCCTAGATCTGGTGTTTATGAAAATAAGGGCAAGGGTCCTCCCCCCAATTATAGAAAAATATGGTACCCTAGATTATCCGCAGCATAATTGAAGGAAAACGGTTCAGCTGTTGTTGAGTCTATACGGAACATGCAATCAAACAAATAAACAGACATAGATTGATTTTTATACCCTCCACCATAGGATGGGAGGTATACTAATTTCGTCATTCCATTTGTAACACCTCGAAATATTCGTCTACGACCCCATAACCTATATATATATTCTTGATCGTCTTGACATTGTAAGTCGATTTAGCCTAGTCCGTCCGTCTGTCGAAAGCACGCTAACTTTCGAAGAAATAAAGCTAGACGCTTTAAATTTTGCACAAATACTTCCTTTTAGTGTAGGTCGGTTGGGATTGTAAATGGGCTTTATGAGTTCATGTTTTGAAAGCCATTTAAACAGATACGAAACAGCTTCCATATAAACAGATACGGGATCTTGACTTCTTGAGCCTCCAGAGGGCGCACTTCTAATCCGATTTGGCTGAAATTTCGCATGAAGTGTTTTAGTCGAACTTCCAACAACTGTGTTAAGTATGGTCCAAGTGGGATTATTACCTGATATAGCTTTCATATAAACGTATCTCGGATCTTGACTTTTTCAGCTGCTAGAGGGCGTTATTTTTACCAAATTTTGCATGAAATGTTTTGTTTTGATTTCCAACAATTGTGCCAACTTCAACTGACTTATTCAACCGCTAGAGGGCGTTACTATTACCCGATTTGGCTAAAAATTTGCATGAAATGGTTTGTTTTGATTTCCAACAATTGTGGCAAGTATGGTCCAAATTAGATCATTAGCTGATATAGCTCTCGTATAAACTGATCTCGGATCTTGACTTCTTAAGCCGCTAGAGGGCGCAATTATTACACGATTTGGCTAAAATTTTGCATGAAATGGTTTGTTTTGATTTCCATCAACTGCGCCAATCATGATCTAAATTGATTTATTGTCTGATACAGTTCCCATAAAAACCGATCTCGAATCTTGAGTTATTGAGCCACTAGAGGGCGTAATTATTATCCGATTTGGCTGAAATTTTGTTAGAAGTGTTTTGTTATGTCTTTCAACAACTGTTCCATGTATGGTTTTAATCGGTTCATAGCCTGATTCAGTTCCCATATAAACCCATCACGGATCTTTAGTTATTTAGCCGCTAGAGGGCGTAATTATTATCCGATTTGGCTGAAATTTTGTTAGAAGTGATTCGTTATGTCTTCCAACAACTGTTCCATGTATGGTTCTAATCGGTTCATAACCTTATATAGCTCTCACAGAAACCGATCCCGGATGTTGATTTTTTTAAGCCGCAAGAGGGCGCAATTATTATCTAATTTCGCTGAAATTTTGCATGAAGTATTTTATTCTAAATTCCAACAGCTGTATGGTCCAAATCGGTTCATAACGTAATAAGCTCCCATATAAACCGTTCTCGAAACCTGACTCTTGAGCCGCTAGATGGCGCAATTGTTATCCGATATAGCTGAAATTTCGCATGAAATGTTTTGTTTGAACTTCGAACAACCGTGCTAAGTGTGGTCCAAATCGGGTCATTACCTGTTATATCTCCCATATAAACCGATCTCATATCTGGACTTCTTGAGCCGCTATAGGGCGCAATTATTACAAGATTACAAGATTAGCTAAAATTTAGCATAAAATGTTTAGTTTTTATTTCAAACAAATGTGTCACGTATGGTCTAAATCGGCTCACAAGCTGATACAGTTCCCATATAAATCGATTTCGGATCTTGTCTTCTTGAGCCGCTAGAGGGCGCAATTCCTATCCGATTTGGCTGAAATTTTGCATGAGGTGTTTTGTTATAGCTTCCAATAAATATGCTGAGTATGGTTTAAATCGGTCCATAACTTGATATAGCTGTTATATAAACCTATCTGGGGTCTTGACTTCTTGAGCGTCTAGAGGGCGCAATTCCTATCCGATTTGGTTGAAATTTTGCACGACGTGTTATGACTTCTAACAACTGTGCTATATATGGTATAAATCGGTCCATAACCTGATATAGCTGCCATATAAACCGATCTTGAATCTCGCCTACTTGAGCCACTAGAGGGCGCAATTTTTATACCATTTGGCTGAAATTTTTCATTGACGTGTTTTGTTATGATTTTTAATAACTGTGCTGAGTGTGATCTAAATCGGTCCATAACCTGATATAGCTGTCATATAAACCGATCTTGAATCTTGACTACTTGAGCCACTAGAGGGCGCAGTTCTTATCCGATTTGGATGAAATTTTGCATGACCTATTGGGTTGCCCAAAAAGTAATTGCGGATTTTTTAAAAGAAAGTAAATGCATTTTTAATAAAACTTAGAATTAACTTTAATCAAATACACTTTTTTTCTAAAGCAAGCTAAAAGTAACAGCTGATAACTGGCAGAAGAAAGAATGCAATTACAGAGTCACAAGCTGTGAAAAAATTTGTCAACGCCGACTATATGAAAAATCCGCAATTACTTTTTGGGCAACCCAATATTTTGTTGTGACTTATAATAACTGTGCCAAAAATGGTTCAAATCGATACACAACATGATATAGCTGCCATATAAGCCGATCTGGGATCTTGACTTCTTGAGCCTCTAAAGGGCGTAATTATTATCCGATTTCGCTGAAATTTTGTACAACGGCTTCTCCCATGACCTTCAACATACGTGTCAAATATGATCTGAATCTGTCTATAGCCTGCTACAGCTCCAATATAAACCGATCTGTCTATTTTACGTCTTGAGTCCCTAAAGGGCGGAATTCTTACTCGAATTGGCTGAAACAATGACTTCTACTATGGTCTCCAACATTGAATTCGATTATGGTTCGAATCGGACCATAACTTGATTTAGCTCCAATATTATAGCAATTCCTTTCTAGTATCCTTTGTTTGCCTAAAAAGAGATATCAAGTAAAGAACTCGACAAATACGATCTATGGTGGAGGGTATATAAGATTCGGCCCGGCCGAACTTAGCACGCTGTTACTTGTTTTAATTTATTGGGTTGCCCAAAAAGTAATTGCGGATTTTTTAAAAGAAAGTAAATGCATTTTGAATGAAACTTAGAATGAACTTTAATCAAATATACTTTTTTTACACTTTTTTTCCAAAGCAAGCTAAAAGTAACAGCTGATAATTGACAGAAGAAAGAATGCAATTACAGAGTCACAAGCTGTGAAAAAATTTGTCAACGCCGACTATATGAAAAATCCGCAATTACTTTTTGGGCAACCCAATATATACATTTGCTGTAATATAAAATTGTTGATGCTATTTGCTAGCCTTGTTTCCAAAAGGTGGTAAAATTTGAAAATACCACATTTTTTGCAGTTTTGGAACATGTGATTTATTGTTCCCAAAAAATTTCAATTAAAAAACTCATGTTGTGGCGCCCTTGAATGTTCTCATTTTCTGTTTAAATGTTTCATTTATGAGTTTAAAATTAGCTTCGCATTATATTTTGCTTCAAAGCATCATATCGAAGTCAGTTCCTTAGAACTGTTAAAACAGCTAATTAATAACTTCCTGCTTGGGTTTTTGCTTTTTTCAATTAAAATACTCGCATTTAACAACTTACCTATCCAGCATGGGTGTGGCCGATGTTGAATCTGAGCTGGACACATAGCTGTGATAACCCTCAGATTGGGCATATGATGATTGCTTTTGATGATGATATAAAACGGGATTATCGTAAAACGAATTCGAACGCATGGTGTACTCTTCCAAACCGGCCTTGGTCAAACCGCATGGATCGCCAATGTCATCCTGTAATAAAAGCCAGAACAAGAGGAAATTAGATGAAGAACAGGAATAAGAAAAATGTGATATGTATTGAATTGAAGATGAATGAAATATTGAAGAAATTTCTGTTCTACGCATAAAATTATTGCCATAAAGCAGAATGATGTAGGGGATAAAGTCGCCCCAACCATTAGTAAGAAGGCCAAGGTGTGGGACTTTATGATGCGGCGCATGCGCTGTTCTTTTTTTTTTGCTCTTATTCAGAGATGCAGCGAAAACATTTGCCATAGTTTGGGGGCTTAGTGAAGCTGTAAATTATTGATGTATGCTGAGATTTGTTTGGCTGATGGCGGCAGCTTGTTGCACTGACTGACTGGCTGCATCTCCAACCGAGTCCAAACAGTAAAACTACATGTTCTAATTTTATTTTTTGCCATGGCTCTCAGATCTACAACGATGTACTGTTATGCATTTTATTATTTTTTTTTTGCATCTCTTGAATAAAACGCGCGCGCGTACTAAGGCCAACTCTTAACTATGGCAACAATGCGTTTGCAGCAGACTCTGCTGCTGTAGCTGCTCCTCTATATGCTGCCGTTAGAAATAAATTATTGCAGATTCTTTGTATCGAGATATGCGTAAATTTTTTTAACGATCCCATTGTAGATATAAAATTGATAAAGAAGTTAAAGCGGACAAAATGTAGAAAAAATCACACACTCTAGCGGAATAAATTCGCATGAGCATCTTATTGCCAGTTGGGGCTGGTTTGCCTAACAGCGGCAAACAGCAGCCGTTGCACTTAAATTTACTGGAAAATATCTCTTAAGTGAGGTGAAATTTCTTAGATTTAGTGACAAAGATATTCATGAAATATTGCAGTCATTGTCATGTTTCGACAATGTCACCGAAGGCTTCCCAGAAAATCCAATTTTCGCCCATAGAAAAGATGAGAAAATGTCGTAAAAGAGAGAATTTGATTATGTTGGGTTATAAAAATATATTAAATTCAAAATCTAATTCCCAATATGTTGATAACAATCCCCAAAATTCTCCTAAACGGGGTATAAGTATTCAAACTAAAAGAAAACAAGTAAGAGCGTGCTAAGTTCGGCCGGGCCGAATCTTATATACCCTCCACCATGGTTCGCATTTGTCGAGTTCTTTGCGCAGTACCTCGTTTTAGGCAAACAAAGAATAGTGAATATGGACGGAGGAGGAGGAGAAATTATAGTCCGATTCGGGGCTTAAGAAACAAAATCGGGAGATCGGTTTATATGGGAGCTGTGTCAAGCTATAGATCGATTCAGACCATATTGCACGCGTATGTTGAAGGCCATGGGAGAAGTAAAAAATGTGTGCCAAATCGGATGAGATTGCGCTCTGTAGAGCCTCAAGAACTCACGATCCCAGATGGGTTTATATGGCAGCTATATCAGGGTATGGACCGATTTGGACCAAACTTCGCATAAATGTTGGAAGTGATACCAATACACTATTCAGTAAAATCGGACGAGAATTGCGCCCTCAAGAGGCTCAAGATGTCAAGACCCAAGATCGGTTTATATGGCAGCTATATCAGGTTATAAACCGATTTGGACCATACTTCGCACAATTGTTGAAAGTGATATTAAAACACTATGTGCAAAATTTCAGTCAAATCGGATAAGAATTCCGCCTTCTAAAAGTTCAAGAAGTCAAGACCCAAGATCGGTTTATATGGCAGCTATATCAGGTTATAGACCGATTTGAACCATACTTCACACAGTTGTTGAAAGTGATATCAAAACACTATGTGCAAAATTTCAGTCAAATTAGATGAGAATTGCGCCCTCTAGAGGCTCAAGAAGTCTAGACCCAAGATCGGTTTATATGGCAGCTATATCAGGTTGTGAACTGATTTGGACCATACTTCGCACAGTTGTTGGAAGTGATATCAAAACACTATGTGCAAAATTTCAGTCAAATCGGATAAGAATTGCGCCTTCTAAAAGCTCAAGAAATCTAGACCCAAGATCGGTTTATATGGCAGCTATATCAGGTTATGAACCGATTTGGACCATACTTCGCACAGTTGTTGTAGGTGATATCCAACCACTATGTGCAAAATTTTAGTAAAATCGGACGAGAATTGCGCCCTCAAGAGGCTCAAGATGTCAAGACCCAAGATCGGTTTATATGGCAGCTATATCAAAACATGGACCGATTTGGACCATACTTCGCACATTTATTGTAGGTGATATCAAAACACTATTTACAAAATTTCAGTCAAATCGGATAAGAATTCCGCCTTCTAAAAGCTCAAGAAGTCAAGACCCAAGATCGGTTTCTATGGCAACTATACCAGGTTGAACCATATTTAGCACAGTTGTTGGAAGTGCTATCAAAACACTATGTGAAAAAATTTCAGTCAAATTGGATGAGAATTGCGCCCTCTAGAGGCTCAAGAAGTCAAGACCCAAGATCGGTTTATATGTCAGCTATATCAAAACATGGACCGATTTGGCCCATTTACAATCCCAACCGACCTACACCAATAAGAAGTATTTGTGCAAAATTTTAAGCGGCTTGCTCTACTCCTTCAAAAGTTAGCTGACAGGCAGACGGACACACGAACGGATATGGCTAGTTCGACATAAAATGTCACGACGATCGTGGTGTTACAAACAGAATCGAGGTGCTACAAACAGAATGACGAAACTAGTATACCCCCATCCTTTGGTGGAGGGTATAAAAACTGATCATCGACTGCCTTGCTCGATTTTTATACCCACCACTATGGGATGAGGGTATACTATGATAGGCATTCTGTTTGTAACATCTCGAAACATTGATCTGTGACCCCATAAAGTATATACCCTCATACAGACCGATCTGCGGATTAAAGGTTTTATGCCCATAAAAGCTGTACTTGTTGCCTGATTTCGCTGAAATTTGACGCAACGTGTTAGGCGCCTCGATATTCGTACCAAGTATGGTCAAGTTCGGACTATATATGGATATGGATACCGATCATCCGATTTAAAGTCGTATGCTCGTAAAAGGCGTATTAATCACCTGAATTCGTTGAAATTTGGCACAGCGAGTTGCATTAGGCTCGTTAATATCTGTACCGAGTATGGTCCAGATGGGACTTTATTTGGATTTAGATGCGATATATATCTGATGTCTCGATTTAAGGTCTTGGGCCTATGCTATTTCCTGGAAATTTGGTAAAGGAAGTTGTAATTCGCCCTTCAATATTCGAGCTGAGTATGGTCAATATTGGACTATATTTGGATATCGCGCCCATATATTTCTACCATCAGATTTAAGGTCTCATGCCCATTAAAGGCGTATTTATTACCTGATTTTGTTGATTTTTGTTTCGCACAGCGAGCTAACCTCTGCGCCACGATGGCCTCTCAGCGAGTAATCTTAGATGTCTCAATATCCGTATCGAGTATGGTCTAGATCGGATTATAATTGGATATAGCTGCCATGCATACTCATCACCCGGCACGGGATAGCTGTTAGCACCACACATGCTGCAACAATGAGGACCGATCTGTGTGGTGTTCATTAATGCCACGAGAAGCTCAGCTCCAAGAGCCGGTACCGCCCGGCCTCTCACTGAGACTCTCCGCTGAGCTTACGAATAGTAGAATGATCCATACAGAGTAGCAGCAACGACAGTTGCGGACAATCAGCGGAGAGTCTCAGTGAGAGGCCGGGCGGTACCGGCTCTTGTACAAATACTGGGTATCTATGATGCTCGATATGACAAGGCGAGCTATTGGCGCCTTTAAATAACCAATGGTCACCTTGTTTCGGCGGCGATCGGGCCTTTGGACTGGAATGAGCTTGCTCACCCAGGAGCTTGACGAGGATCGCCATTTCCACATGAAAATGTGGCTACAACAACAGCCAGATTTAAAGTCTAGAGCCTATAAAAGGCACATTTTTTACCCGATTTTGCTTACATTTAGCACAGCGAGTTGTGCCAGGCTCCTCTTCATCTGATTTTGTTGAAATTTGACACGGCGAGTTATGTTAGGTGCCTCGAAATCTGGGGAAAACTGCTCTCTATAGGGCGCACCCCTGATTTTTTCATTTTCTGCATCCCCCAATTTTGACACAAGGAACACGAATCTGATGTCCGTTTTTGGGGCAAAGGTTTCTGGGCCTCCCCAGGGGCCAAAAACCCACTCTTGGGGGAAGTGTTTCAACCTGGGGAATATGGGTGTCAAATGCAAGGTATTGTCGAGAACATTACGAATATGAAAAACCCTGTCTAAAAATTTTTAACCCAAGTAACATAGGCAATATGGGTATCAAATGAAAGGTACGTAGAAGTAGATTACGATAGATAAGCAAAAAAGTTAAACTTAAAAAAAGAAAAATTGAAAAAAAATCGCATATCTATCGTAATCAACTCCTACGTGCCTTTCATTTGATACCTATATTGCCTATGTTAACAAGGTGCAAAATTCTCAGGACCCCGTAGGTCCTTGCCGGGTCCAACTTTTAGGCATGTTTTTGCATATTAGTAATCTACTCGACAATACCTTCCATTTGATTTCCATATTGCCTAGATTGGTTCACTTACCCCCAAGGGAGGTATTTTGGCCCCTCGGGGGCCCAGGGGACCTTTGCCCCAAAAACGGGGTCAACCTACATCTACACACCAAATTTCAGCGAAATCACAAGAAAATGCAAATTTTTCCCATAATCATTCCACTAAGAGAACAGTGGCAAACTTCTCACATATCAATGAGTGCAGTCCGCATTCAAGTTAAAGCTCAATGATAAGGGGCCTCCTTTTTATAGCCGAGTCCGAACGGTGCGCCGCAGTGCGACACCTCTTTGGAGAGAAGTTTTACATGGCATAGTACCTCACAAATGTTGCCAGCATTAGGAGGGGAAAACCACAGCTGAAATTTTGTTCTGATGGTCTCGCCAGCATTCGAACCCAGGCGTTCAGCGTCATAGGCGGACATGCTAACCTCTGGGCTACGGTGGCCTCACAAACTATAGCCTCACAAACTATAGCAGTAAATTCAAATTTTTACTTAAACCCAATTGCATAATCCCAAAAGGCCGTGACCTTTATTTCATGCTGCTGGTTAATTGCAATCCATTTGGAATTTTTTACACATTTCCAAGACGACATAATTTCCTCCATTGGCCAATAAATGGCAAAATGATTAATGCAAATCACCTTTGTATGTTATGTAGCTACAGCTCTCTTATTTTGTTTGTGGTTATGGCAGAATTAATGGCTTAATGGTTGCTTCCATTCCATTCAGCTATCCATCTATCCAGCCATATATCTGTCTGTCTGTCTGTCCTTTACATCTATTCATATATGCCAATTAGAAGAACACTAAAAATTATATGTTTGTGGTTATGAAGCACAAAAATAACGATCGAATATGGTTGATTCTGTTGCTGTTGATCATCTCAAAGTCTAGATTGGTTGGTTTGGAGTTTATGGCTGTAGTGTCGTATTCAGATTTTATTGCAGCTTAATCTGATTCATAATTACTTCTTATGTCGTACTTCTACAACAAAAGCGATTTGTGTTTTGTGCTGGACTCTGGTAAGTACTTGAAGCTCAAAAATAGACAACAACTGCAAAACATCATGACATCAGTTAAGACGGGCAATCTGTCCGTCTGTTAGTTCCTCAGGCTGTCGCTCTCATCAGCCAGTCAAGCATACTTCCCCTTTCTCCCCTTCTATCTACCATCCAGAAGTGTTTGTGGCGCCAGCTTAAGATTGAGAAAAAAAAAAACACTCTGCGTCAGCTGTAAGCCAACATGCTTTCAAGGCAGCTTGTTAGCTAGCTAGCAAAAAGAAAAAAAAAAAAGAATTACCAACTACTAAAATATTAAAAATGCAAGTAAAGCTGCTCACAGCATCAAAACAAAAGCAAAAAAGAAAAAACTTTAAGGCAAGCTTAATATAAGCAAACTGCATTCAAGATATGAATAAATTCCAGCCAAGTAAACAAACAACAGCCAACCAACGCATTTGCCTCAAATGTTTCATGTCTTCGGCGGCTGCCAGCAACAGCAGCTTCTCGTTGGCTTCTGGCATCAAACATCAGCGGCTGGCTGGCAGCCTTAAGTACTGCGAACAACCAACCAACCAGCTAACCAACCAACATTAGCTACCAGATACTCCATCGATATGCCTCGCAACTCTTTTTTGAGATTATGCCATTTCATGAATTTGAATAAAAGCTTACTTTGCAAGCCATGCTCAATTCAATATTCAATTATCAGCCTTTTTGCGAATCCCAAAGCTGATACTGATTTGCGAAGATTAGTTGGCCTGACTTTAAACTGCAAACTATGCCAAGGAAGAAAAAACGTTTTGGTAAGCTTAACTTTTTCACCAAAGCATTTAAACAAATTGCTGGCATATCGCTTTAGTTTACATAAAATTTTAATCTTAAATTTAGAAAAGGTAAAAAAAAAAACAAAGAACAAGAGGGAAGGGAAGGGAAAAAGGGAGAAAATAAAGGAAAAAAGTTACTTTATCATTTGAAAAGACACCATTTGAAGTTTATGAAAACTGCTCGAAATATTTAGAAAAAATCATAGGAACTTCCAAACCTTGCCCAGTGACCCAACTTTCAAAGTAAAATTGGTCAAGAACACCTTTTCGCATAATCACTCATTTAAAACGCCTTCGCCACCTTGGTACATAGACTGACATAGCTTATGATGCTGAAAGCATTTGGGTACGAATTCTGATAAGAACATACAAAAAATGCCTTATCTAGATGTAAAACTTCTTTGCAGAAGCGTTGTGAAAATTTTGAATTCTCTAATGACCTTATGGCAGACAGGACTAAAGCCTCTTTAAGTGATTAGACTTAGGTATGAAGCAGAGTGGAACATAAGAAATTAGATGACAAAGTCGACCACTTTTCTTTCAGTACAAAGTTGATGTACAAATAGAATTCTTTTTATACCATCCACCATAGTATGGGGTTATACTAATCTCGTCACCCTGTTTGTAACTCATCGAAAAATCGGTCTGCGACACCTTGTCTGTCCGACTGTCCGTACGTCCGTCTATCCGTACGTCCGTCTGTCCGTACGTCCGTCTGTCCGTACGTCCGTCTGTCCGTACGTCCGTCTGTCCGTACGTCCGTCTGTCCGTACGTCCGTCTGTCCGTACGTCCGTCTGTCCGTACGTCCGTCTGTCCGTACGTCCGTCTGTCCGTACGTCCGTCCGTCCGTACGTCCGTCTGTCCGTACGTCCGTCTGTCCGTACGTCCGTCCGTCCGTACGTCCGTCTGTCCGTACGTCCGTCTGTCCGTACGTCCGTTCGTCCGCCTGTCCGTTCGTCCGCCTGTCCGTTCGTCCGCCTGTCCGTACGTCCGTCTGTCCGCCTGTCCGTACGTCCGTCTGTCCGTACGTCCGCCTGTCCGTACGTCCGTCTGTCCATACGTCCGTCTGTCCGTACGTTCGTCTGTCCGTACGTCCGTCTGTACGTACGTCCGTCTGTACGTACATCCGTCTGTCCGTCTATCCGTACGTCCGCCTGTACGTACATCCGTCTGTCCGTACGTCCGTCTGTCCGTATGTCTGTACGTCTGTCTGTCCGTAAGTCAGTCTGTCCGTAAGTCAGTCTGTCCGTACGTCCGTCTGTCTGTACGTCCGTCTGTCCGTTCGTCCGTCTGTCCGTACGTCCGTCTGTCCATCTGTCCGTACGTCCGTCTATCCGTACGTCCGTCTGTCTGTCCGTACGTCCGTACGTCCGTCTGTAGAAAGCACGCAAACTTTTAAATGAGTAAAGCTAGACGCTTGAAATGTTGCACAAACACTTCCTATTAGTATAGGTTAGGTTAGGTTGAAAAGTGGGTGCAGATATTTATCCGCCCCATGTCACTATGGAATACACCTTAGACAGTAATCGTCTTGTTGTGCGCAGGTCGGTTGAGATTTTAAATGGGCCCACATGAACCGATATTCTGAACATTCTTCAAATCAATTCTTATACGATTTGGCTAAATTCGTTTTCGATCACTTCTGCCAGATATGGTCCAAATCGGTCCAAAACCCGATATAGCTTCCATGTAAACCGATCTTCCATGTAAAAAGATCTCCCTCTTGAGCCTCTAGGGAGCGCAGTTTTTGTCTGATTTGCCTAAAATTTGCAAAAGTCAACAAAATATGGTCTGAATCGGTTGATAACCTGATATAGCTCCGAAATAAACCGACTTCCCGATTATACTTCTTGAGGGTACAGTTCTTGGCTAATTTGACTGAAATGTTGCACAGTGATTTTTTCTATGACCTCTAACATACGCACCGAGTATGGCTTCAATCAGTTTAAAATCCGATATAGCTCCCAGATAAACCCATCCCCCGATTATATTTCTTGAAATTGGTTGAAATTTTGCACAGTGACTTTATAGACCGATTCGCATCATACTCAGCGCGGTTATGTGAAGTCAGAACAGAAGTTCTTGAGACAAATTGCAGCGAAATTGGATGACAATTCCAGGATCGATTTATATGGGGGCTATATCAGTTTATAGACCGATTCGGATCGTACCCAGCTCGGTTATTAGATGTCAGAACATACGTTTTTGTGCCAAATTTCAGTTAAAGCGAATGAAAATTGACGTTGCTAGAGGCTCAAAAAGTCAAATCTTAGGATCTATTTATATGGGGTCTATATAAGATTATAGACCGATTCAAATTATCCTCAGCATGGACATTGAATGTCAGAGCAGAAGTTCCAGGGCAAAATTTCAGTGAAATTGGATTAAAATTGAGGCCTCTAGGGGTTAATGAAGTCAAATCTGGGAATCGGTTTACATGGGGGCTATATCAGCTTATAGACCGATTCGGATCATACTTGGCACGGTTATTGGAGGTCGTAACAGAACTCTACTTGCCAAGTTCCAAGGGGATCAAGAAGTCAAATCCGGGGATCCATTTGACTTGCAGTTATTTTCCCAAAATTTTATCACGTTATTTAGGATATTTTTGCCTATAACAGCCAAACGTTTGAGATTTTCCATCCAATACTAAGACAAAATTGTAGCCAAGACAATAGTTAAGAACTCTATGGTACATCGCAAAAGCATTGGAACGCTCCTTCAGGCAGTTTTAGCCTTGTGAAATTGTAAGGATTTTGTAACCTAATTAAGGTTACATAATCCTAGCTCAAGTACTACCAAATCGATAAATGCAGCATGCAGTTCCATCCAAGTAAAAAGCTAAGTTAAGAAGAAAAAAGGAAAGAAAATAAATTTCTACAGTCCAGAGATGTAGCAACGATTTGAGTGTGAAGCAATCTTGGTGTAGAGGAGTCATGATGATAACGAATGCAATAAGTGATCAAAAATTCACAGACCTGTTTGAAATATAACAAGGCATCAGGAACCGACCGTTTGCCGATGTTCTATGTGTATCCCTATAGTACTGTGATACACTGGCAAAACTTTGTGCACTTCGTAAACATTGCAGAGCTCGTTCTTGTGTAACACAATTCCTGACGTAGTGCTACTAAAGGAACAACAAGGTGGGCAACCCTAGCATAAAGTTGAGGCAACAAGAACAAGTAAAAACGCATTAAGTTCGTCCAGGCCGATATACACTACTTTGAATATGTATGAATATTTACGAAAGCTCCGGTGAAAATGCACCCTTTGTGAATCCATAGCAGTTATATCGAAATATGGCCCGATGCGCACCAAACTCGGTACTTTTATGGTTTTAAAGGCGTAAATCAGGATATAATACGGAATACGGAAGCTACATTAGGTTAGATTCTAATATGGTCCGATATGCACCCTATTGGTATGTAGGGGTCCAAAAATCTCTTTGTAGCAAATGTATATGTATATAGGTGAAATGAAAGATCGAGCCATATGGGGGTAGTGGACTAGACCCAAATATGTTAAAATTTTAAATATACTTGGAATTTATACCGAAGGTAGTAATACTGCCAAATTTCAGCGAAATCGGGCATTAACTGCACGTTTAACCTGCCTGTGGTAAAAACGGCCGAACCCACCACGTTGCGATCGTAGACAATTCGGAAGATTGGTATATATGGGAGTTGTATCAGGAGGCCACCGTAGCGCAGTGGTTAGCATGTCGGCCTATGACGCTGAACGCCCGGTTCAACTCCTGGCGAGACCATCAGAAAAAACATTTTTTTACCGGTGGTTTTCCTCCTAATGCTGGCAACATTTGTGAGGTACTATGCCATGTAAAAACTTCTCTCCAAGTTAGCTCCTGTTCCTTAGTGGAATGTTCATGGGCAAAATTTGCATTTTGGACAATACTTAACCTGTATGTTGGAAGTCATAATAAAGCCTTCGTGCAAAATTTCAGCCAAATTCGAGGGTCGAAAAGTTTCAATCGGGCGATCGGTATATATGTGTGTGCAGACCGATTTGGACCAAACTTGGCACGATTGTTGGGAGTCGTAACAGAACTCTACGTGCAATTTTCAGTCCAATGGTATAAACATTGCTGCTTGTAAAAGCTTATCGGTTGATCTGGGAGTTATATCAGCTTATACAATGATATGGACCATACTTTGGGCTCATGAAATCAATACGGGGGCCTTTTATACGAGAGCCACATCCAAATTTGAGCCGATACGGCCGATTTGCTATCCCCAACCACCTAAATCAATAAGAAGTATCTGTGCAAAATTTTGAGTGGCTAGCCTTACGTGTACAACCCCTATCATGACTTCCATAGACGGGCAGACAGAGGGACGGATGGACGGGCATGGCTATGTCGACTTGGAATGTCACGAAAGGTCAAGGATATATACTTAATAGGATCGCATATCAATATAACGAGGTGTTACAAAGGAAATGACTAGATTGGTATACCGCTATCCTATGGTGGTTGGTATTATAATTATCTGTGGGAAGTTTCAGCACAATAAAGGACGGGTAAACCATTATTTTCAAAAGATTTAGACCAAATATAGTTGCTGTCTATACAAAGTTCGGTCCGGCCAACTTAAGTCTTTTAACTTGATGAAATGAGGTTTTTCAACCCTCCTTTTCCCCTACCTCCTCAAAGACAACAATTTTTTATATGTTATTTCTAATAATTATCATTTAAATTTCAATTTATTTCCCTTTTTTGCCTCTTTAGTTTTCGTCATCGTGCCTAATCTTTTTTTTTTAAATAAACATACATATTGCCAAATATCGCGTTGTTTCTTTTTTTTTTGGTTTCTCGCCTTATTTTGGTTTCATTAAAAATCATTTAAAGTCACAATGGCAGTATAGAGAGGGAGAGAGAGGTCTTAGAGTACTTATACCACTTAAATGTAGTCAACAGCTTGTCTTGCCTTGGCATCTCTATCTGTCCATCCGTTTCCGCCTTGTTAAAGAGTAATGCGCTTTGGCATTGTTTCGCTTTACAACGGTCATTAAGTGAAAATTAGCGAAGAAAGCCAACCGAAAAAAAATCCAAAGCTAAGCAACAATAGAGCCATAATACAGACTTTTAACATGAAGGAGGAGTGAAGAAAAAACCCAAAAAAAGTCAAGCTATTGAGTACTTGAATTTTTTTGGCGGCATTTGTCAGCGAAAGTCAACAGCAGAGGCTGTTAAATGGTAGTAGAGAGGGATAGTGGAGTCAAAAAAGCAAACAATTGAACGAATAATACATTTCGTCGAAATCGTCATCCTAAGTTCAAAGGCATTGCCAATGTTGTTGATGATAATAGGGTCTAGCTGGCTGGCGGACTGACTGAGTGCCTAGCTTTTGCTCAGATCTTCATCATCATCATCGGTAAAGTCAGCATCAGCCAGCCAGCTAGTTTGCTAGCCCAGCAACTAGCAGACCATCATCATCATGGTGGTGAAGATACACCTCCGCAAGTTTAACAATAGTAATTTTTACTATGAGATTTTATTTTTTCGTATGGTCTTTTTTATTATGTATTTCTTTCCGTTTCCGAATTCGGCAGTTGGTGGGGTGGGGGAAATTATTTTGCGTAATATCATATACTGTTGCTTTTCGTTAAGGTAATGTTGAAATTTTCCCCCGCTCATCAATTGAATAACTATTGGGCAATGACAGCCTGTCGTCGATCTAAGATTTTAAATTACAAATCCACTATTGCTTTGGACAATTCGCATATGCTGGCTGACGGCCTGGGATTTGAAATTATTTGAATTGAATACACCATAAAATCTAAAACTATAAATTTAGATTGTTTCGCCTAATGGCTATTTGGATTTCACAAACAAACAAAAATCCCACAATATGACAATTGGAGGCTTTTTCGTTCAATTCTTTAATATGAGGTCTTAAAAGCTGACAAACAAGAACAGAGAACAATTATCTAAGATTTAAGTTAATTCAGAATGGTTGATAGGGGCGAATGGAAGATTAAATTAAAGTTTATTTTTCATGATTTAAAAAAAAAACTTTTCAAGGCAGTATCATTGTTAGCATGTTTGTTACAAACATTAAATAATGGTAAAAAATTCTATAGAAATAAATATACAACAAACAATGAAAATATTCTTTAAAATTAGTAGCGAATTTTTTTCTATAAGAAAAATTTGGTAGCGAAATGTTTTCTATAAAAAAATTTGTAGCGAAATATTTTCTACACAAAAATTGATACCACACCTTTTTTTAATAAAAAATTGGTACCGATTTTTTTTCTATAAAAAGTTGGTAGCGAATATTATTTTTTTTAAAAATTGGTAGCGAAATTTTTTCTATAAAAAAATGATGACGAAATTGTTTTTTTGTTTTTTTTTTTAAGTTGAAGACGAAAGTTTTTCTGCAAATAATTTGTAGCGAAACTTTTCTATAAAAAAATTGGTGCAAAATAATTTGTATCGAAGTTTTTTCTACAAAAAACTGATAGCGCAATTTTTTGATAAAATTAGTTTTTTGTTTTTTTTTTTTTAAGTTGAAGACGAAAGTTTTTCTATAAAGAATTGGTAGCGAAATTTTTTCTATAACAAATTGGTACCGAAATTTTTTCTATAAAAAATTGGTACCGAAATTTTTTCTATAAAAAATTGGTACCGAAATTTTTTCTATAGAAAATTGGTAGCGAAAGTTTTTCTATAGAAAATTGGTAGCGAAAGTTTTTCTATAAAAAATTGGTAGCGAAATTTTTTCTATAAAAAATTGGTAGCGAAATTTTTTCTATAAAAAATTGGTAGCGAAACTTTTTCTATAAAAAATTGGTAGCGAAATTTTTTCTAAAAAAAATTGGTAGCGAAATTTTTTCTATAAAAATTGTTATGCATGGAATGACTTGAATACATGATTAGTATTTTTTCTATAAAAAACTCGTAGCGAAATTTTTTCTATAAAAAATTGGTACCGAAATTTTTTCTATAGAAAATTGGTAGCGAAAGTTTTTCTATAAAAAATTGGTAGCGAAATTTTTTCTATAAAAAATTGGTACCGAAATTGTTTCTATAAAAAATTGGTAGCGAAACTTTTTCTATAAAAAATTGGTAGCGAAATTTTTTCTAAAAAAAATTGGTAGCGAAATTTTTTCTATAAAAAATTGGTACCGAAATTTTTTCTATAAAAATTGTATGGAATGACTTGAATACATGATTAGTATTTTTTCTATAAAAAACTCGTAGCGAATTTTTTTTTTTATAAAAAATTGGTACCGAAATTTTTTCTATAAAAAATTGGTACCGAATTTTTTTCTATAAAAAATTGGTACCGAAATTTTTTCTATAAAAATTTGGTACCGAAATTTTTTCTATAAAAAATTGGTACCGAAATTTTTTCTATAAAAAATTGGTACCGAAATTTTTTCTATAAAAAATTGGTACCGAAATTTTTTCTATAAAAAATTGGTACCGAAATTTTTTCTATAAAAAATTGGTACCGAAATTTTTTCTATAAAAAATTGGTACCGAAATTTTTTCTATAAAAAATTGGTACCGAAATTTTTTCTATAAAAAATTGGTACCGAAATTTTTTCTATAAAAAATTGGTACCGAAATTTTTTCTATAAAAAATTGGTACCGAAATTTTTTCTATAAAAAATTGGTACCGAAATTTTTTCTATAAAAAATTGGTACCGAAATTTTTTCTACAAAAAATTGGTACCGAAATTTTTTCTATAAAAAATTGGTAACGAAATTTTTTCTATAAAAAATTGGTACCGAAATTTTTTCTATAAAAAATTGGTACCGAAATTTTTTCTATAAAAAATTGGTACCGAAATTTTTTCTATAAAAAATTGGTACCGAAATTTTTTCTATAAAAAATTGGTACCGAAATTTTTTCTATAAAAAATTGGTACCGAAATTGTTTCTATAAAAAATTGGTACCGAAATTGTTTCTATAAAAAATTGGTACCGAAATTTTTTCTATAAAAAATTGGTACCGAAATTTTTTCTATAAAAAATTGGTACTGAAATTTTTTCTATAAAAAATTGGTACCGAAATTTTTTCTATAAAAAATTGGTACCGAAATTTTTTCTATAAAAAATTGGAACGGATTACTTTTTGTAAAAAATGGCTAGCGAAATTTCTGTCTATAAAAATTGGCAACGAAATTTATTCTTTAAAAATTGTAAGCGATTTTTTTTTTCAAAAATTGGTACCAGAATTTTTTTTAAAAAAATTGGTAACGAAATTTGTTTCTTAAAATTGGTTGCGAAATTTTTTCTGCAAAATAATGGGTACAATAATTTTTTGGACGAAGTAGCAAAGATGCTATGGAGAGAGCCTGAACGAGACAAGACGAAACTGAGATACTGAGGGAGAAAAGAAAGAAGACTTATAAAAAGGGACTAAGTTTGGGCGGGCTCAATCTTGCGAACCACCATGGAGTAAGTCAAGATTGGAGTAAGTCAAGGGCAAAATCGGCTAATAATAACGTCGTCTAAGGGCTCAAAAGGTAAAGTCGAAGGACCACTTCAGATGGAAGCTATATGAAAATCTGAACCAATATGGCCCACTTGCATGTCCAACGACCTACATAAATAAGAAGAATCTCCGCAAAAATTTTGTGGGGCTAGCTTTTCGCGTTCGATGAATCGTGATTTTGACAAAGGTACGGCGATGGCTAGATCGCCTTAGAATGTCAAGTTGATCAAGAATTTTAGAGGGTCGCAGAGCAATATTTCAAGGTGTTATAAATGGAATGACTTAATTAGTATACCCCCCTTTCTATGGTGCTGGAAATAAAAATAAAGAAGGAACCGTAATTCCTTAAAACATTTCCTTCGTTGTTTTTGCTGTGACAAATTCTCATATTTAACCAACACCACCTGTTCCATAAATTCATTAAATTATGTTTTTAGGGCAAAATTGTCTACGCTACTCTCCCAGCCCTCTTCTTCTTTCCAGAGGAAGACTTTCGTCTGTAAGAATTTCTTAAAGTGAACTTATTAACGAACAACAATTTTAATTTAACCGAAATGAGAAATTTCTTCATTGCGGTCAAAATGTAGAATGGAAAAAAGTCAAGAAGAGAAAAAACAAAAACAAAATAAAAAAATATGAAAGAAACTATCACGGCTTAAGGCATGACCAGAATAATCAATCCTCGCCACGAAGATGCAGAAAGTCATGAGGCTAATGATAATGATAATGATGACAAAGAAGAATACACCTATAGCTCGGTTTGCCTAGACAAAATGAAAAAAAAAAACAAAAACCTCAAGTTTTAAAGTTGTAAGGATTTAACCTAAACTATTAAAAATTTCCATTAGGTTGTAATAACGATGGAGAATGTTTGGTTCTGAAAGTGGCTTCGGAAAAAACTACACTAGAAATTTATTTGACAGACATGGGCGGCGCATGCCTTAATTTAGGGAGGCTCTTTACTAACGACTGCATTTATAGAGAGGTTTGCTTCTGAAAGTGGCTTCGGAAAAAAATACACTAGAAATTTATTTGACAGACGTGGGCGGCGCATGCCTTAATTTAGGGAGGCTCTTTACCAACGACTGCATTTATGTTTCTGTTGGCATTGTTGATTCAGTTTTAAGCTCCGTTAATCGAGCTATTAATGTACTCTCACCACATTCAATTGTTTCAATGCAGTCTCAACTAGACGCAAGTCCTCTCTGCCGTTTGAATGTTTGGCTTCTGGACATGCGCTGACATGTCTCAGAGAAGATGTCGATCTTCTTGAGGCACAGCACAGTTCAAAACAGTTCAATAATGGAGAAAGTTTTGTGTGTTTCGTTATTTTTTTGCTTTTGGTTTTGCGATTTTCTTGTTCTAAATTTAAGAGACGAGTGAAAGATGCCGTATGTGTGATGTGCAATGGAACTCATCAGAAAGGCCACAAGAAATTGGCACATATGTATGCTCATACGAGTGGTCGAGGATGAAGCTGAAACTGATGGAAATGAACAGCAGCTGTCGATTTTTGTGGCTACCAGCGACTATTTCGGCCTCAGTCCATATTGTTGATAGTTTTTGTTATGGTCTGTCCAACAGAGACAGGAGGTGGTTGTGATGGTTGTTAATGTGGTTTTATATCTTGTCCAAAAAACTCAAGAAACCAAAACAACCAAGAAAAACGAACTGTTGACGACCATGGTATTGGTGGCCATATTCCAACAAATGACAAACGGGAAGACAAACCATTGCTTGCCATTGCATTGTGAAACGGCTACAACTCGTATATTGTGACAGACATTCAAACATTTCTTCTTAATTTTTGTCTTAGTCTTTCATTTGCTCTTCCAGCCAAAAGCCTAAATTTTTTTCCGCATTTAAGACACGACATGCTGTCTATTTTTTTTTTTGGTTTGTTCCCGCATCATAGCTAGTCTATAAATTTCGTATTAAAAAAATGCAACAAAAGGACTATCCAAGTTTCACTTTATAGTTAGCCTGGCGGCTTTTAAACTAGAAAAACACAACAAATTCATATCTTGTCAAAATATTTCTCTGAAAACAGTGGTTTGACTAACAAAGTCAAGGAGTTGTAATTTGCTAAATTCTGTACAGATCTTCACGCTTCATGGGGAATCTTTTCCTGTTGTCTTACTGGTGCCAAGTTTCCAGTAAGCTACCGCAAATCATGTTTCATAAAGACTCCTTCATTCATTCAACACAAATCAGAAGCATTCCCATTAGCCAATCAAGACAGATTTCTGGTCATATATAATTAACCTGCATTATGTCGTTGCGGGTATACGTCTAAGCCAGTAATTGCCTTAGCTTCTTGGCATACGCAACGGCTACCAGATGATAGCCCATTCCTGCATCATTGGTATTAGCGTTTCTTTCGCGACCAAAATCGTCGCCTCAGGATCTGAACTGAAACCTCTGCTGTTCAATTCCGTTCCTCAATCGTCGTCTCGATTGTTCGACGATCGTTGGACCTACTTCTACCTTTACTGCATCCCCCCTTCGTCTTAAGTGTTTTTTGACGAAGGTGTCACCAGTGTGGCAACAGCTACTCAGTAGCATTTGCTGCAAGCTAAACCTTTTAGCCGCGAGTGATGACCCATACTTAATCTGTTCGTCAAACTGGCGCTTAAAATCTTCTCCAACGTCCGATTTTCTCACTTATGCCAAGAAGCCTTTCAGGTCTTCTTCCAAGTCGCTTTCAAAGTCACCATGCATTGAACCCTTGCTCTGTCGCCATTAAAACTCCTTCATAGTAATTCTTTAAGAATCATTCCAAGTCACAATTCAATACTTTTTCTTAGTCATATTTGAAGACTCCTTTCCAGTTCACTCTGAAGATACCTTCTCAGTCGTCTTTAAAACTTTTACCAGTCATGTTTAAGTCTATTTCTCAGTCGTCTCTTTGCCTTTAGACTCGCTTCACAGTCGCCATTGAAGACTCCAAACAAATCATATTTGAAAACTACTCTCCACTCACATTTTAAGACTTGTTCATAATTGTTAAAAAAATTCGTTCCTGTTGCCTTCGAACATTCTACTTGTCGTTGTTCCGAGTCGCATTTAAAAACTCCTTCGTAGTAGCCTTTAAAAACTCATACCAATTCGCTTTTAAAGACTCCCTTCCCAGCCGCCTTTAAGCCTCCATTTAATACTCCTTCCTAGGCGCCTTTAGAGACTCCTCCCCAATTTCCTTCAAAACCTCCCTCTCAATCACTTTAAAAGACCCCTTCTCATTTACTGCAAATGACTCTAAGCTCTTACCAGTCACCCTAAGATCCTTTTGCAGCCACCTTCAAAGACTTATCCTAAGCTGCTTTCAAGAAGTCCTGTCTAGTCGCATATTAAGATTACCTTTCAGTCGCTTTTAAAAACTCATTCCTAGTTGCTTTCAAAGACTCCCTTCCCAGTTTTTAAGCACTTTCTTCGCAGTCGTCTTTTAAGACTTTCTTTGAGAATAATTTCCAGCCGCATTAAATGCTTTTTCCAAGTTGCCTTTAACATTCGTTCCCAGTCGCGTGTAAAGATTCCTTCCATTTGCCATCAAAGCCTCTGTCTCATTAACTTATAAAGAGTCCTTCGCAGTTACAGCAAAAGACTCCTTCCTTGTCGTCGTTAAGACACCTACCCAGACGCTTTAAAGACCTATTTCCAGTTACCCTAAACACACCTTTCCAGTCGCCTTTATGTTTCCTTTCCACTCGCTTTAAGTCTCCTTCCCAGTCGCTTTAAGTCTCCTTCCCCGACGCTTAAAATCTCAGTTGACTTTAAGTCTTCTTTCCGGTCCTCAAAGACTCCTTCGCAATCGCCTATAAGACGTTTTCGCAGTCGCTTTGAAGACTCCTTCCTACTCGCTTTAAACTCCTTCTTAGTCGCCTTTAAGTCTTCGTCCCAGACGTCGTTTAGCCTCCTTCCCAGACGCCATGAAGTCTTCTTTCCAGTCGCATTTAAGTCTCCTTCCCCGATGCTTAAAGTCTCCTTCCCAGTCGCTTAAAGTCTCCTTCGCAGTTGCCTTTAAGTTTTCTTCCCAGCCGCCTAAGTTTCCTTCGTAGTCGCTTTAAGTCTTCTTCATAGTCACAGTTAAGTTTTTTACCCAGTCGCCTTTAAGTCTCCTTTCCAATCGCATTTAAGTTTCCTTCCGCGACGCTTAAAGTCTCCTTCCCAGTAGCAGTTGCCTTGAAGTCATCTTCCTAGTGGCCTTTAAGTCTCCTTTCTAATCGCCTTTTAGTCTCCTTCCCAATCGCCTTTAAGTTTCCTTCCCAGTCGACTCTAATTCTCCTTCCTGGTCGCCTTTAAGTCACCTTCTCAGCCATCTTTAAATCTCCTTCCCGTTCGCCTTTAAATCTCCTTATCATTAATCTTACCGTCTCCTTCCTACTTGCCTTTAAATCTCCTTTCCAGTAGCTTTAAGTCTACTTCGCAGTTGGTTTTAAGACTCCCTCCAAATAGTCTTTAAGACTAATTTTCACTTCCCGTTTGGTCTTATTCCAGGTCGCTTTAAAGTTTCCTTCCCAGTCGTTTTAAGTCTTCTTTCCAATCATCTTTAAGTCTCCATCCCAGTCACCTTTAAGTCTTCTCCCCAGTCGCCTTTATGTCTCCTCCCCAGTCGCCTTTATGTCTCCTCCCCAGTCGCCTTTATGTCTCCTTCCCAGTCGCCATTAAGTCTCCTTTCCAGTCGCCTCTAAATCTCCTTCATTATCGCAGTTAATCCTCCTTCCTAGTTGCAGTTTAGTCTCCTTCCGAGTCGCCTTTAAGTCTCCTCCCCAGCTGTCTTTAAGTCTCCTTCCCATTCGCCATTAAGTCTCCTTTAAGTCTCCTTCATAGTCGCAGTTAAGTCTCCTTCCCAGACGCTTTTAAGTCTCCTTCCAAGTCGTTTTGGGTCTTCTTCCCAGTCAACTTAAAGTCTCCTTCCCAGGCACCTTTAAGTCTCCTTCCCAGTCACTTTTAAGTCTCATTCTCAGTCACCTTTAAGTCTCCTCCCCAGTCGCCTTTAAGTCTCCTTCTCCGTCGCTTATAAGTTTCCTTTCCAGTCGCTTTTAAGTCTCCTTCCCAATTGCTTTTAAGTCTCCTCCCAGTCGTTTTAAGTCTCCTTCCCAGTCGCTTATAAGTTTCCTTCTCAGTCGCTTTCAAGACTCCTTCACAGTCGCCTTTAAGTCTCCTTCCCAGTCGCTTTTAATACCCCTACGCATTCGCCTGAAGACTCCTTCGCAGTCGCCGTAAGACTTCTTCCCACTCTCCTTTAAGTCTTCTTAGTCGCTTTTATGTTTTCGCCCCGGTCGTCCTTTAGTGTCCTAGCAAGAAGCCTTAAAGTCTCTTTCCCAGTCGCCTTAAAATCCCTTTCCCATTCGCTTTAGTCTCCTTCCCAGTCGCCTTTAAGTCTCCTTCCCACTCACCTACAAGACTCCTCCGTATTCGTCTTTAAGACTCCTTCGTATTCGTCTTTAAGACTTCTTCCCAGTAGTCTTTAAGACACTTTCTCAGTCGCTTTTAAAACTCATTCGCAGTCGCCTATAAGATTCCTTCCCATTCGCTTCTAAGACTCCTTCCCAGTCACATTTTAGACTCCTTCGCATTCGCCTTTAATTCTCCTTCCCATTCGCCTTTAAGTCTCCTTCCCTTTCGCCTTTAAGTCTCCTTCTCATTCGCCTTTAAGTCTCCTTCCCAGTCGCCTTTAAGTCTCCTTATCAGTCGTTTTAAGTCTTCTTCCCAGTCACCTTTAAGACTCCTTCCAACTCACCTTTAAGTCTCCTTCCCAGTCACCTTTAAGTCTTCTTCCCAGTCACCTTTAAGTGTCCTTCCAAGTCGCCTTTAAGTCTCCTTCCCAATCGCCTTTAAGTCTCCCTCCCAGTCGCCTTTAAGTCTCCTTTTCAGACGCCTTTAAGTCTCCTTTTCAGTCGCCTTTAAGTATCCTTCCCAGTCACCTTTAAGTCTTCTTCCCAGTCACCTTTAAGTGTCCTTCCAAGTCGCCTTTAAGTCTCCTTCCCAATCACCTTTAAGTCTCCTTTCCAGTCGCCTTTAAGTCTAATTCCCTTTTAAGTCTCCTTCCCAGTTTCTTTTACGACTCCTTTCAAGTCGCCTTTAAGACTCCTTTACAATCGCCTCAAAATCTTCTTCCCAGTTGCCTTAAGGTCTCCCTCCCAGTCTCCTTCGCAGTCGCTTTTAAGACTCCTTCGCAGTCGCCTTTAAGACTCCTTCCTCCTTTCCTTTAAGTCTTCTCAGCCGCGTTGAAACTTTCGTCCAAGACGTCCTTTATTCTCCTTGCAAGACGCCTTAAAGTCTCCTTCCTAGTCGCCTTAAAATCTCTTTCCCAGAAGCTTTTAAGTCTACTTACCAGTCGCTTCAAGTCTCCTTCCGAGTGGCATTAAGTCCCTTTCCCTAACGCTTTTAAATTTCCTTCCCATTTGCTTGTAAGACTCCTTCCAAGTCGTCTTTAAGACTCCTATCCAATCGCCTTTAAGACTTCTTCCCAGTCGCCTTTAAATCTCCTTCCCAGTCGCTTTTGAGACTCCATTCGCAGTCGTCTTTAAGGTACCATCTCATTCTCTTTAAGTTTTCTCAGTCGCCTCGATGTCTTTCCTAGCCGCTGTAAGACCCCTTCCCGGTAGCTTTAAAACTTCTCTCCAGTCGCTTTTAGACTCCTTCTCGGAAGCTTTAAGACTCCTTAGCAGTTGCCTTTTAAGAATCCTGTTCAGTCGTCTTCTAAGACTCCGTCTTGGTTGTTTTTAAAGCCCCTTTCCCAGACCTCCACCTAGTCACACTTAAAACTTCCTTTTCATTTGTTGCCTCCGAAAACAACAAACAACACCGTAACGCGGAAGTTAGTTTGTCCACCTATGAGCCTGAACGCTTGGGTTCGAGTCTTGAAAAAATTTCAACAATAGCTATGCCCCCCCCATTTGTGAGTCACTTTTCCCATGTAAAAACTTCTCTCAAAAGAAGTTGAGGCACGCGGTTGGGTCTTAGCTATAAAAAGGAGGTCCCTTATTATTGGGTATAAACTTGAATTGTACAGCACTCAGTGATATGCTATTTGGCTTTGTTCCTTAAGCAAATTTGCATGCAGTCTCTGTTTTACATTTAAAGTCTCGAATCCTCTTCCTCAATCCATTTAAGAAAGATCTTCTTTCATTCCGAAAAACCTAACCTAGTAAATTCATTGAGAACCAAAAGCCACTGTGCTTAGTTTTCCAGATTTCTTTGATTTTTGCAGCAGTTTCATGTTGAAAGTAGAGCTCAGAGTCTGAGTGTGACTTAAGTCAATTTAAATTTCCATTAACACGACTTAATTTGACAATAAAATGTACCAAGTTGCATGCAAACCTCAGCACATTATTAGCTAGTTTGAGTCCATGGCACCATGAGGCAGCTGATATTTGTGATTTCATGCTCTCCTCTAGCAGTCTGCTTCTTATTCACTCTCTCTCTACCTCTTGCACTCTGCTAGCCAGCAGGCAATGAATATATTGACACTTGCAATGACAGCAGAGTTGCATTTGGGCGATTTCCCGCCGTCAAAATAATCATCCACAAATGGCATGGCGTGAGTCATGCACGTCATTAATGCTTTGGCACATACTGACACATATGCAGATCATGGTCTCAAGAGGCCACATTGAGTTGATGTCTAAGCAGAGGTAAGTAAGGTTTACAAATGCTACCATTAGCAATTGCACACATTTTGTGATTCTTTTTTTGCAATAAAAACTGCATACAGAAAAAAATGCATTAAAAAAAATATATATTAGG
This sequence comes from Stomoxys calcitrans, assembly GCF_963082655.1. Lineage (NCBI taxonomy): Eukaryota > Metazoa > Arthropoda > Insecta > Diptera > Muscidae > Stomoxys > Stomoxys calcitrans. The sequence continues at coordinate 121,799,082 of NC_081556.1, forward strand.
TCTTGGGTAATAAAGTTTTATAAGCTCTGAGGATAAATTAGAAATAAGTTTCACAAAACCATATGGCGGATTCTAGAAATGGGGATTTAGGGTGTATCTAAAGTGGTGCTCATAGAGATTTGTTTAAAAGGGTAGGCCTTTATGTTCTCAACTTTCCCTTTTACTGTCTGTCCGTCTCTCCTTTTCATAATCGATATTTGTATACCCTCCACCATAGGATGGGAGTATACTAATTTCGTCATTCTGTTTGTAACTCTTCGAAATATTCATCTTAGACCCCATAAATTATAATTGCGGATTTTTTAAAAGAAAGTAAATGCATTTTTAATAAAACTTAGAATGAACTTTAATCAAATATACTTTTTTTACACTTTTTTTCTAAAGCAAGCTAAAAGTAACAGCTGATAACTGACAGAAGAAAGAATGCAATTACAGAGTCACAAGCTGTGAAAAAATTTGTCAACGCAGACTATATGAAAAATCCGCAATTACTTTTTTGGCAACCCAATATAATCCGATTTAGCTGAAATTTTGCATAAAGTGTTTTGTTATGATTTTCAAACACTGTGCCAAATATGGTTGAAATCGGTCCATATCCTGATTTAGCTGCAATTCATTTCCGATTTTGTTGAAATTTTGCATAACGTGTTTTGTTTTGACTTCCAAAAACTGTGCTAAGTATGGTTCAAATGGGTCTATAACCTGATATAGCTGCCTTTAAACCGATCAGGGATCTTGACTTCTTTAGCCTCTAAAGTGCGCAATTATTATCCGATTTAGCATAAAAGCCACATTTATTATCCGATTTTGCTGAAATTTTGGGACAGTAAGTTGTGTTAGGCCCTTCGAAATTCTTCGTCAATTTAGCCCAGATCGGTCCAGATTTGGATATAGCTGCCCTATAGACCTATCCTTCGGTTTAGTGTTTTAGGTCCATAAAAGCCACATTTATTATCCGATTTTGGTGAAATTTTGAACAGTGAATTGTTTTAGGCCCTTCAACATCCATCGTTAATTTGGACCAGATCGGTCCAGATTTGGATATAGCTGCCATATAGACCGATGCTCCAATTTAGGGTCTTAGGCCCATAAAAGCCACATTTATTATCCGATTTTGCTGAAACTTGGGAAGGTGAGTTGTGTTAGGCCCTTCGACATTCTTTGTCAATTTGGCCCAGATCGGTCCAGATTTGGATATAGCTGCCCTATAGACCTATCCTTCGGTTTAGTGTCTTAGGCCCATAAAAGCCACATTTATTATCCGATTTTGGTGAAATTTTGAACAGTGAATTGTGTTAGGCCCTTCAACATCCATTGTTAATTTGGACCAGATCGGTCCAGATTTGGATATAGCTGCCATATAGACCGATCCTCCGATTTAGGGTCTTAGGCCCATAAAAGCCACATTTATTATCCGATTTTGCTGAAACTTGGGACGGTGAGTTGTGTTAGGTCCTTCGACATTCTTTGTCAATTTGACCCAGATCGGTCCAGATTTGGATTTAGCTGCCCTATAGACCGATCCTCCGGTTTAGTGTCTTAGGCCCATAAAAGCCACATTTATTATCCGATTTTGGTGAAATTTTGAACAGTGAATTGTGTTAGGCCCTTCAACATCCATCGTTAATTTGGACCAGATCGGTCCAGATTTGGATATAGCTGCCCTATAGACCGATCTTCCGGTTTAGTGTCTTAGGCCCATAAAAGCCACATTTATTATCCGATTTTGGTGAAATTTTGAACAGTGAGTTAACTGAAGCCCCTTGATATACTTCTGCAATATGGAAGAGATCGGTCCAGATTTTGACATATCTGCGCATATTGACCGATCTTTCGGTTTTAGGTTTTGGGGATAGAAAAGGCGCATTTATTATCCGATTTTGCTGAAATTTAGGACAGAGAGTTGTGTTAGGCCTTTCGACATCCTTCGCCAATTTGGCCCAAATCGGTCCAGATCTGGATATAGCTGCCATGTGGGCCGATATCTCGATTTAAAGCCTTGGCCCCATAAATGGCGCGTTTATAATCCGATTTCACTGAAATTTGACACAGTGACTTATGTTAGGCTTTTCGACATCCATGTCGTATATGGTTCAGATCGGTTTATTCTTAAAAATAGCTACTCAAAAGACCAATATTTTGTTATACACAATTGAACAATGACTTGTACTTATTAGTATTTGGTCCAAATCGGAACACATTTCGATATAACTGCTATGGGACATAAGGTATGCCATTTTCACCGGATTTCGATGAAAAGTGGTTTACATATACACCCGAGGTGGTGGGTATCCAAAGTTCGCACCGGCCGAACTTAATGCCTTTTTACTTGTTTAACATTGTTTAACTAAACCGTTGTCAGAGATGGTTTGCCTGAGTTTTCGAGTTACCCACTTTATGCCAACAAAAAAGAAATCTCAATTCCCAATGACTTTTCTTTGAATTTTCATTTGTTTTCTTTTTTTCCGTTTTCTTATTTCAAATCTTATAGCGAAAAAATGTTATTCATCTTTGGCATGAAACATTTTCCGCAAAAAATCATTTGCATACACTTTTGACCGTTATTATGGTAGAAAAGAAGAAGAAAAAAACAGCTCAAAAACGGCATCTCAACGAGAAAAATATGTTGGCCAAATGAATGTCACGATCATCAAGCCATAATACAAAAATAACATGCAATGCAACATTGCAATGTTGGCGTGCAGCAATATGATCTACAATAATTTAGCTTAACATCAACGTTTTAGTGATGCTGGGGAAAATAGGAAGACGCTTGTAATAAATGTTTATTGAAGCCAACTGAGGGTGGGGGGAGTATGATTCAATTTGGTAAAGTAATGCAAGAAGTTTTAATTTCCGTCATCAACTTGGTTCCTTCAATATTCCTCAAAGACTCGTAGTTTCTTTAAGGGTACAATTTATCTCACAATTTCAATGTAAGATTGGTAATGCACTAAAAGACCTTTGAACTTAGGAGGATGTTGTCGCGATCAGTCTAAACGTCAATTTGAAGGTTTTTTCGGGTAGGCGGTTGTGGTTTGAAAGTTTTTAGAGATGGACGTCCTCCAGTCAATTGACTCCAGATGAAGGATATAAGATTTGGAACCATGGGGAAAGCAATCAGGCTTTGTTGGATCCTGGATCATCAAGGGAATTGGGTCGGCTGACGAGCTGGCCGGACTTGAAGCGCCAACGACGAAAATTTTATGGATACCATGTTTAAAAAAATCAAAATTTCCAAAATTTTAGTTGGATATCTGTCTGAAAGATGTTTTTTTATACCCTCAACCATAGGATGGGGGTATACTGATTTCGTCATTCTGTTTGTAACTACTCGAAATATTCGTTTGAGACCACATAAAGTATATATATTCTTGATAGTCGTGACATTTTATGTCGATCTAGCCATGTCCGTCCGTCCGTCAGTCTGTCTGTCGAAAGCACGCTAACTTTCGCAGGAGTAAAGCTAGCCGCTTAAAATTTTGGACAGATACTTCTTATTAGTGTTGTTCGGTTGGGATTGCAAATGGGCCATATCGGTCCATGTTTTGATATAGCTGCCATATAAAACAATCTGGGGTAAGTCAATACCCTTGAGCCTCTAGAGGGCGCAATTGTTATCCGATTGGAATGAAATTTTGCACGACGTGTTTTGTCATTATATCCAACAACTGTGCTAAGTTAGGTTTAAATCGGTCAATAATCTGATATAGCTGCCATATAAACCAATCTTGGGTCTTGACTTCATGAGCCTCTAGAGGGCGCAATTGTTATCCGATTGAAATGAAATTTTGCACGACGTGTTTCGCTATGACATCCAACCACTGTGCTTAGTTAGGTTCAAATCGGTCAATAACCTGATATAGCTGCCATAAAAACCGATCTGGGGACTTGACTTCTTGAGCTTCTAGAGGGCGCAATTCTTGGGTCTTGAGAGGGGGCAATTCTTATCTGATTGGAATGAAATTTTGCACGACGTGTTTTGTTATGATATCCAACAACCGTGCCAAGTTTGGTTCAAATCGGTCAATAACCTGATATAGCTGCCATATAAACCGATCTTGAGTCTTGACTTCTTGAGCCTCTAGAGGGCGCAATTGTTATCCGATTGGAATGAAATTTTTCACGACGTGTTTTGTTATGATATCCAACAACTGTGCCAAGTTTGGTTCAAATCGGTCTATAACCTGATATAGCTGCCATATAAACCGATCTTGGGTCTTGACTTCTTGAGCCTCTAGAGGGCGCAATTGTTATCCGCAATTCTTGGGTCTTGACTTCTTGGATCTTGAGTGGGGGCAATTCTTATCCGATTGGAATGAAATTTTGCACGACGTGTTTTGTCATGATATCCAACAACTGTGCTGAGTTAGGTTTAAATCGGTCAATAACCTTATATAGCTGCCATATAAACCGAACTGGGGACTTGACTTCTTCAGCCTCTAGAGGGCGCAATTGTTATCCGATTGGAATTAAATTTTGCACGACCTGTTTCGCTATGACTTCCAACAACTGTGCTAAGTTAGGTTCAAATCGGTCAATAACCTGATAAAGCTGTCATATAAACCGAACTGGGATCTTGACTTTTTGAGCTTCTAGAGGGCGCAATTATTATCCGATTTGCCTGAAATTTTGGACGGCGGATCCTCGCTTGACCATTAACATATGGTCTGAATCGGTCTATAGCCTGATACAGCTCCCATATGAATCCATCTCTCTTTTTTACTTCATGAGCACCCAAAGGGCGCAATTCTTATTCAAATTGGCAGACATTTTACACAGGTCTCCAACATATAATTTAGTTGTGGTCCGAACCGGGCCATATCTTGATATCGCTCTAATAGCAGAGCAAATCTTTTCTTATATATTTTTTTTGTCTAAGAAGAGATGTCGGGAAAAGAATTCGACAAATGCGATCCATGGTGGAGGGTATATAGGAATCGGGCCGGCCGAACTTAACCCGCTTTTACTTGTTAAAAATTCTTGGAATCTCTCAAACTCAAGATCCCAGAATATCATTTCCTTCGAATTAAAAGCATTTGGCGGCAAAATTAATCTTGAAAGACCAAAAAAGCCTCAAATGTAGGTTTTTTTTTCTGTAAATTAAATGCCAATGGAGAAAGGAGATAAGACAAAAGCTGATTTCTATCGCAAAGAAAGCAAGGTGAACAGCTTTCAAGACACAATCAACAGCACAGAAATTCCTTTTACGTCACCATGCAGCCAATGATGGGGAGAGAAAAAAAAAACTCCTTGGCTCCATCAACACGATGACGTTCATCGCAAATATATTGCATGTGTAGGGGAACGAAATAAAAACAAGGCAGAAATGTTGCAAACAAACCAACAAACCAACAACAACAACAACATATACAGCATATCTTAAAACTACTAAACTTTGTTGCAGCAATGACCATAATTGCGGTTGGCTTTATGGCGTTTTTTGCAATGACCTTCACATGAAGGCAACTTGATTAAGTCTAATCTTAAGAATGAAGAAAGAAGCAAAGAACAAGAACAAATGAAGAAAACCAAGTTGAAGACCAGATAAAAAACCAAAAAAAAAAAAAAATGGCAGCAACATTTTGCGAAAGCAGCCTTTGGAAATACTCCACTAAATTCTGTTGTTGTTGTTGCTTTTCTTGTGACGACATCTTTAAATAAACAACGACCTGTTCGGCTTTTAATGCTTTCCAAGTGTCCGTCCATCTGTACATCCGTACGTTCATCCATGCTATGGAACTCTGAAGAACATGGTGAATTTCTGCTGGTTATTTGTTTTCACCCTACATCCATGGGATGGGAGATATGCTAAGTTTGTCATTTGGTTTGTGGCAGCTGGAAAATTTGATCAGAGGCCGTCTGGTTGTTTAAATGGCGATGGGTTCTATAACGAAATGCTTCAATTTAATATAGAATAGGTCGGTATACTCGTAGATAGTTTTTAAGGTCATAGCAGCTTGAAACCATAAACTGAAAAAATTGGTTATACATTTAGGATTTCTTAAGTGCCCGGAGACCTTTGGCAAATTAAAATAACTGTTTTGCGTATTTCCTATATTCCTCGAATATACATCAAAATATGGGACCCTAACTCTTCGGAATCGATCATATTAAGAGGTTCCTTGTGTTGGTCTTTTCATAAATAGAAACCCTCTGCTGTTATGTGTGCTCTAATAAACCTGAGTCCTACTTGTTCGAGCTTGAAAATCCATAGGAGACAGGAGGTGTCTTCTAGTAGCAGTGTTGGTAGCATGTTTGGCCAATCACTCTGTAAAATGTGGTTCAATTCTCACAAGAGTCCTTGTTCTGTGTTAACTGTGGTATCATAATGTATTAATAACACAAGTTGTCTAAGTCAGTCTGTAGCTACCACTTTAACCTTAGCCTAAACCTAGCCGAATGGAAACTCATCCCTGTTGTTTTGTTATTGCAGGGTATACAAAATTCTTCCCTGCCTATCTCACAAGCGTCTTAACTTCTTGTTGCCCTGCAACATCTCAAAATGCTGCGTTATCGTTTCGCATGAGTTTCGATATGCCCGCGTCTCTTGATTTCTGTTGGCATCTTTAGAATATTTGGGTTTGTTTTTGTTCCTCCCATAGCCTGGAACATCAAACAAATAGTACATACCATCATATCGCTGAGTTGGAAGGAATGTCTTGGCCTGCTACAATCCTATGGCCACTCACTTATTCAATCGGTCTTCAGACGATGATGCTGTATCGCCAACCCTGATAATGGTGATGGCTTAGCTTGTGTTTGGCCAGAAAACATAAAGTGAACAACGAAAGCCAAAACGAAGAACATAAACCAGTTGTGGTTTTTCTTGGATATTCTGGCTATGGAGTCAGTCCATTGGGGATGATTGTTGTTTTTGCTCATACAGACACAATGTCATGCCAGCCTATGGTCGTTTCTTACAAGCCACAATGGTGGCTGGCTGACTGACTGACTGGCTGGACGGACAACGTTTTAGCGATAAATATATGCACGCATGCGTGCTATTCAGTCTTTGCTCTTATGTTTGCTCATCTCTATTGTATGCCACACTATTTACTTGAAAATTATGAAGTCAAGTCTCAATTAATAACAACAACAATAAAGGAAAACTAGGGTCCTATGCTAAAGCCGGTTGGCTAGGGAAATGTGGAGTTATTATTTGTGTAGGAAAACTGTATAAGCGGAATTCTCAACAATTTGACAAAAATGCTCAAAATACCCTTAAAAAGGATTTACTTATAAAAATGTTTTTTTTTAAGAATTTGTTTAAAATGCATTTGAAACGAAAGTTCTAAAAATACTGTGGCCAGAACACTTCAAAAGTCATATTTCTAAAAATTTTACTAGAATCCCCAAAATACCCAAAAATGGGGAAATGTAGAAAAAATGGATTTTTGAATATTTATTTACATTTTCCAAAAAATTCCTTATAAGAAAACTATAAAAGCCAAATTCCCAAAAATTTTATAAAAATGCCTAAAATTCCCTTAAGTGAGAAAACTGAGATTTGTTCGAATTTTCGATATACTGCCCTTTGGAGGCCACCGTAGCGCAGAGGTTAGCATGTCCGTCTATGACGCTGAACGCCTGGGTTCGAATCCCGGCGAGACCATCAGAACCAAAAATTTTGTTGGAAGTTAAGGCAAAACACTCCATGCAAAATTTCAGCCAGCCTTTTTGATGAAATTGTGCACACATGTTGAGACGTCAAATGGAACACCTCCTGCAAAATTTTTTAAAGATCGGACCAAAATTGTGGATACTACAGACTTAAAAGTCTATATCGGATTAACGATATATATGACAGCTATATCAATATCTGTACCGATGTTTTTTTTGGAATTTTGCACAAGTATTGGGACCTCAAATGAAACAAATCACACTAAATTTTGTCAAGATCGGACCAAAAATGTGGTTTCTATAGCCTTAAAAGGCCGTATCGGATGAAATATATATATGGGAGCTATATCTTAATCTCGACCGATTTTTTTGGAATTTTGCACACGTGTTGGAACAGCAAAGAATAACACCCGACGCTAAACTTTGTTAAGAACGGACCAAAATTGTGGTTTCAACAGTCTTCAGAGTCCATATCGGATAAAAGATATACATATATGGCAGCTATATCTAGATCTGATCCGATTTTAATGATATTTTACACACGTATTGGGACGTCAAATAAAACACCTCATGCGAAATCTTGTACATATCGGATCAAAATTGTGATTAATACGGCCTTAAAAGGCCATATCGCGATGATGAAGATACATGGCATATCAGAAATCATGATCCACCAAGCCAGTTAAATTGTTTTAAATAATAACACACACTTGCTCAACTTTTATAAGTTCTTTGCTATGCTATGCTATGAATAGAAAACATTGAATACGTTCTCGAGCTAGAAGATGTTCGAAAAATCACGAAAAGATTTTAAAGATCAAGCAAAAGAAGAGCGCAGACATTTTTTTAAATTTTAATAAAGTTTAACTTTTTAATGTTTTAATAAAATTCGAAGGTATACAAGTTTATTACAATTAAAATTTTTTAAATTTAAGTTAAATTTAATTTAAGGTTTGTAAAAACTTTTCTTTAAATTTAAAATTTTATAGAAAAATTTTTCAAAAATTTGATTTTTATAAATTTTTTTTTATCAAATTTTTTTAAGATTTTTAAGAAAAAGCTTTTTTTTAAACATAATCGTTTTGAAATTTTATTTTCACATACAATTTATTAACCAAATTACTTTCACAGACATTTTTTTAAAAAATTTTTTTCTCAAAATTTTATTTAAAAAAAATTTCTCAAAATTTTTTTATTTAAATTTTGCCTCATCATGTATGCTTGCCCCATAAATGGCACTTATGTGTGCTCGCAGGTGTTGTAGCTTGGTATTTGCTGCGTTTTATTATTTGCATTGGCTTTTGTTCGCCCTCTTAAGTTTTAAATACTCTTATAAAGTGTGTGTTGTAAACAGCGTTTTAAACAGCCGGCCCTTTAACATTCTCGCATTCTTGGTTCGCAGTGGACCGGTCATGTAGCTTGACATGTAATCTTTGGCTTTCACGTTTTTAGCATGGTTGGTTGACTGAGTGGCAGGCCAACGAAACGATTCATCATCATTCGCCGGCCGGTTACATGTGGCTAGGAGGGGAGGCATGAGATTTAGTTTACGCAAATTTAAAACCCAGAACATCAATAATTTCAAAGGGAGAGCTGGGCATTGAAGAACGAATGAATAAAAAAAATTGAAATTACAAAAAAAACACATACAAGAAACACATATGCATTGTTTATTTCGAGGTCAAGGATAATGCCAATAGAAATGGGGAACAATATGGCACAGTGTTATGCATGGTATAAAAAATAAAATTTTTTTCCAAAAAAAGTCAAATATCAGCTACTAAATAAATAAAAAAAACCAGTGAGGAAGGGCAAAAGTCGGGATGTGCCGACTGTATAATACCCTACATCTATCCTATAAGTGCAATGTTGGACCTATATCCAATTCTGAACCAATTTTGATGAACCTCGGCGTGCTGTAAGAAGTACGGTTGGCAAATGACAACATTATGGCAAATTACCCAAAATCTGACGAACATATATATGGGAGCTATATCTACTTCTGAACCGATTTCGAGAAAAACTTCTCAGATAATGTAGTAGTCGTCGAGGAAAGCGTTGTGCAAAATTTTGGCAAGATTGGTCAGTTAATGCGCTTGCCGTGGCTCTTAAAGTGAAAATCGGGCGATATACATACATGACAGCTATATCTAAATCTGGGCCGATTTCCATGAAATTCACCGGTAATATTGAGAGTCATAAGAAAGTCCTTCCTGCAAAATTTCGACAGAATCGGATAACAAATGATCACTTTTTTGCAATATTTCTCAAAATCGGACAAACATATATATGAGAGCTATATCTAAATCTGAACCGATTTCGAGCAAACTCCTCAGATACTGCGGCAGTCGTCGAGGAAAGCGAGATGGATCAATAAATGCGCTTGCTGTGACTCTAGAAGTTATAATCGGGCGATATATATATATATATATGAGAGCTATATCTAAATCTGAACCGATTTCAATGAAATTCACCAGTAATATTGAGAGTCAAGAGAAAATCCCTCCTGCCAAATTTCGAGAAAATCGGTAAACAAAAGACCATTTTATTGCAATATCATGTAAATCGGACGAACATATATATGGGAGCTATATCTAAATCTGAACCGATTTTGACCAAACTCTATGCATATTATGGTAGTCATCGAGGAAACCGTTGTACAATATTTTGTCAAGATTGGTCAATAAATGTGCTTCCAGTGGCTCTAGGAGTGAAAATCGGGCGATATATATATAGGAGAGCTATGTCTAAATCTGAACCGATTTCCATGAAATTCAAATGAAAAAACCGATTCGAATAATACTCGGCACGTTAGTTGGAAGTCGAAGCAAAAGTTCTTGTGCCAAATTTCAGCCAAATTGGATGAAAATTGAGGCTTCTAAGGGCCTAAGAAGTCAAAACTGGCGATCGGTTGATATGGGGGCTATATACAAATCTAAACCGATATGACCCATTTTCAATCCCCACCGACCTTCATCGATAAGAAGTATCGGTGCAAAATTGCAAGCGGACATCTTTTTTAGTTCGACCGCTATCGTGATTTCCACAGACGGAAGGAGGAAGGACTTGGCTAGATCGATTTAGAATGCCAAGTCGATCAAGAATATATATACTTTATTGGACCGCAAATCAATATTTCGAGGTGTTACAAACGGTATGGCTAGGTTAGTATACTCCTATTATATGGTGGAGGGTATTAACAAAGGTATTAGTACAAACATCGCAACACAAACTAATTAAATTTTAATAAAATTTCAAGAAAAATTTTTTTTTAAAGTCAATTTCGTGGAAATTTTAAAGGAAAATTTAGTCGAGGTTGCATTTTAATGAATTTTTCTATGGACATCGAGTTTTATATGAAAATCGATTTATGTTTGTTTGTTCCGCATAGAACACAAATGGCTGAATCGTTGTTCTTTGCATTTAACAAAATATGTATAATGGTCCTGTGATTAAAATAGGGCACTTGATTTTTTGATGGTCAAAAGCAGGGGCGGACCCTCCCCTTTGCCGCAACTTTGAAAAATGACACATCTCGGAGGTATGTGGGGGGCTATTCTGTCGAAATCATAATAGCGGTCGAAAGCGTAAAGCTATCCTGAATTTTTGAAAAGATACCCAATATTGATGTAGGTCGTTGGGGTGAAGTTGAAGCTCTGTTGTGGATTCCAACAACTACGCTAAGTACCGATCAAATCGGTCTATAACCTGATATAACTGCCATATAAACCGATCTACCGATTTGACTTCTTGAGCCCCTAGAAGTCTAAATTTTCATCAGATTTGGCTGAAATTTCGCACATAGTGTTCTGTTATAGATTCCAACAATTGTTTCAAGTACGGTCCAAATCAGTCGGTATATAACCTGATATAGCTTCCATATAAACCGATCTCCCGATTTGACCTCTTGAGTCCTTACAAGCCACATCTAAAAGCCCGATATCTAAAAATTATCTACCCTATGTTTCCTTCCAAACAAACGTACACAATCTATAAAAATTTTAAGAAAATCGGTTCAGCCATAATGGGTCTAATGGCATTTTTGAGGGGTGGCGTGACCCCCTATACTTCGATTTGATTTTGTATGCCAGATTCGAAATCTACTCCCGAATACCTTTCATTTGAGCCCCATAAAGAAATGAACGTCCAATATGTCTGTTTGGGGGATGGGTCCGATGGGTACTTAGACTCAAATTTTAATACCCTATTCATATTCTGCTCTCCAATACCTTTCATTTGATACCCATATTGTCCCGATCGGTCCACATTTGATTTTGGGTTATGTTTTTGGCATAAGGGGGAGGGTCCGTCCCCCTTCCGCTACCGAAAAAATAAATATAGCCTACAGTCTATGATTCCTTCCAGACAAACCCACACAATATGCGAAAAGGGGTGGCATGACCCCCTATACTTCGATTTGATTTTGTATGCCAGATTCGAAATCTACTCCCGAATACCTTTCATTTTAGCCCCATATTGAAATGAACGTCCAATATGTCTGTTTGGGGGAGGGGGTTGGGGCGATCCGATGGGTACTTAGACTCAAATGTTAATACCCTATTCATATTCTGCTCTCCAATACCTTTCATTTGATATCCATAATGTCCCGATCGGTCCACATTTAATTTTGGGTTATGTTTTTGGCATAAGCGGGAGGGTCAGTCCCCCTTCCGCTACCGAAAAAATATATGTAGCCTAGAGCCTATGTTTCTTTCCAGACCAACCCACACAATATGCGAAAATTTCGAGAAAATCAGTTCTGTTGTTTTTCAGTCTATACGGAACAACCAACCCGAGTCCCATATATCCGTGATTGGCTAATGTGCCCATCTGGGGCGTTTTTGTGAGAGTGGGGTTACCCCCTACACTTCGATATGAATTTGTATGCCAGATTCGTTATCTACGCGCGCATACTTTTCATTTGATACCCATATTGTCCTTATCGGTCCACTTTTGATTTTGGGTGGTGTTTTTGGTGTAACAGTGGAGAGCCCGCCCCCTTCCGTTATCAATAAATTATAAAGCCTATTCCTACTTCCTGACCATATACGTAATCTACTCCTGAATACCATTCATTTGAGTCCCATATTGTCAAGATCGGCAAATAAACCTATTTTAAGGAGATTCGGATCTGGGGCGCCCCCCAGTTGCTGGGACAACTTTTACTATGAAATCCTTATTCTGCTCTTGAATACCTTTCATTTGAATCCCATAAACGAATTTTTTTATGAAAATTGTTATAAAAATTTCGTTTTTATGCAGTTCCAATATATACTTTTTTTTTTAAATCACTTTTCTATAAACATCGCTCACATTCAGCTCTCCAAGATCTAGTGTAACTTTGAAGCTTTACTCTTGCAAGTAGGCATTCATCTTTTTATTGAATGTTTAGTTCCATTCCAGGTAAAACACGAGCTATTGCCAAAGAGTACCATAGTCTGTTGCATGTGACTGAGGCTGCCGCTAATGTTTATTTGCCCTCAACAAGCCAAGAAACTAGATAGCCAAAGTGATTTAATGGCTAGAATCTTAAGTTTATATAGAGTTTTTGGTTGGCCTGGCCTTTGTGTGTGTTGTCTGCTTTTGCTTTGTTTGGATTTTGAAATTCTGATGCGATTTTTTATGCATTCTTGGGCATCTATCTAGCCGTGCTGGTCTTTTTGTTTTTGCACACTTTAGTTGGATTGCCGCGAATTCGCGTATACGTATTCGTGAAATACAAGTGACAGATTACATGATAGTATTTCAAAGAATTATATTTGAATTGTATGGTGCGTTTGCGCACAGTCATCATCAGCACTATTACTAGTACCAGTACCATCACCATCACTAACACCACCACCATTACCACCATCATCATCATTTCTGCCAGTTTGAGGCCCTTTGTTTCTTGCCATGGTTTTTTATTTCGATTTTAGGCGACTTTGTCTAGAATTGAGCGGGTCTGGTTTTTCTTAGGCGTTTTTTTTTTGTTCAGTTTTTCGTTATTTTTTTGTGTTATCTCCTCTTGGACATGTTCGGTGTGAATGTCATCTGTGTGACAGAAAAGATGCTGGTGTCATTTTTTTTTACTTCGTCTTATTTTTTTTTTTTTTTTTGAATTCTTGTACTTAAGTTTTTATAGACGTTAACAAACAAACGAAGACAAAGAATCGTACAAAGGTTTATTTTTAACTTTCAACAAAATAAGCATGAAATTCGCTGCTGGACTGTCAATTGAAAAACAACATCAAGCCTTAAGATGAGATTGATGGGCATCTAGATGTTGGTACAAGGCTGGAAGGAGGGGATACAAATATTTTTCACTTTTAAAAAAAAATAACCAACAGCTAAGAAACGTGAGGTAGGTTTGGATAAAATATGAACGTCCTATTGGCAAAAGTCAGTCAGACAAATATCAAAAATACTCAAAAATTCGACACTTTTTATACGCTCCACCATAGGATGGGGGTATACTAATTTCGTTATTCTGTTTGTAACACCTCGAAATATGCGTCTAAGACCCCATAACGTTTATATATTCTTGATCGTCGTGACATTTTAAGTCGAAATACCCATGTCCGTCCGTCCGTCCATCTGTCCGTCCATCCGTCTGTCTGTCCGTCCGTCTGTCCGTCCATCCTTCTGTCCGCCCTTCTGTCCGTCCTTCTGTCCGCCCTTCTGTCCGTCCTTCTGTCCGTCCGTCCGTCCTTCTGTCCGTCCTTCTGTCCGTCCTTCTGTCCGTCCTTCTGTCCGTCCTTCTGTCCGTCCGTCCGTCCTTCTGTCCGTCCTTCTGTCCGTCCTTCTGTCCGTCCGTCCGTCCTTCTGTCCGTCCGTCCGTCCTTCTGTCCGTCCGTCCGTCCTTCTGTCCGTCCGTTCGTCCTTCTGTCCGTCCGTCCGTCCTTCTGTCCGTCCGTCCGTCCTTCTGTCCGTCCGTCCGTCCTTCTGTCCGTCCGTCCGTCCTTCTGTCCGTCCTTCTGTCCGTCCGTCCGTCCTTCTGTCCTTCTGTCCGTCCGTCCGTCCGTCCGTCCTTCTGTCCGTCCGTCCGTCCTTCTGTCCGTCCTTCTGTCCGTCCGTCCGTCCTTCTGTCCGTCCGTCCGTCCTTCTGTCCGTCCGTCTGTCCGTCCGTCTGTCTGTCCGTCTGTCCGTCCGCCTGTCCGTCCGTCTGTCCGTCCGTCTGTCCGTCCGTCTGTCCGTCCATCTGTCCGACCGTCTGTCCGTCTGTCTGTCCGTCTGTCCGTCCGTCTGTCCGTCCGTCTGTCCGTCTGTCTGTCCGTCCGGCTGTCCGTCCGTCTGTCCGTCCGTCCATCTGTCCGTCCATCTGTCCGTCCATCTGTCCGTCCGTCTGTCCGTCCCTCAGTCCATCTGTCTGTCGAAAGCACGCTAACTTTTGAAGGAGTAGAGCAAGCCGCTTGAAATTTTGCACAAATACTTCTTATTAGTGCAGGTCGGTTGGGATTGTAAATGGGCCAAATCGTTTCATGTTTTGATATAGCTGCCTGATAAACTGATCTTGGGTCTTGACTTCTTGAGCCTTTAGAGGGCGCAATTCTCGTCCGGTTTGGCTGAAATTTTGTTTTGATAACACTTCCAACAACTGTGCTAAGTATGGTTCAAATCGGTCCATAACCTGCTATAGCTGCCATATAAACCGATCTTGGGTCTTGACTTCTTGAGCTTTAAGATGGCGGAATTCTTATCCGATTTGACTGAAATTTTGCACATAGTGTTCTAATATCATTTCCAACAACTGTGCGAAGTATGGTCCAAATCGGTTCATAACCTGATATAGCTGCCATATAAACCGATCTTGGGTCTTGATTTCTTGAGCCTCTAGAGGGCGCAATTCTTAATCGATTTGACTGAAATTTTGCACATAGTGTTTTGATATCATTTCCAACAACTGTGGGAAGTATGGTCCAAATCGGTCTATAACCTGATGTAGCTACCATATAAACCGATCTTGGGTTTTGACTTCTTGAGCTTTTAGAAGGCGCTATTCCTATCCGATTTTACTGTAATTTTGCACGTGATGCTTTGGTATCACTTCCAGCATTTATGCGAAGAATGGTCCAAAGCGGTCCATAACCTGCTATTGCTGCCATATAAACCGATCTGGGGTCTTGACTTCTTGAGCTTTTAGAAGGCACAATTCCTGTCCGATTTGACAGTAATTTTGCACATAGTGTTTTGATATCATTTCCAACAACTGTGCGAGGTATGGTCCAAATCGGTTCATAACCTGATATGGCTACCATATAAGCCGATCCTGGGTCTTGACTTCTTGAGCCTCTATAGGGCGCAATTCTCATCCAATTTGACTGAAATTTTCCACATAGTGTTTTGATATCATTTCCAACAACTGTGGGAAGTATGGTCCAAATCGGTCTATAACCTGATATAGCTACCATATAAACCGATCTTGGGTCTTGACTTCTTGAGCTTTTAGAAGGCGGAATTCTTATCCGATTTGACTGAAATTTTGCACATGGTTTTTTGATATCATTTTCAACAACTATGCGAAGTATGGTCCAAATCGGTTCATAACCTGATATAGCTGCCATATAAACCGATCTGGGATCTTGACTTCTTGAGCCTCTAGAGGGCCCAATTCTCATCCAATTTGACTGAAATTTTCCACATAGTGTTTTGATATCATTTCCAACAACCGTGCGAGGTATGTTTCAAATCGGTCCATAACCTGGTATAGCTGCCATATAAACCGATCTTGGGTCTTGACTTCTTGAGCTTTTAGAAGGCACAATTCCTGTCCGAATTGACTGTAATTTTGCACATGGTGCTTTGGTATCACTTCCAACATTTAGGCTAAGTATGGTCCAAATCGGTCCACACCCTATTATAGCTGCCATATAAACCGATCTGTGATCTTGAGTTCTTGAGCCTCTAGAGAGCGCAATTCTTATCCGATTTGGCACAGATTTTCTACAACGGCTTCTCCCATGGCCTTCAACATATGTGTGCAATATGGTCTGAATCGATCTATAGCTTGACGCAGCTTCCATATAAACCGATCTCCCGATTTTGCTTCTTGAGCCCCGAATCGGACTATAACTTGATATAGCTCCACCTCCTCCTCCGTTCATATTCATTATTCTTTGTTTGCCTAAAAAGAGATACTGCCCAAAGAACTCGACAGATGCGATCCATGGTGGAGGGTATATAAGATTCGGCTTGGCCAAACTTAGTACGCCCTTACTTGTTTTATAATATTTCCACATTTTTAAGGGGATTTTGGGGATATTCGACAATATTTTGAGAATTTGTTTGTACAATCGTTTTATCACAAAAATCGATTAATTTCTACCGCCCAAAGGTCTGTCTCTAAACCTGCGAATACTGAATTTTAGACAGAGGCGGCGATAGGTTCTCAATTCGCCCCATGCGACTGGACCTTTGCGTGTGTACTTTTGTTATGACTTCTTATAACCTTGATAAGTTTTTTTTTGAGATGAACTTAAGTATCGAAAATTTTATAAGCTTGGTTTGAAATTTTCCCCACATAAACCCTTGCCCAAATCTGCTTCTCTAAGCATGTTTTAAATGTTAAAAATTTTTTGCTCCCCTTTTAGCCTATAGACTACTTAATTTTTTTTTTTTTTTTGATCATAATATTTATTTTGCTCGTACTTGATTTCCAGAAGATAAATGGCAAACTAACAAGATTAGATTGCTTAGATTGCTCGTTTTTTGTTTCATTTTTTGCGGTTGATTGTGATGTCATAACTCAAAAATGTGTGTTCATTTGAGTCCTACCAACTTAAAAATGCCCCCAAGTCAATAATAAGACCTAATGGCCAATGGAGAACAAAAAATTAAAAAAATAAATCAAAAAATTATTGACAAACTTTGGTTTATTTGCTTTTAACTCTAAGGCTATAAACAATCACAAATCAACGAGGAAAAAAAAATCGTACACAAAATTATCAAAAATATTCTCTAAGCTAAAAAATCCCAATAAGTGAATGGTCTACGGGTCGGCGCAAATAACTTGACTTGCCAAGCGAAGACAAAAAAAAAACAGGCTAAATCGAAGTGTATCGAGAAAATATGTGGAGGAGAAATAGAAAGAAAAAAATGGCTAAGAAACAATTTACATGCCGCCAACCCGCAGCGATAATTGGCAAACATAAATTTTTTAACAATTGTTGGTTGATGATTGCTTGGCATGAATGACTGACTGACTGCCTGGTCAATGCGGGTTCTGGCTGGAGTTGTTGGCTAGTGGAAATTAAAATTTGAAGCAAATTTTTTAAGCGAAATTCTATTCAAAACTATTTCTGGAAAATTGTTCTTTTTTAAGATTTTTTTTTCTGAAAATTTGAATTTTGTAGAAAATTCTAACGAAATTGAGTTTTCTTTGAAAACTAAAGGGTATTTTAAGTTCAATAGAGATATAGAGCAGAAACTTTGCACAGATTGTTTTTTTTTGTCTATAGGCAGGTTAAGTTCCAAGATGGGCTATATCGGACTATATCTTGATATAGCCTCCATATAGACTGATCTGCCGATTTAAGGTCTTAGGTCCTTAAAAGCCACATTAACTATTCGATTTTGCTGAAATTTTAGACAGTGAGTTGTGTGTTGTGAGTTGAAGATGGCCCAGATCGGTCTAGATTTGAATAAAGCTGCCATATAGACAGATCTCTTGATTTAATGATTTGGACCCATAAAAGGCCCATTTATTGTCTGATTTCGCTGAAATTTGGGCCAGCGAGTTGTGTTAGAACCTTCGACCACTTTTTCCAATTTGGGCTAGGTCGGTCCAGATTTGGACAAAGCTGCCATATCGACCGATCTCTTGATTTAATGTTTTGGACCCATAAAAGACGCTGTTATTGCACGATTTCGCTGAAATTTAGGACAGTGAGTTGTGTTAGGCCCCTCGATATTCTGATTGAAAATGGCCAAGATTGGTCTAGATTCGGATGTATCCGATATATAGTCCGATCTCTTTATTTATGGTCCTGCCCCCATAAAAGCCGCATTTTTATATCCTCCACCATAGGATGGGAGTATACTAATTTCGTCATTTTGTTTGTAACTCCTCGAAATATTCGTCTACGACCTCATAAAGTATATATATTCTTGATCGTCATGACATTTTAAGTCGAACTAGCCATGTCCGTCCGTCTGTCCGTCCGTCTGTCCGTCTGTCTGTCCGTCCGTCCGTCTGTCCGTCCGTCCATCTGTCTGTCGAAAGCACGCTAACTATTGAAGGAGTTAAGCCAGCGGCTTGAAATTTTGCACAAATACCTCTTATTAGTGTAGGTCGATTGGGATTGTAAATGGGCTATATCGGTCCATGTTTTGATATAGCTGCCATATAAACCGATCTTGGGTCTTGAATTCTTGGGTCTTTAGAGGACGCAATTCTGGTCCGATTTGACTGAAATTTTGCAAGTAGTGTTTTGGTATCATTTCCAACAACTGTGCTTAGTATGGTTGAAATCGGTCCATGTTTTTATATAGCTGCCATATAAACCGATCTGGGTCTTGACTTCTTGAGCCCCTAGAGGGCGCAATTCTCGTCCGATTTGTCTGCAATTTTGCGTGAGGTGTTTTGTTATGACTTCCAATAACTGTGCTAAGTATGGCGCAAATCGGTACATAACCTGATATAGCTGCCATATAAACAGATCTTGGGTCTTGACTTATTGAGCCTCTAAAGGGCGCAATTCTCGTCCGTTTTGACTGAAATTTTGCACGTGGTGTTTTGGTACCACTTCCAACAACTGTGCTTGGTATGGTTTAAATCGGTCCAAGTTTTGATATAGCTGCCATATAAACCGATCTTGGGTCTTGACTTCTTGAGCCTCTAGAGTGCCTAATTCTTATCCGATTGGAGTGAAATTTTGCACGACGTGTTTTCTTATGATATCGAACAACTGTGCCAAGTATGGTTCAAATCGGCCCATAACCTGATATAGCTGTCGGATAAACCGATCTTGGGTCTGACTTTTTGAGCCTCTAGAGGGCGCAATTCTTATTCTTATGAATTTTTGCACGAAGTATTTTGTTATGATATCCAACAACTGTGCCAAGTGTGGTTCATATCGGTTCATAACCTGATATAGCTGCCATACAAACCGATCTAGGATATTAACTTCTTGAGCCTCTACAGGTCGCAATTATTATCCGATTTGCCTGAAATTTTTTTGCGACGGATCCTCTCTAGACCATCAACATACGTGTTTATTATGGCCTGAATCGGTCTATAGCCTGATACAGCTCCCATGTAAATCGTTCTCTCTATTTAAGTTCTTGAGCCCCCAAAGAGCGCAATTCTTATTCGAATTGGCTGACATTTTTCACAGGTCGCCAACATATAATTTAATTGTGGTCCAAACCGGACCATATCTTCATATCGCTCTAATAGCAGAGCAATTCTTTTCTTATATTTTTTTTTTGCCTAAGAAGAGATGGCGGGAAAAGAAATCGACAAATGCGATCCATGGTGGAGGGTATATAAGATTCGGCCCGGCCGAACTTAGCACGCGTTTACTTGTTTTTTTTTTTTAATATGGAAACCATCAAATAAAATGAGAACACAGTTTCTTGAAATGACACACCTTAGAATTTTGAGAAAAATTTTTGTTTGATTTTTCGAGCTACAAAAAATTGCCGATAAGCCAATTTTCCCCCTAAAACATGACCTTTGTTCACTTAACGCCATTGCAAATTTTATTAGATTACATCTTTTCTAGGTTAAGTTAGGTTTAAGTGACAATCTGCCATCAGACTCACTTAGACGTTTTCGTCCATTGTTATACCACAGGAACAGAAGAAAGAAGATGCCTTCTAGTTCCTACCGTTGAACCATCCAGATCGCCTTAAAAAGCCCAACAACTTGCGGATGTTCACATCCGCTAAATCAGATAGGTTCTCAAAGAAATAAGAACCTAAAGTGGAACTCCTTCTTACTGCTAATGCGGGACTCACACACAGAAGGTGTTCTATAGTCTCTTCTTCTTCGATGTCCTCACAACTTCTGCAAAAGTCGTGGCTGACAACCTTCAGTCTGTCAGCATATTTTCCGACCTGTTTTCTGACCTGTCATGACGGACACAACGACTGAGACGTCTGTTCTAGCCAATGACAGTACAGCAGTAGACCTCTTCAAGTCTAGATTGGCCCACATAGTTTTGGAATGCTCACAGCCCCCTCTTTGTGACCATTTATCATTCGTTGTCCTTCGGGTTTGGTCCTAAAAACGTAGCTTACATGTCGCTAGAGGCATACCCACAGATTCCAGTATCCCTGATCGTCTGCTTTACAATTCCCTGGTATATCTCTGTGGCCCAGCACCCAAAACAGGTGAATTTTGAACTGTTCAGCCATCTCGTTAAAAGATCTGCGACAGTCAAGGGCAATTTTGGTGTTTAGACGTTTTCTACGCATTAAGTAGCTGCCTGAGAAGATATTTATGCCAATCGTCGTAATGACATTATATCTTGGTTATTCCATCACATCCTTAATTGCAAGGATCTCCGCTTGATGTAAACTGCAGTGGTCGGGTAACCTATTCGATATAACCAGTTCTAGATCTTTAGAGTACACCGTATAGAAGTATATGTCACTTCAATTGCCAGGGATGTTGTAGTTCCAATCGGTTCTATCAGTGAGAATGGTAATGTACCTTTTACCAAAAAACGGCTCAGGGAGGGTGTAATCCACACTGTCTGGAACATCGGACATTGTATCAAGGATAACACAGTGTTCATAGCCGCCACATGACCAAAGAGAAAGCTCTCTTAGCCTCACGGCAGTGGTCGCTGCAATTTGTCTACCCACAATTTCCAGAGGCATAAGATGTAGCATTAAATTCAGTGCATCAGAAGGTGTCGTCCTCAGTGCGGCTGTGATGCACAAACAGGCCATCCTTTGGATCCGGTTAACTCTTGAACAGTAGGTGGACTTTTGAAGCGCCGTCCACCAGACCACAACACCATATAGCATTGTAGGCTTGACAACTGCAGTATATACCCAATGCATGACATGCGGTCTAAACCCCCAACTTTTGCCAATGGCTCTCTTGGAGGTGTATAGGCCAAGAGTTGCCTTTCTTGCCCTTTCCAAACGTTGGATTTGAAGTTTATTTTCCTGTCCAGCAAAGCACCCACGTATTTTGTGCTTTTTATAAATGGAACATTCTCTCCTCCGAAGGAGACGGGTGCCCCTGTAGGTAACTTGTATCTCCTGCTGAAAAGAACTTGCACGGATTTACGCCTATATCACTTTCGATAGCCCACTTCTCTGTTGCACGTAGAGCTTTCTGAAGTATATCTCTTAGAGTGTTGGAAAACTTTCTCCTAACCGCAAATGCCACGTCATCAGCACGTCATAAGTAAATTATTAATAAACTTTCTTACGGTAGAGCTGATGCCGAGAAACTCCAAATCCTTCATGATTGACATCGGTTTTACATTAATGAAAACACCTTCAATGTCAAGAAATGCTACCGTTGTATATTCCTTAACAGTGAGAGAACCCTCTATGTAGCCGACTAGGTCGTGAAGGGCTGTTTCAGTGGATTTGCCTTTAGCATATGCATGCTGCTGCCGCAATAGCCGATCTCCAGGAATCTTTGCCCTAAGATATGATGCTATCAACCTCTCAAGAGTCTTCAGCATAAAGGATGACAAACTAATAAGACGACAATTTTTCGCCTTCGTGTGGTAAGGTGTTCCTGCTTTCGGAATGAAAATGACCTTCGTGTCCCTCTATTCCACAGCTATATATGACATATCAGCATGTCATATATAGCTGCAAGCAGAGTATATCTTTCTTAGCCAGGTAACCAGTCTATCAGACACAGCTTGTTATTCAACCGATGATACATCATCAGGGTCTGACGACTTAAAGGAGTCGAAACTTCTTATCGTCCAAATGATTTTCGACACAGACACAATTTCGTTAATAACCTCCGAATAACTTAACGAGTGCACCAGGAGGGGATCGTCTGCGCCGGGCGTACCAGTCATCGGTCTTGCCTACGTACGTGCTCAACACAGTAGCACGACAAATGGCATAATGAGGGGATGGCCAGGACGGCGTCGGTGGCGAGATGGAACTCGGTGGATGGCTGCCGGCCTGCAAAAGCGCTATGGCCGGTCATTGACCGGAGGAGGACGAGAGATAAGAGGTCCATGAGTACCTTGACCGCATGTCATGCATTGGGTATATACTGCAGTTGTCAGACCTATAATGCTATATGGTGTTGTGGTCTGGTGGACGGCGCTTCAAAAGTCCACCTACTGTTCAAGAGTTAACCGGATCCAAAGGATGACCTGTTTGTGCATCACAGCCGCACATTGTAGCCAGACAAATTGCAGCGACCACTGCAGTGAGGCTAAGAGAGCTTTCTCTTTGGTCATGTGGCGGCTACGAACACAGTGTTATCCTTGATACCATGTCCGATGTTCCTGGCAGTGTGGATTACACCCTACCTGAGCCGTTTTTTGGTAAAAGGTGCTGTACCATTCTCTCTGAAACTACGACATCCCTGGTCTATACGGATGATTCCAAACTAAACGAGTAGGTGGGATTTGGGGTGTCCTCTTAAGATCTAGAACTGGGTATATCGAAAGGGTTACTCGACCACTGCAGTGTATCAAGCGGAGATCCTTGCAATTAAGGAAGTGGTGGAATGGCGTATATATAATGCCATGCTATAGGCCGCATGGCGGCGCGCATGGGAATACCGCACAATGACCTCTGTAGGAGTTGCCTCGATGAGGATGAAGAGGTTACTACCTCTTGTAGATCTCCTGAGATTTTTTGAAGGAACAGGATGGCTCCGGAGAGGGGTGCCACAAGCTCCGGCATAGGTACATCTGTGCTTGCGTGGGGATGGGCAACCGAGTTCGAAATCTAGCGTTTTTGAAAATTTTGACATTGATGAAGGGTCTCCATTCCATTTTAAAAACTCCGAAAATGTCTGGAAATTTTTTTATCTGGTTTTGATAATCACCCAAAAGAAAAATGTTAGTCTCACCTACCAAATGTTAGCCAAATTTGGCAAATCAGTACTTGGGGCCGAGTTTGATCATAAGTTATAAGGTGCTGAGCGTACTTCAGATATCAGCCCAATCAAATAAAAATTGAGAAATATAGTGGGAATCGGTTCTTAAAAAAATTCCAGCTACAACAAAGAATTCCAAGAACATCAGGCAACACTGTGCATGAAATTTTGGCCAAATGGTTGATTCATTTCAAAATATTAGCCACATGTTTTTGATGAATGGTATGAATAGCACAGAAAAATGCCAGTATGATTTTTTTTCGATATCTACATTTCATAAGGGGAGAAGGTGGTCTAATAACAGACACCCTCACCTCAAAAATTTGGCACATCATTCATTATATGGTATTATTTTGCTATAGGTATCTTTGGGATACACATTGTCCGGGCTGTCGAATTTTGCACGTGGTGCTGTCCATCTGGCTGTGAAATATGTTTAGAACAATTTCCTTACAAAAAGAAAACCGAAAGCTTGCCATAAATTATAACAAAGCTATGGCTTGGCTTTCGAAAATCGTTCGCCCTACCTCCCAAAACTTAAGGCCGTCTTAAACCCTGACTGACATTGCCTTTGTTGATGTTCGTTGTTGTTGTTGTTGCTGCTGTTGTTATTGCCATGTCATGGTTATCTCTTAAGAACGCAGAGTGGGTCAATTGCTGGATAATCGTTGTTCGCTTTTGTTGGGTTCATTTGGTTGGTGAAGGCTATGTAAGTTCTTGGTTCATTGGATCTTGGTGTTCGATGGGTTCAGATGGTGGATGCTGTCTCTCTCAACGTAATTCGGTCATCACCCAGAAAACCAAAAACCCCACATAACACTAACAACAAAGTAACAGAGCTCCAGCTATAACAAATATTCTGATCGTGCCAAATTATCATTATTTATCATGGCCTTAGGAAATCATCTTGAAACACATTGGAAATGAGCGCTAGGGAGAACCATGCAAACCACCACTTTAACAACAAGACAACTCCACATGAAACCACGTTAACAACCCATATACAAAAAAAAACAAAAATTCTAACAAAATATTTTTGGGTTACTTTCAAACCTCAACAAGGTACGAGGGTTGTGAAAAAATCAAATTTTTCAAAATTTTAAATAAATTTAAAAATTTTATAAAGTTTTAATTTTTTAGACTTACTGCGTAGCAAATATTAGCAATGGATTTTCCCACATACCTGTAATAAAACAAAAACGGATAAATTAATTTATGCAAAAATAGTTAACCTGTAAAAAAAATCTTGAGAATAGATAATAGGTGGTTGTCAATGTCTATCAACGGATTTGAATTCTTAAGAGCAAATCACTTGTATTTTTATACCCACCACCAAAAAATGGGGATTTACTAGGGATCCACTAAGGAACAGGGGCAAACTTCTCACATATCAATGAGTGCAGTCCAATTCAAGTTTAAGCTTTTTATAGCCGAGTCCGAACGGCGTGCCGCAGTGCGACATCTCTTTGGAGAAAGTTTTATATGGCATAGTACTTCACAAATGTTGCCAGCATTAGGAGGGGAAAACCACCGTTGAAAATTTTTTCTGATGGTCTCGCCAGGAATCGAACCCAGGCGTTCAGCGTCATAGGCAGACATGCTAACCTCTGCCCTACGGTGGCCTCCGTTCCGTTTTTAACACACGAATATTGATCTGCAATCCCATGGCTCGTCTCGACTTTCTGAGTCGATCTAGCCATGTCCTTCCATCTATCGAAATCACGATAGCGGTGGAACTCGTAAAGCTAGCAGCTTGATATTTTGCACAAAAAAACCTAATATTAATGTGGGTCGTTGGGTCGTTGATTACAAATGACCTATATCGGTTCAGATTTCAATATAGTTTCCATCCAGGTCAGCAGAGGAACACCTCAAGGAGGTATACTGTCTCCTCTACTTTGGAATATAGCCATTAACAATATATTATTGTCTCTGGAAGAAAAAGCTGTAAAAGTGGTCGCGTATGCTGATGACGTGGCAATTGCGGTTAGGGAAATGTTTCCCAGCACTCTAAGAGATATACTTCAGGAAGCTCTACGTGCAACAGCAAAGTGGGCTACCGAAAGTGGTCTAGGTATAAATACGTTCAAGGCAGTAGCAGTTCTTTTCAGCAGGAGATACAAGTTGCCTATAGTGGAACCTGTCTCCTTCGGAGGAGAGAATATTCCATTTACAGAAAGCGCAAAATACCTGGGTTTTTGCTGGACAGGAAATTGAACTTCAAATCCAACATTTTGGAAAAAGCAAGAAAGGCAACTCTTACCCTATACAAGAGAGCTATTGGCAAAAGTGGGGGGTTTAGACCGTGTGTCATGTATTGCATATATACTGTAGCTGTCAGACCTATAATGCTATATGGTGTTGTGATCAGGTGTACGGCGCTTCAAAAGTCCATCTGCTGCTCAATACTTAACCGGATTCAGCCGCACTGAGGACGACACCATCGGATGCTTTGAATTTAATACTACATCTTATTCCTCTGGACTGGCTACCCAAATTGCAGCAAATAATGCCGTGAGGTTAAGGGAGCTTTATTATTGGTCATGTGCCAACTACGGACCTGTAATGCTATATGGTGTTGTGGTCTGGTGTACGGCGCTTCAAAAATCCACCTACTGCTCAATACTTAACCGGATTCAAAGGATGGTTTTGTTTGTGCATCACAGCCGCACTGAGCACGACACCATCTGATGCTTTGAATTTAATACTACTTTTTATGCCACTGGACATTGTGGCTACCCAAATTGCAACGACCAATGCCGTGAGGTTAAGGGAGCTTTCTGATAAGTCAGGTCAGGTCAGGTAGCCATTAAATCCCTGAGCACAAAAATCGCCCTCGACTGTCGCAGATCTCTCAAGAGATGGCTGAACAATTCATATTTCACCTGTTTTGGGTGCCGGACCACAGAGATATCCCAGGGAATTGTAAAGCGGACGAACTTGCTAGACTAGGAACTTTCCTACACATTCCAGCGATATTGGAATCTGTGGGTATGCCTCTAGCGGCATGTAAGCTAAGTTTTCAGGACCAAACCCGAAGGACAACGAATGATAGATAGACACAAAGAGGGGGCTGTGAGCATTCCAAAACTATGTGGCCTAATTTAGACTTGAAAAGGTATACTCCTGTGCTGTCAATGGCTAGAACAGACATCTCATTCAATTTGTCCGTCATGACAGGTCAGAAAACAGCTCGGAAAATATGCTGACAGACTGAAGATTGCCAGCCACGACTTTTGCAGAAGCTGTGAGGACGTCGAAAAAGAAGAGACTATGGAACACCTTCTGTGTGTGTGTCTCGCACTAGCAGTCAGAAGGAGTTCCACTTTAGGTTCTCATTGCATTGAGAACTTGTCTGATTTAGCGGATGTGAACATTCGCAAGTTATTGGGCTTTTTAAAGTATCACAATGGACGAAAACGTCTAAGTGAGTCTGATGACAGACTATCACTTAAACCTTACCTAACCTCCATACAAACCGATCTCCCGATTTGACTTCTTGAGCCCCTGAAATTATGCCCTTCAACTATATTTATTTTGTGTGAATTTTTAGCAGAATCCATGGTAGTGGATTCCCAAGATTAGGCCCGGCCGAACTTATCACGCTTATACTTGTTCATCCTGGTCAAAATATGAACTAGAGATGTGCGTTAGAAAGATTTTTCGCTGATTTGGGTGAAATTTGATACAGTAAGACACCCGACCCGTGTAGGACGGTGGACAAATGGGCCATATCGTTCTGTAGTTTGATATAGCTGCCATACATATAAACCGATCTCGGGTCCTGATTTATTGAGCCTCTAGAGGCGCAATTTTTAACCGATTTAGCTGAAATTTTGTATGAGGTGTTTTGTAATGACTTCCAACAACTGTATTCAGAATGGTTCAAATCGGTTCATAACCTGATATATCTGCCATACAAACCGATCTTGAATATTGACTTCTTGAGCCACTAGAGAGCGCAATTCTTATCGGATTTGGCTCAAATTTAGCAAAAAGTGATTTGTTATGACTTCTAACAACTGTGCCAAATGTGTTTTAAATTGGTCCATAACCTGATATAGCTGCCATATAAACCGACTTCTTGAGCCTCTAGAGGTCGCTATTATAATCCGATTTGGCTAAACTTTTTGTACTTCTTCAATATACGTGTCAATTATGGTCTGAATCGTTATATAGCCTGATACAGCTCCCATATAAATCGATCTCCCTATTTTGTTTCTTGAGCAAAATAGGGAAATCGAATTGGCCAAAATTTTACATAATGACTTCAACTACGTTCTCCAACATTCAGTTCAATTATGGTCCGAATCGGACGATAACTTGATAACTTGCCTAAAAAGAGATACCGGGAACAGAACTCCATGGCGGAGGGTATATAAGATTCGGCCCGGCCCAACTTAGGACGCTTTTACTTGTTTTATTTTAACATTTTCAAGTTTTTTGCCTGTTAGGGCGAAGACCAACCAACCACTATGGGACGCGTTTTGTCTTCGTTTAGAAGACTTTTCAAACATATAAGTTTTGACGGCTTCAAGGGCCGTACGTTGGTATGTTGCATTTGTATCGTATTTTTTGCGAAAACGCCTTTATAAGGCAAATCCTCATTAACCACGCTCGACAAACCTGTCTATTAGCTGTACTTTTCCCAATGCATGTGTTTTCGTGAAATGACAGATTTTTTGTCTGCAACAATTACACTTTATCCATGCTATGCCCGTTATTCTGTGCATCTGTTGGAAATTGTATTGATGGCGAATTTTATTTTATTTTATATTATTTTATTTTATTTTATTTTTTTATTTTATTCTATTTTGTTTTGTTTTATTTTATTTTATTTTATTTTATTTTATTTTATTTTATTTTATTTTATTTTATTTTATTTTATTTTATTTTATTTTATTTTATTTTATTTTATTTTATTTTATTTTATTTTATTTTATTTTATTTTATTTTATTTTATTTTATTTTATTTTATTTTATTTTATTTTATTTTATTTTATTTTATTTTATTTTATTTTATTTTATTTTACTTTATTTTATGCCCGTTATTCTGTGCATCTGTTGGAAATTGTATTGATGGCGGATTTTATTTTATTTTATATTATTTTATTTTATTTTATTTTATTTTTTTATTTTATTCTATTTTGTTTTGTTTTATTTTATTTTATTTTATTTTATTTTATTTTATTTTATTTTATTTTATTTTATTTTATTTTATTTTATTTTATTTTATTTTATTTTATTTTATTTTATTTTATTTTATTTTATTTTATTTTATTTTACTTTATTTTATTCTTTTTTTATTTCATTATATTTTATTTGATTTTATTTTGTTTCATTTTATTTTATTTTATTTTGTATTATTTTATTTTTTTTCCCAAATTTTATTTTTTTAAGGATAATTTTTATATAACATTATTTTATCAATGTTTATTTTACTTTATTTTATTGTTTTTTCTATTATTTTCTTTATATTTTTCTTATTTTGTTTTATTTTATACGATTTAATCTTTTTATTTTATTAAATATTTTGTAATATTTATATTTTATTTTTTAAGGTTCATTTATTTTTCTTTATTTTATTTTTTATAAATTGTTTTATTTTGTTTAATTTTTTTATATTTAGTTTATTTAATTTTCCTTTAAATTGTTTTATTTATTTTATTTACTTTTTCCCTGAATTTTCATTTAGAGATTTTCTTGTTATTGCTTTCAAATTCCCACGATGGTTAAACGACTAATGAAATTATCCATAATTTACATTCGAATGTCTTTTAACCTCGAAATGGTAAATGGCTATTATCATGCATGACACCAGCAGCCACCGTCAGCTAACTTGGCTGCCACATCGTAAAAATCTTATGACCGTCCTTATTTTTCTTTAGTTTTATTATTGGTACTAACAAATGTAATGGGCCTTTGATAGTATGTTTGAAATGTCAGTTTATTAGAGGCCAACAAGACATGCTGCAAACTAAACAACAGGAACGAGAAAAAAGTTTGTAGAAAAAAGGCCAAGTTAAGAGAGGACTTGCAAACAACTGCAAGTATGGGGTTAAAAAACATCCTCGAGGGCCACTCCAAAAAAATATACTACTCGTATTTTATATCCAATTTTTAGTTGCTGCGGGAAATTAACTGCCACCATGGTGTTTTTGTAACCAAAGCCAAGTGAACTGCCGTTTCAATGGTAGTGAGGGTGGAAAATTCATTTTTATCATAAATAAGCCACAAACTAAGACCTTTCACTTGATCATAGATTTTTGGTCACTTTTTGGGAGCTTTTTGTTCATGGTTTTGGGGGGGAAGCATAACAACAACAACAAATATGTTTTATTTTTAATATTTTTTAGTTGGTATTATTAATGATGACAATTTTATCGGCAAACTAATCCTAACAAATTGAGATACAAGTATGTGTCACGGAGAAAGAAGGGGACATACTAATATTATCAGAGGAAGCTTTGTAATTTATGGGGCTATTGAATGGGACCAGTGAGGAAGACATGTCAGTTAGGTGAACTACATTTCAAAATGCAACTCGATTTTGGGTCATGACATGAAATATGAGCTGTTTTAGAGATATATGTTAAGTGGTCTCACAAAAAAGAGAAGGATATCAGGTCAGTGGGTGAAGAGAAAGATAAATCATTCACCCTCCTTGAACAAGAGATTATCGTTCAATTATGGTTTATTGAGAGTCATGCAAGAATAAGTCAAAGGTAATTTGACAAAGTTAACAAAGTAGGAACGTTTCGCTTGAATATGTTAGGCTGTGACAAAAGAAAATACATGTTGATGGGAGAAAAAATTTTTTATGAAACTGAAATTTCGCTATATTTCGCTTAAAAATTTAATTTTTCAAAATTTTTTTAAAATATTTTTTACATAGCGAGATTCGTTCCATTGGGCTATTTTTTTATATATTTTTAACAATCCAGTCATTCTGTTTGTAACAACTCCAAATATTCGTCTGTATATTCTAGATCGCCTCGACATTCTGAGTCGACATCCGTCCGTCTGTCGAAATCACGATATCGCGTAAAGCTAGCCGCTTGAAATTTTCCACATATAAAGGGTGATTTTTTTGAGGTTAGGATTTTCATGCATTAGTATTTGACAGATCACGTGGGATTTCAGACATGGTGTCAAAGAGAAAGATGCTCAGTATGCTTTGACATTTCATCATGAATAGACTTACTAACGAGCAACGCTTGCAAATCATTGAATTTTATTACCAAAATCAGTGTTCGGTTCGAAATGTGTTCAAATTTTGACAAATTTTGTTCAGCGATGAGGCTCATTTCTGGTTGAATGGCTACGTAAATAAGCAAAATTGCCGCATTTGGAGTGAAGAGCAACCAGAAGCCGTTCAAGAACTGCCCATGCATCCCGAAAAATGCACTGTTTGGTGTGGTTTGTACGCTGGTGGAATCATTGGACCGTATTTTTTCAAAGATGCTGTTGGACGCAACGTTACGGTGAATGAACACATTTCGAACCGAACACTGATTTTGGTAATAAAATTCGATGATTTGCAAGCGTTGCTCGTTAGTAAGTCTATTCATGATGAAATGTCAAAGCATACTGAGCATCTTTCTCTTTGACACCATGTCTGAAATCCCACGTGATCTGTCAAATACTAATGCATGAAAATCCTAACCTCAAAAAAATCACCCTTTACTTAATGTCCATGTAGGTCATTGGAGATTGCAAAAGGACCATATCGGTTCAGATTTATATATAGCTCCTACATAAACCTATCTCCCGATTTGACTTCTTGAGCCCTTACAAGCTTCAATTTTTGTACGATTTGGCTGAAATTTTGCACACAATGTTCTGTTATGACTCTCAACGACGGTGCTAAGTACGTTCCAAATCGGTCTATAACCTGATATAGCTCCCATATAAACCGATCTCCGATTTGACTTCTTGAGCCCTTACAAGCCTCAATTTTTGTACGATTTGGCTGAAATTTTGCACACAATGTTCTGTTATGACTCTCAACGACGGTGCTAAGTACGTTCCAAATCGGTCTATAACCTGATATAGCTCCCATATAAACCGATCTCCCAAATTGACTTCTTGAGCCCCTGGAAGTCACAATTTTCATCCGATTTGACTGAAATTTTGCACATAGTGTTCTGTTAAGACTTCCAACAACTGTGCCAAGTACGGTTCAAATCGGTCTATAACTCGACATAGCTCCCACATAAGCCGATCTCTCGATCTGACTTCTTAAGCCTCTGGGAGCCGTAATTTTTGTCCGATTTAGCTGAAAATTTAGCAGAATCCATGGTAGTGGGTTCCCAAGATTCGGCCCGGCGAAATTTAGCATACTTTTACTTATTATACCCTCCACCATAGGATAGGGGGTATACTAATTTCGTCAATCCATTTGTAACACCGCGAAATATGCATCTAAGACCCCATAAAGTACATATATTCTTTACAGTGAGGACATTTTAAGTCAATCAAGACATGCCCGTCCGTCCGTCCGTCTGTCGAAAGCACGCAAACTTTCGAAGGAGTAAAGCTGGGCGCTTGAAATTTTGAACAATTACTTTTATTAACGTAGGTCGTTTGGAATTGTTAATGGGCCAAATTGGTCTTTGTATTTATTGGGTTGCCCAAAAAGTAATTGCGGATTTTTTAAAAGAAAGTAAATGCATTTTTAATAAAACTTAGAATGAACTTTAATCAAATATACTTTTTTTACACTTTTTTTCTAAAGCAAGCTAAAAGTAGCAGCTGATAACTGACAGAAGAAAGAATGCAATTATAGAGTCACAAGCTGTGAAAAAATTTGTCAACGCCGACTATATGATAAATCCGCAATTACTTTTTGGGCAACCCAATATATAGCTGACATCTTGACTTCTTAAGCATCTAGAGGGCGCAGTTCTCATCCGATTTGGCTAAAATTGGTCTTAATCGATCTATAGCCTGTTAGAGTTCCCATATGTACCGATCTACCGATTACGCTTCTTGAGCCCCTACAAGGCGCAAATCGTATTCGAATGGACTGAAATATTACCCAATGACTACTACTATGGTCTTCAACATTCAATTCATTTATGGTCCGAATTGGACTATTACTTGATATATCTCCAATAGCATGACAATCGTAATCATGTTTTCCCTGTTTACCTAAAAAGAGATACCGCGAAAAGAACTCGATAAGTGCGATTCATGGTGGAGGGTATATAAGATTCGGTCTGCCCGTTGTAAGACTATTTAACGATTTCCGTGTGTCTACATCACTCTACAGTCTTTAAAAATTGAGATAATGAGTAGAAATTTTGCACAGAATCGTATTTCTTTTATAAGCAGGTTAAGTTCTAGAATGGGCCAAATCGGCCTTCACATGGATATAGCTACCATATAGACCGTTCTGGCGATTTTGGGTCTTAAGCAAGCAAAAGACGCATTTTTTGTCCGATTTCGCTGCAAATTGACGCAGGAAGTTGTACTATGGGCCCCATGTTCAAACCGAATATGGCCCATAGCGGACCATATTTACATAAAGCTGTCATAAAGACCGATATGCAGGTTTAGGGTCTTAAGCCCGTAACAGGCGCATTTGCTATCCTAAATAAATCCCATAAAAGTTGCATTTATAACCCGATTTCAATGACACTTGGCACAGTGACTTGTATTAAGCCTCCCGTTAGCCGACCAGCCTATGGTCCAGATCAGACTATATTTCGATATAGATGCGATATATTTTATTTTATTTTATTTTATTTTATTTTATTTTATTTTATTTTATTTTATTTTATTTTATTTTATTTTATTTTATTTTATTTTATTTTATTTTAGATTATTATATTTTTTTTTTATTTTATTTTATTTTATTTTATTTTATTCTTATTTTATTTTATTACATTCTTTTTAATTTTATTTTAGTTTTATGTTTTATTTTATTTTCTTTAATTTTTTATTTACTTTACTTTGTTTCATTTTATTTCATTTAATTGATTTGATTTAATTTTCTAGCGTGACTTAAATTAAGCATTAGTTAAACGTAACAGAATGCTAACATACCGTAACGCAAATGCGACGTATCGGCAAATCGTATCATAAGCGAAACGCACAGTAAAAGGAACATAAAAATAATGTGGATGAAAATCAAACGCGAAAAGTCAACGTAACGTAAGTGTAATTTTAACGTTAAATTAAAGTAACGTAGTCTCCTCGTAACGCAGCAAAACTCAAAAAAGAAGAAAGTAGGTTAAATTATAGGCCAAATTGAAGATGTTTGGTGCATGAGTCGTTTAAACTAGGGTTGCCAAAAAGATAATAGCTAAAAATCACCCTTTAATTGCATGGAATTTCTTCTATTTTAATTTTTTATGTATTTCTTTACTTTAATTTTTTTATGTTATTTTATAATATTTTGTCTTTTTTATTTTATTTTATTTTATTGAATTGTATTTGATTGTATTTTATTTTATTTTATTTTGATTTTATTTTTTTTTATTTTATTTTTTTTTTTATTTTATTTTATTTTAATTTATTTTATTTTATTTTATTTTATTTTATTTTGTTTTATTTTATTTTACTTTATTTTATTTTATTTTATTTTACTTTATTTTATCTGATTTTATTGAATTTTATTTTATTTTATTTTATTTTTATTTTATATTATTTTGTTTTATTACATCCATACCATATCAAAGCAATTCCCAATGACCTAAAAACAGTTGGAATTTCTTAGAAAAAATTTCTCTTTTGTTGATATTTATTCTCTGTGACGAAACTAATTTTACTTTTAATAAATAATACGTCTATATAATACATATGTCGAAATTCTATGAAAAATCACCATGTGTGAAACAAAACCTTATTTTCCCCCCAAATGATTGTCATTGTGGTAATTACACTTAATAAGTATTTAGTCAAACAAAAGAATAAAGACCACAAAGAAAACATTTTGCAAAATTTATTAATGGAGGCGAAAAAAACGAAAAAAAACCCTAAAACACAAATGGGAGAAATGCAAACGGTCTTTGTGTTATACCAGCCGGGGTTTTTGTTTTCTTTTTTTTTGTGTTTTACATATGACATGTCATGTTTCTTTTTGTCATCATCATTCAAATAGGCGGGCAATATTCTTGGTTTTGGTCTATTTGGTTAATTGGATTTGAAAGTGAAACCAACACATTTGTCTGCCATGAAATCAGAGTTGACAGAGATAGAAATTTTGTTATTGCAAACAATGTTTGTGATATTGAAGGCAACATTTTCGAATATGACAGAGAAAAGAAAATATTTTCTATAGCATGTTATAAAAAAGAAAAAAATACAAGAAAGTTGAATTGCGGAAATGAAAAATCTTAAATAATGAATTTTTATTTCTTTGATATAAAGGGTGATTTTTTTGAGGTTAGGATTTTCATGCATTAGTATTTGACAGATCACGTGGGATTTCAGACATGGTGTCAAAGAGAAAGATGCTCAGTATGCTTTGACATTTCATCATGAATAGACTTACTAACGAGCAACGCTTGCAAATCATTGAATTTTATTACCAAAATCAGTGTTCGGTTCGAAATGTGTTCATTCACCGTAACGTTGCGTCCAAC
This sequence comes from Stomoxys calcitrans, assembly GCF_963082655.1. NCBI lineage: Eukaryota > Metazoa > Arthropoda > Insecta > Diptera > Muscidae > Stomoxys > Stomoxys calcitrans. Next base: position 121,834,317 of record NC_081556.1, read on the forward strand.
AGCATCTTTGAAAAAATACGGTCCAATGATTCCACCAGCGTACAAACTACACCAAACAGTGCATTTTTCGGGATGCATGGGCAGTTCTTGAACGGCTTCTGGTTGCTCTTCACTCCAAATGCGGCAATTTTGCTTATTTACGTAGCCATTCAACCAGAAATGAGCCTCATCGCTGAACGGTGAATGAACACATTTCGAACCGAACACTGATTTTGGTAATAAAATTCAATGATTTGCAAGCGTTGCTCGTTAGTAAGTCTATTCATGATGAAATGTCAAAGCATACTGAGCATCTTTCTCTTTGACACCATGTCTGAAATCCCACGTGATCTGTCAAATACTAATGCATGAAAATCCTAACCTCAAAAAATCACCCTTTATAAAAAAAAATTGGAATTTTTATTTATGTTTTTATTAAACTCAACTCAAATTTATTAAATATCAAGCAATAAGCTTAATAGTACAGAACTATTTAGCGTTGGCAACAAAAGCCAGCAGCTAATTGAAATTTTATTTTTATTTTTTTTTTTTTGGTTCATCATTTTTCTCATGCCACAAAATATTTTATTGGCAAAACTGTGTCTGCCTCACATTATTTATTCTCATTTTTTTCGCTTTCTGATCATCTTACAATGTTTTTTTTAATATTATCGCATATCATGAACTGTTTCTTTTTTGCATACTTCATTGACATTAAATTGGCTTGAAGCAACCCAAAAAAAAAATGCCTTAAATAAAAAGACCTTCATAAACATAAACTGTGAAGAATATGACTAATGATGACAGTTATTGAACGTTGATAACCTTTTACCCAAAATTTTCACTTTCATTGGCTGCTATATTTCGTGATGATTTTTTCATGCTGGTTTGTAGCAGTTGTTTTTTTGCCTCCTAAGAAGGGACCATTGCAAATTGCAATCAAGGTCTTCCAAATTGGCCCAATATGCTTTCTTTGTGTGGCCCAGACACAAGACAAAATTAATGGTATTTTAAAAGGAGGAGTAGTTGGTTGGCTGATATTGTTGCTTTGACCATCAAAACCTTTGACCAAAATGTGATGAGAGAAAAACAAACGAAAAGCGAAATATGCCGAAATTTACCTACCAAAGGTGAAGGTGATGCAATCATTAAAGCCTCGAAGTTATAAAATTTGAATCAACAAACAATGCTTCTTCATTAAAGTTGAAGAAAAGAATTTGTTTGAGGGCTACTATGAGGAAAAAGTATATGGGACATTCCATTCCCCAAATTGAATTGATGTGAGAAAATGTATAAATTATTATTGGAGCTGATAAATAATTTTCCAAGCATTGGTTAATGGAATGATTTAATTACAAACTATTTTCTTCTTTTATATTTAAAGATAAACCACTGTCGTCATTGGCATGTGAAAAAGGAGTATTTATTATCCCTTAAGGGTTAACACTTACAACGCGTAAAGTAAAAAATGTAATGTAAACGTAACAAAAAACAACGTAGTGTAACTTAAACGAAACGTAACGCAAACGTTACGCAACTTTAACTTACAGATAGCACAACGCAAATGGGACGCAACGGCAAATCGTATCATCGATCGAAACGCAGAGCAAACGAAACACGTAAAAAAAGTACATGAAATGAAAACGTGAATAGTCAACGTAACGTATGTGTAATTTTAACGTTAAATTAGAGTAACGCAGTCTCACCTTAACGCAACAAAAACTCGAAATGAAGAAAAAAGGAAACGTAAAGCATGCTTAACATAACCTGAAAGAATGGTAATGCTAAAGTAGAAGTGAAATTAACATTAACGAAGTCTCCCTAGAAACAAACGTGAAGAAAAAGTAAGGGAAACGTAACGCAATCGTAATGCAATGTGAACGAAATATAAGCCTAACATTAACTTTAATTTATGGTACACTCTACAAAAATAGTTTTTTAATAGAAACAATTTTTGTTTAAACAACAGTTGGGAAAGCAGACATTACCGCTATTTTGACAAACAAATGGTTGCTGTTCTAGCAAAAATTTCCGTTTGCTATTTCAACAACAAAATCTGCTGTTTCAACTACAAAATCTGCCGTGAAAAGTCAACGTAACGTAACTGTAATTTAAACGTTATAGTAAGGTAAAGCAGTCTCATCGTAACTCAAAAGAGAAGAAAAAAAGAAGCGGAATGCAGTCGTAACATAACCTGAACGAACGGTAAGGGTAAGGTAAAACAGAAATTAATATTACGCAGTCGCACTAGAAAGTAACATAATCCAAACTTGAAGAAAAAGTTAGGAAAACGTAACGCAAGCGTAATTCAAAGAGAATGAAATATAAGCCTAACGTTAACATTAATGTATCGTACACACAACAAAATTTGTTTTTTAATAGCAAAAATGTTTGTTTAAACAACAGTTTATGTCTGTTGAAAATGGGAAAGCAGACAATGCCGATATTTTGGTAAAAAAAGGGCTGCTGTTCTAGCATAAATTTCCGTCTACTACTTCAACAACAAAATCTGATGCATCAACTACAAAATCTGCCGTGAAAGGACAACGTAACGTGTACGTAACATTACTGTAATTTTAACGTTAAATTAAGGTAAAGCAGTCTGACCATAACGCAACAAACTCAAAAGAGAAAAAAAAAGAAAAAAAAAAGAGAAAAAAAAAAAAACAACAGTTTTGGTCTATTGAAAAAGGGAAACAGACATGACTGCTGCTGCAGCAAACAAAGGGCTGCTTTTATGTTATGTTATGTTATGTTATGTTATGTTATGTTATGTTATGTTATGTTATGTTATGTTATGTTATGTTATGTTATGTTATGTTATGTTATGTTATGTTATGTTATGTTATGTTATGTTATGTTATGTTATGTTATGTTATGTTATGTTATGTTATGTTATGTTATGTTATGTTATGTTATGTTATGTTATGTTATGTTATGTTATGTTATGTTATGTTATGTTATGTTATGTTATGTTATGTTATGTTATGTTATGTTATGTTATGTTATGTTATGTTATGTTATGTTATGTTATGTTATGTTATGTTATGTTATGTTATGTTATGTTATGTTATGTTATGTTATGTTATGTTATGTTATGTTATGTTATGTTATGTTATGTTATGTTATGTTATGTTATGTTATGTTATGTTATGTTATGTTATGTTATGTTATGTTATGTTATGTTATGTTATGTTATGTTATGTTATGTTATGTTATGTTATGTTATGTTATGTTATTTTATGTTATGTTATGTTATGTTATGTTATGTTATGTTATGTTATGTTATGTTATGTTATGTTATGTTATGTTATGTTATGTTATGTTATGTTATGTTATGTTATGTTATGTTATGTTATGTTATGTTATGTTATGTTATGTTATGTTATGTTATGTTATGTTATGTTATGTTATGTTATGTTATGTTATGTTATGTTATGTTATGTTATGTTATGTTATGTTATGTTATGTTATGTTATGTTATGTTATGTTATGTTATGTTATGTTATGTTATGTTATGTTATGTTATGTTATGTTATATGTTATGTTATGTTATATATATACACTCGCTGTCACTAGCCGAACGTTTTCTGTATTTGTTAATACCCAGGTATAGCACTCAAAAAATCGATAAGAAGCCTGGATATACCAACTGCTCCTGGAATTTCCCATATACAAAATACACTTAAAGCTTCTTCAAGCTTTACTTGAAAATATTTGGTTTTGGGTTACTCGCTTTATGAAAGAATTTTATAATTACAAAATAAAAATGCAGACCACTTCTTTGGCCTAATTTTTCAAACATCTCTACCTCCCTCTCTTTCTACGATTCTTGATGGGTTGTGTTCCATTTGTAAATTGGGCATGTTGTCATGTAACCGTTATCGTTCTGATGATATCTGTCATGTGTTAATAACACCATCAAATTAATGGGGAGACTGGTTCCATATTCAATTGACTGCCATAAAAACTTCATGCCATCATTCTATGCACGTTATGGTCTGTTAAAGTGAATAGACGAAAAGGCACTCACAACACACAGGTGTGGGTAACGGGCGGACAGCCAAGACATTAATGGCTTAAACGTTTTTTTTGACGTTTGTCTAAACGCAGTGGATCATTCGGCGGTTTTAAGCCATATGCATTAATCGATGAAATTTAAGATTTTTAAATGCTTTATGCATTTTTTTCAACAACAACAACTACTACAATAATTCCAATGGCAGCTTAATAAATGCATTACTGTTGTTCGAAATGTAAGCTGACCCAATTTTTTTAAGAATTCCATATTTTTTTTTTACTTTTTTCTTTGTTTTTTTTTTTTTTGGAGTAAAAAAGAATTCTGGAATTTGCTGAGTATTGCCTTGGTTCTGTACTTGTTGTGAAAAGGTATGAAGGCTGGGTTTCACCTTTTTTGGTTAATTAAAAAAGTAAAATTTCCGTTTCCTGTAACGGGTAAAGATTGCGTGTGATAAGACTATGGGTTAATCATGGAAGGAGGTAGAGGGAAGAGGAAAAGAATTTTTTATCAAACATAATATATAAACAAATAAAAAAACATAAAAACAATAAAAATTTATAAAAAAAAACAAATATAAAATGTTTGAAAAATGATTGTAAATTAAAAAAAATATATATAATAAATACAAAGAATTTCAGAAATTAAATTATTGAACCTGGCCCGCTCAGCTGCGCTTCATTACCTTATGCATGGTTTTATTTTATGCCAATTTGTTTATCTACTCCCAAATTGTATACCCTTCACATGTACCTCATAAATCCATTATTGGCAAAAATTCCCATTTAGGGAGGGGTTTTGGGATGCCTTTTTGTCATGATCTGCAAAATGCCCGGGTCGGTGCAGCCCCAAGGTACTTGGACCAAATTTTTAATATAAAATTCGTGCTCTACTCTCTAAAATCTTCCATTTAGATCCCATATTGTACCACATCGTTCCACTTTTATTTTTGGTTAGAGCTTTTGGGGTATGGGGCAGAGACCGCCCCCTTTCGATATCTACAAATTATATAGCCTATTGCTCCTTGCAGACCATATTCGTAATCTACTCCCTAATACCTTTCATTTGAGCTCCATATTGTCATTGTCGTCCAATATGCCTAATTTTGGGGGATTTGGGGTCGGACGGCCCCTAGTTAGTACTTTACTCTCGAATACCTTTCATTTGACTCTCATATTGTCCCGATCGGCATACTTTTATTTTTGAGTGGTGCTTTTGGTGTAAGGGGGGGAGGGTCCGCCCCTTACGATATCAACAAATCCTATTACTTCTTCAAAACGATATTCGTTATTTACTCCATTACACCTTTCATTTGAGCCCCATATTTTCACTACCGTCTAATATGATTATTGGAAGGGGTTTTGGGGTCGGGCGGCTCCTAGGTACTTGGACCTAATTTTTAATATCAAGTTAGTACTCTACTCTCGAATACTTTTCATTTGAGTCCCATATTGTCCCGATCGGCCCACTTTTATTATTGAATGATACTTTTGGGGTAAGGAGAGGGACCGTCCCATACTATATCAACAAATTCTATAGCCTATTGCTCCATATTCGTAATCTACTCCCTAATACCTTTCATTTGAGCCCTATATTGTCATTATCTTCCAATATGCCAATTTGAGGGGCTTTTGGGGTCGGGGCGGCTCCTAGGTATCTGGACCCAATTTTTAATATCAAGTTAGTACTCTGCTCATGAATACCTTTCATTAGATTCCCATATTATCCCGATCAGCATACTTTTATTTTTGGATGGTGTTTTTTGGGTAAGGGGGAGGGTCCCCCTTTACATTGTCAACAAATTCTATAGCCTATTGTCTCTTCCAGACCATATTCGTTATCTACTTCCGAATACCTTTCATTTAAGTCCTATATTGTCCAGATCGGTCCACTTTTAATGTTGGGCGGTACTTTTGAGGTAAGGGGAGGGTCCGCCCCCATACTATATCTACAAATTCTGTAGCCTATTGCTCTATATCCGTAATCTACTCCCTAATACCGTTCTTTTGAATCCCATATTGTCGTTTTCATCTAATATACCTATTTGAAGGGGTTTTGGGGTCGGAGCGGCCCCCTCGGTGCCTGGACCCAATTTTTAATATCAAATTAATACTCTACTCTCGAATACCTTTCATTTGAGTCCCATATTGTCTCGATCGGTCCACTTTGAATTTTGGGCGGTGCTTTCGGGGTAAAGGAGAGGGTCTGCCCCCATTCCCATATCAAAAAATTATATACCCTATTATTCCTTCCACACCAACCTAGACAATCTTTGAAAATTTCAAGAAAATGGGTTCGGCCTCCAAAGTCTATTCAAAACTAACAAACACACTTTGAATTTTATCTGGATAAACAAGTAAGAGCGTGCTAAGTTCGGCCGGGCCGAATCTTATGTACCCTCCACCATGGATAGCATTTGTTGAGTTCTTTGTGCGGTTTCTCTTTTTAGGCAAACAAAGAATAATGAATAAAAACTGTTATGCTATTGGAGCTATATCAAATTTTAGTCCGATTCGGACCAAAAATGCTGAACATTGTAGAAGTCATTGTGTAATATTTCAGTCCATTCGGATAAGAATTGCGCCTTGTAGGGGCTCAAGAAGCAAAATCGGGAGATCGGTTTATTTGGGAGCTGTATCAAGCTGTAGATCGATTCGGACCACATTGGATACTTATGTTGAAGGACGTGGGAGAAGCCGTTGTACAAAATTTCTGCCAAATCGGATGAGAAATGCGCCCTCTAGAGGCTTAAAAAGTCAAGATCCCAGATCGGTTTATATGGCAGCTATTGGGTTGCCCAAAAAGTAATTGCGGATTTTTTAAAAGAAAGTAAATGCATTTTTAATAAAACTTAGAATGAACTTAAATCAAATATATTTTTTTACACTTTTTTTCTAAAGCAAGCTAAAAGTAACAGCTGATAAAAGACAGAAGAAAGAATGCAATTACAGAGTCACAAGCTGTGAAAAATTTGTCAACGCCGACTATATGAAAAATCCGCAATTACTTTTTGGGCAACCCAATATATCAGATTATTAACCAATTTGCACCGTACTTAGCACAATTGTTGGAAGTCATAACAAAACACCTCATGCAATAGTTCAGCCAAATAGGGTGAGAATTCGGCCCTCTGGCGGCTCAAGGAGTCAAGGTCCAAGATCGGTTTATATAGCAGCTATGCCAGGTTATGAACAGATTTGAATCATACTTAGCACAGTTGTTACAAGTGATACCAAAACACCTCGAGCAAAATTACTGTCAAATCGGATAAGAATTGCGCTCTCGAAAAGCTGAAGAATTCAAGACCCCAGATCGGTTTATATGGCAGCTATATCAGGTTATGAACTGATATAAACTATACTTAGCACAGTTCTTGGAAGTGGTACCAAAACACAAATCGGATGAGAATTGCGCCCTCTAGAGGCTCAAGAAATCAAGACCCAAGATCGGTTTATATGGCAGCTATATCAAAACATGGACCGATAAGGCCCATTTACAATCCCAACCGACCTACACTAATAAAAAGTATTTGTGCGAAATTTCAAGTGCCCAGCTTTACTCCTTCGAAAGTTAGCGTGCTTTCGACAGACAGGTGGACGGACGGACAGACGGACGAACATGGCTAGATCGACTTGGAATGACATGACGATCAAGAATATATATACTTTATGGGGTCTTAGAAGCATATTTCTAGGAGTTACAAACAGAATGACGAAATTAGTACACCCCCATTCTATGGTGGAGAGTATAAAAATTAAAAAACATATATAAAAGATAATCATTTAAAATTTTTTGGCGCTGTGTGATTATAAAGCATTATGAAACAAAAATGCTACAAAATATATAAAGAAAATAAAAATGGTGTATACGTTTTTAATTAATTTTTTAAATGTTTTAAAATCCTTTTCCCTTCATTGTAGTTATGGTACTTGTTGCTTCAAATTTTTGTTATTAAAATAAAGCTAAACAATTTTTAAAATTTTTTCTATGTAGTCCCTTCAAAGGCATTTGTTTCACTAAATTAAGTCTCAATGTTCTATTTCCACAGAGAATTCTTAGAAAAGATTAATTTTTTGTTGCCATCTGATATAGTTTCATTTAACAATTAGAAAGATATCCAAGCAAATAAACAACAACCTAGAGGGGAGGCATGAAGCAGAAGAAAAATGTCGCTTTGATGTCAATAATCTTTGGGCCGGAATTTAGATAAGATGAGAGCCCTCTGTTTTTTCCCACAATTGAAGCGGCCTCTGCGGCTTTGATCTTAAATCGCAAAAAGATCAGGAAACGCAAGCATTTTTTGTATTTAAAAGAAAAGCAGTAGAACAGAGATGTTTCAAGAATTCCCATTTACAATGAAATATTTGCGAAAGCCTGAATGTGAAATATTTCAAACAGCCATGGTTGTATGTTTCTGGTGGACGCTGCCAGAAGCGGATATAAATTGAAAGAAGATTCTTAGATTTTCCTCGAGCACCTTAAGAATGATGTGAAAGAAAGCTGAAAGCTAGCCGAACAAATAGAAACTAGATTGCCAACAGGCCAAGATGGATAGATTGAAACGCAGTTACACTCGTTTGTAGCAAAGGCCATGAATGCATGGCATTCCCCCACCAATGAATGCAGTGCATTCCCCAGCTCCCAAACAAAAAGTTTAGATAGCTATGGCCGGCCATAGCTGTGTATAGTCTCCCCCAGCCAGGCTGCACTTGGCCCATAGAAAAAGGCCATTGGAACATTGAAACATTTAGTTTTTGGTTTGGCCGCCGCTTGGGGTCTTCACCATGCATGCAAGCTTTTCCCCACTGCGTGTGTGTGTGTGTGTGATGTGTCGGCAGGAAAATGAAGGTGCGCGCGCGCGCACTTTTCTCCTTCAAATGCACACCCGGGGAGAACTGCTGATATTTCCAGCTGAAATTCTTTTGTTTTCCCTGTCAATTCTGTTCTGTGTGTATGTTTTCACGCTTCATTGTAAGTCAAGCGTAACGCTAACGCTAACAGTTTTTAATTAATTACAAAAGAATGAGCGTTGCACAGTCACAGGGATCAGGTTGCCTCATGCTTTTTGGCCTGGCCAAACGTTTAGCTAACTACAAGGGGCCATCATTCTATGTACAATAATTTCTTTCAGGGCACAAAGCCACAAAGAGCACGTGAATGTAGTTTGGTATGTTGATGCCATGTTGCAATTGTGGAGCTGAGTTGTTTTTTTTTTGTTCGACTGAAAAAGAGTTATGTTCCAAATAGTTGTGTATTAGAGCGGAACGACAAATGAAGCTTATGAGCCGATCTACTTCAACCACAAAAAACCCGAATATAGACATGTAAACCCACCGGCATTGACCCATTTACATAGATAGACTGATCTACATAGGCGAGTTATATGGCAGCCCTAACTAAATTTGGTCCGACATGAATCATATTCAGTTCAGAAAACGGAAGGCCTAGTGCAGCCAACTATTCCAAATGTCAGCAAAATGTATTAATAAATGAGCTTTTTATTGGATAAATGACCTAAATCAGGAGAGCAGTCTTTAAGGCAGCTATACCCAAATAGAGCCCGATTTGGCCCGTTTAAGAACCTAACCTGCGAAAGCAGCAATTACGAATATTTAAAAGCGATGGGGGAGCGCCCCATCCAAACGGGCATGTTTATAGTTTTGGAAAATATAGGTATCAAATGAAAATTATTTGAAAGTGGAGTACAACTCTGATAGAAAAAAAATTTAGGGGTCGCTTCAACCACAAAAACTCGAAAACATATATATAAACCCACCGGTATTGGCCTGTTTAAGAAAGTAATCTGCGTAAGGAAAACATTTTCAATATCACAACTTTTGAAGGCTGTAAAGTGATAACAACTGACAGACGGACGGACACACAGTCATCGTTATATAATTCGATGTTAGATTGCCCTACCCCAAAACTCCGCCAAACTAATATTGGGTTGCCCAAAAAGGAATTGCGGATTTTTTAAAAGAAAGTAAATGCATTTTTATTATTACTTAGAATAAACTTTAATCAAATATACTTTTTTTACACTTTTTTTCTAAAGCAAGCTAAAAGAAACAGCTGATAACTGACAGAAGAAAGAATGCAATTACAGAGTCACAAGCTGTGAAAAAATTTGTCAACGCCGACTATATGAAAAATCCGCAATTACTTTTTGGGCAAACCAATATATATATATACAGATCAGCACAATATGGGACTCAACTGAAGAATACTTGAGAGTATGGGCGAAAAACCTGGGGGGGAGCGCCCCAACCAAATTATCATGCTTTGCGATTGTGACAATATAGGTATCAAATAAAAGGTTTTTGAAAGTGGAACTAAAATCTGATATGTAAACAAATTTTCCTGGAGCCGCTTCAACCATAAAACCCACCAAAATGATATTGACCCGTTTAAGAACCTAATCTGCGTAAGGACAAAATACAAATATGTCAAAAATTTCAACTCAATATCTAAATTGGTTAATGCTCTATAGTGATTGCAACTGAAAGACGGCTAGATAGACGGACACAAGTTCATCGTCAGATCGTCTGTGAATTTTAAGACCATTCATATCATAGTCGTTCGCCCTACTCCAAAACCTCTCCAAACGGATATATAGACCGTTTAGTACAACATGGGACTTAGTTAAAAGATACTTGAGAGAATGGCCAAGAAAACCGTGCGGAGCGCGGCAACCAAGCGGGCATATTTGCCGGTTTGGGCAACACAGGTATCAAATGAAAGATATGTGAAAAATATTAGCTCAATATCTTAATTTTTAAAGGCTTTAGGACTGTGTCGGACACACAAACACTTCAAACTAACCCAAACCCCTATTTGACTATGAACATTTCATTGCGTTCCGATTTAAGTTTTAAGCTCAATTATGCCGATTCCGAACGGCTCGCCGAAATACAACAAAACTTTAGGAAACAGTTTCTAAAGGGCATAGTATCTCGCATATGTTTCCAGCATTAGGAGGGGATAACCATCCCTGAAAAATTATTATTGTGCTGTTCCGAGTCATAGGCGGACATGCTAACCTCTGTGTTACGGTGGCCTCCAAACGCCTTCAAATTTATGTATAGACCAATCAGTACAATATGAGACTCAATTGAAAGGTATTTGAAAACAAAGTCAAAAAACCTGGGGGGAGCGCCCTATCCAAACGGGCATGCTTACCGATTGGAACAATATAGGTATCAATTAAAAGGTATTTGAAAGTAGATTACGAATCTGAGTTAAAAAAGGGTATAAGTATAGGGTAAGGCACCAACCACAAAACCGCTTAAACGGACATTTAGACCCATGAGCAAGGATATCAAACTAAAAGTATTTGGAAGTGGAGTACGAATCTGATATCGATTTTTGGCACAATTATCTAGGGACATACTAAAAAACCCCACAAAATGACATGTGGGCCGATCGGTACAAAATAGGATTCCAATAAAAAGGTTTTGGGGGAAGGCGTATAAATCACTTATTCTGCGCTATCTTACATACCCTACGGCTTGAATTTCAGCATGCTATGTCCTGCACACAAAAAAAGGAGATAACACCGTATGTGCCAAATACAAAGCAATAGGTCCCTTCCCATCGGATAAAATACACTTTCGTGCCTACTGCTTAAAGTGTAGAGTAAAGGATATAATTGGACCTTATCAATGCGGGGCCTAATTACCGCATACGTGATCCAGTGCGCTTTCGTATCGAATGGTATTTCATATGGTATTTAATGGATGTTATACCATATTTGGAGGCCACCATGGCGCAGAGACTAGCATGTTCACTTATGACGCCCAATGCCTGGGTTCAAATCCCGGCGTGAACATTAGAACATTTTTCAGCGGTGGTTATCCCCTTTCTAATGCTGGCTACATTTGTGAGGTATCCTGGCATATTAAAACTTCTATACCAAGTGTTGACGCTATGCGGAAAGCCGTTTGGACTCGGCATAAAAAAAGGGCCCTTATCATTGATTTTAAAACTTTAATCGGACTGCGCTCAATGATATGAGAGAAGTATCCCATGTTCCATAATGGAATTTTTCACAGCAAATTTAGTAACATACCCTATATACACACATTTTGATGCATTTTTTATACCCTTCACCATAGGATGGGGGTATACTAATTTCGTCATTCTGTTTGTAACACCTCGAAATATGCGTCTAAGACAACATAAAGAATATATGTTCTTGATCGTTATGTCATTTTAAGTCGATCTAACCATGTCGGTCCGTCTGTCCGTCCGTCCGTCCGTCTGTTCGTCCGTCCGTCTGTCTGTCGAAAACACGCTAACTTTTGATGGAGTAAAGCTAGCCGCTTGAAATTTTGCATAAATACTTTTTATTAGTGTAGGTCGGTTGGTATTGTAAATGGGCCAAATCGCTCCATGTTTTGATATAGCTGCCATATAGCTGCCGATCTTGGGCCTTCATTTCCTGAGCATCTAGAAGGCGAAATTCTTATCCGATTTTATTGAAATTTTGCACGTAGTGTTTTGGTATCACTTCCAATAACTACGCTAAGAATGGTTTACACGGGTCCATGTTTTGATATAGCTGCCATATAAACCGATCTTGGGTCTTGACTTCCTGAGCCTCTAGAGGGCCTAATTCCTATCCGATTGGAGTGAAATTTTGCACGTAGTGTTTTGGAATCACTTCCAACAACTACGCTAAGTATGGTTTATATCGGTCCATGTTTTGATATAGCTGCCATATAAACCGCTCTTGGGTCTTGATTTCTTGAGCCTCTGGAGGGCGCAATTCTCGTCCGATTTAATTGAAATTTTGCACGTAGTGTTTTGGTAGCACTTCCAACAAATGTGCTAAGTATGATTCAAATCGGTTCATAAAGTTGTATAGCTGTCATATAAACCGATCTTGGATATTGACGTCTTGAGCCAATAGAGCGCGCAATTCTCATCCCAGTTGGCTGAAATTTTGCATGAGGTGTTTTGTTATGACTTCCATTAACTGTGCTATGTATGGCGCAAATCGGAACAGAACCTGATATAGCTGCCATATAAACCGATCTTGGACCTTGACTTCTTCAGCCTCTAGAAGGCGCAACTCTTATCCTATTTTTTTGAAATTTTGCACGTAGTGTTTTGGTTTCACTTCCAACAACTACGCTAAGTATGGTTTCTATCGGTCCATGTTTTGATATAGCTGCCATATAAACCGATCTTGGGTCTTGACTTCTTGAGCCTCTAGAGGGCGCAATTCCCGTCCGATTTTATTGAAATTTTGCACGTAGTGTTTTGGTATCACTTCCAACAACTACCCTAAGTATGGTTTAAATCGGTTCATAAACTTGTGTAGCTGTCATATAAACCGATCTTGGATCTTGACTTCTTGAGCCAATAGAGCGCGCAATTCTCATCCGAGTTGGCTGAAATTTTGCAAAAGGTGTTTTGTTACGACTTCCAATAGCTATGCTAAGTATGGCGCAAATCGGAACAGAACCTGATATAGCTGCCATATAAACCGATCTGGGATCTTGACTTCTTGAACCTCTAGAGGGCTCTCTTATGCCCTTCAATATACGTGTCTAATAAAGTCTGAATCGATCAATAGCTTGATACAGCTCCCATAAAAACCTATCTCGCGATTTTGCTTTTTGTTTATATTTATGATCGATATGAACATTCGCCTTCTATGATTCACAATAGAGAGATTTTCAACGATTTTAATCATTCACGTATGAAGTAATCGCCCCTATGGCAAATGTACCATAGACCTCATCTTCTCTCTGCGTCTTAATATACAAAACCCAATTTTCAATTTTCCCAACTTCTCTTTACTACCTCTTTATGAGTTTTTTTTTCTTCATGCTTTCAAAAGCTCTAAATTATGTCCATATAACATAATGGCCATTTAGTTAAAGAGTTTATTTTTATACCCTCCACCATAAGATGGGGGGTATACTAATTTCGTCATTCTGTTTGTAACTACTCGAAATATTCGTCTGAGACCCCATAAAGTATATATATTCTTGATCGTCGCGACATTTTATGTCGATCTAGCCATGTCCGTCCGTCTGTCCGTCCGTCCGTCCGTCCGTCCGTCTGTCTGTCTGTCGAAAGCACGCTAACTTCCGAAGGAGTAAAGCTAGCCGCTTGAAATTTTGCACAAATACTTCTTATTAGTGTAGGTCGGTTGGTATTGTAAATGGGCCATATCGGTCCATGTTTTGATATAGCTGCCATATAAACCGATCTTGGGTCTTGACTTCTTGAGCCTCTAGAGTGCGCAATTCTTATCCGATTGGAATGAAATTTTGCACGACGTGTTTTGCTATGATGTCCAACAACTGTGCCAAGTATAGTTCAAATCGGTCCATAACCTGATATAGCTGCCATATAAACCGATCTTGGGTCTTGACTTCTTGAGCCTCTAGCGTGCGCAATTCTTACCCGATCAGAATGAAATTTTGCACGACGTGTTTTGTTATGATATCCAACAACTGTGCCAAGTATGGTTTAAATCGGTCTTTAACCTGATATAGCTGCCATATAAACCGATCTTGGGTCTTGACTTCTTGAGCCTCTAGAGTGCGCAATTCTTACCCGATAAGAATGAAATTTTGCACGACGTGTTTTGTTATGATATCCAAAAACTGTGCTAAGTATGGTTTTAATCGGTCAATAACCTGATATAGCTGCCATATAAACCGATCTTGGGTCTTGACTTCTTGAGCCTCTAGAGGGCGCAATTCTTATCCGATTGGAATGGAATTTCGCACGACGTGTTTTGTTATGATACCCAACAACTGTGCCAAGTATGGTTCAAATCGGTCCATAACCTGATATAGCTGCCATATAAACCGATCTTGGGTCTTGACTTCTTGAGCCTCTAGAGTGCGCAATTCTTACCCGATCAGAATGAAATTTTGCACGACGTGTTTTGTTATGATATCCAACAACTGTGCCAAGTATGGTCCAAATCGGTCCATAACCTGATATAGCTGCCATATAAACCGATCTTGGGTCTTGACTTCTTGAGCCTCTAGAGGGCACAGTTCTTATCCAATTTGAATGAATTTTTGCACGACGTGTTTTGTTATGATATCCAACAAATGTGCCAAGTATGGTTGAAATCGGTCCATAACCTGATATAGCTGTCATATAAACAGATCTGGGGATTTGACTTCTTGAGCCTCTAGAGGGCGCAATTGTTATCCGATTTGGCTGAAATTTTGCATGACGTATTTTATTTTTACTTTCAACAACTGTGTCAAATAAGGTTCAAATCGGTTCATAACCTGATATAGCTGCCATATAAACCGATCTGGGATCTTGACTTCTTGACCCCTAGAGGTCGCAGTTATTATCCGATATGCCTGAAATTTTGTACGACGGATCCTCTCATGACCATCAACAAACGTGTTTTTTATGGTCTGAATCGGTCTATAGCCCGATACAGATCCCATATAAATCGTTCTCTCTATTTTACTTCGTGTGCCCCAATGGGCGCAATTCTTATACGAATTGGCTGAAATTTTACACAGGTCTCCAACATATAATTTAATTGTGGTCCGAACCGGACCATATCTTGATATCGTTTTAATAGCAGAGCAACTCTTTTCTTATATCCTTTTTTGCCTAAGAAGAGATGCCGGAAAAAGGACTCGACAAATGCAATCCATGGTGGAGGGTATATAAGATTCGGCCCGGCCGAACTTAGCACGCTTTTACTTGTTCTTCTATTTATTAGTTGTGTGTCGTAAATTCTTTGAACCCGGTCGGTGTTAAGAAATTGTTTTCTTGCAAATAGGTTTTTGCGAGCTGTCCAAAGGTGCGGGGAAAAACTAAAAATGTGTGGCAATCCAGTTCAGTGGTTGGTTGCAGCAGCAGCAGCAGCAGCAGCGGCAGCAACAATTACACAGCGATGTGTTAATTGTTAACTCTGTGGCATGGAGTTATGCGTTTTTCTTCCTCTGGCAAATGCCATCATAATTAACCCTTATTATCGTCTTGGCCATAATCATGATCAACATGGATATTCTCATTCTCATCATTATCACCAGCAGCATTTTCCTCAACTAACTCCCAATACAGCTGTGTTTTGTGTTTTTCCCTCACTTACTACAACATAATTTTTCCCAGTAAAATATTATCAAGGCGTTTTTAGTGATGGTGGTGCTGTGTGGTTGGTTTTTTTTTAGTTTTTTTGTTTTTTTTTGCAAAAGTCAATGTCGAGGAAAGAATATTTCCTCAGAACTTGCAGTCACGTTATGGCCAGGCCAATACAAGAAGCTAACATAGACCAGACCACATTTGTTACAGCTTTGTCTGCGGTCTACGACTGTTTGGTATGGCGGTTCGTTCTAGTCTTGGCTCAGTATAAGAAGCCTATAATTACAATTTGAATAGTATTACATAAATTTAGCATATTAAGTCGAGTTTTCTTCCGCTCCTCCTCCTCTTCCTACTGGTTTAAAAATGCCATTTATGTTGTTCGTGGTGTGTGAGTTTTTTTTTCTGTTTCCATTTTAAGTTTCTAGGGTTTTTTCTTGGCATTTTCCATTGCCTGTCTACTATCCTCCCGCTGCTCCCTTTTTAAAATATGCAGATTAAGTGGTCTTGGAAATGAGTGGTTTCTAGCTCGATTTTGTAGCTAAAAATAGTTTAGAGATAGATTTAGCGTGTTGCATATTTCTAGGACTGCTATGTAGCCCATATGCATAAAACATGCTGCTTATATGCTTGGAATGTGGTCATGATGTTTGAGAGTGGTGTTGGCCATTTTGCTGGCCACACAATGTACGACCACTTGGATACTCTATTTGAGTTTTTTTCTTGGCAAGACGCTGCAAAACTTGATTTGTTGTAAACATATCGCTTAGATTGCATGCAGTGTCAATTAAAAGTATTTTTGATATATTGGCTTTATTTAATGTCTATAGACACAAAATGTCACTAAATCGAAGAATTTTTGAGATAGAGAGTTGAGGAAATACAAGGAATTCAATTAAAATTTGCATAAAATCTTAGCATTAAAGAAATAAAAAGATGGCCTTTTATATTTTGGTATGAAATTTCGTCTGACCATCTGTTCGTTAGGCTAAATATACGCTTAAAACTTTGCACCCATACTCCAGATTCATTTGAGATTGAAAAAAGGTTTCACATGTTCATATCTGGTTATAGCCTAGCAAATCAAGATGTTCAAATGTTGAGCTGAAGAACGAATATTCTTCATCAAACCCAAGGTTTTGGTTAATGCTTATCTTCTTGTTGAGGCAAAATGTGGTAACAGATACTGTCAGTGTGCTTAGGATGTGAAAATAGGATTTCTCCAGCTGAAAAAATACCGCCTATTCAAAATAAGGTTAACTTAGCAGAAAACTGAAGAATAACAAGACATCAGGAGCCGACGGGTTAGAACAACTAAAGACCGTAAGCAACACGCCGATAAGGCACATACCTCAGCACGTCTCCGTAATCTGGTTGGAAAAACGTAACCCGATGATTTTGACTTCAACATACGTGTCAACTTTAGAGGAAAAATTCCTCTTTTGTAGCACCAAAGACGTGGGAATAAGCACATCATGATATTCAGGAGTTAGATTGATGTGAGAAAATCTTATCGCGTCAGTCTTTTACTTCTGTAGAGAAAATCTTACAACTTATAACGAAATAAAAACGAAAGAAATCTGGCATCAGATACAGATAACAGATACAGATACTTGGGATATGGATAGAATGGTTTCTCCAACTGTTGGATTCGATGGTGAAGTCAACGAAGTTACCCCAGCAGGTGTTGAATGCCGTAACCTGAAGAACAACAAGGCAGCAGGAGCCGAGGGTTTACCGGCAGAACAATAAATGACCGAAAGCAACACGCTGATAAGGCATATGCCTCAGCTTGTCAGCCGAATCTGGCTAGAAGAACGTAATCCGATGATTTCATTTGCGGCATTCTAAGAGCTGCATCGGGTTATCGAAGACGAGCCAAAACAAACAACAGTTGTTCGTGGAAGAGGCGAAGAAGAGAAGAGGCGAGTCAAATGGCCACCTGTTTCTTCGTCAAAACTGGTCATGTGGCGACTGTTCTGCTTGGGCAACGGATGGGGTCAATTCTGAGTGGAAAATCACAACTTGATTGCCTGCAGTCTTGGGAGAAATTCGAAAAACGGACAAGAGAAGACAAATAATTATTCACCATGACAATGCGAGCTCACACACATCGGCTCAAACCAGCGCCTTTTTGGCCGGCCAAAATCTCGAATTGATGAATCATCCGCCGTACAGCCCTGACTTGTCACACAATGACTTCTTTTTATTTAGGCCCATTAAGAAACAAATACGTGGTTTAGTAACCATGTTTTGGAGGTGTCTCAATCGCAGTGGAAAAAGTACTTGGAAAATTGGTTTGAATGCATGTAAAAATGTTTAAATCATGCTGGAGGATTATTTGATCAGATCATGCCGATCGTTTTGACGTACGTTGCCCCAATTAACTCCGACTGCGTCGGTCCAAAAGGCTTTTGATTTACCTAGTTTATTGACGGCAGTCCTCTGGCATAGTCCGCCAAATCGTCTGCTATTTCATTCCCCATTACACCGCTACGCTCCGCATCCACTTGATGCGAAACATGCCATCCTCAGAGAGTCTTGAAACCCGTTTACACTGCTCATTAAATCCGGCTGAAATTACTTCGAGAAGGATTTTATTTTGCTGAAATTTGGAACTGTCATTTGTAAAAAACCCGTAGACCCATTGAATATAGTCCAGATCGGCACATATTTGGATATAGTTGGAATATAAAGCGAACTGACTAAATTTGGGTCTTGAACCAAATATGCGTAGATCAGAGCATATTTGGATATATGAAGCGTTCCCCCGAATAAACCATTTGAAGTATAAATGGTTAATTTTTTTTAACCGCTGTAGCTGAAATTTGCAACAGGGAGCTTGATATCAGTATTTGCACATATCTGTCAATAGATCGATTTATCGAAACAACCGATTTCGGCAAAATTTGGAGCATTATGCAGTTTTGCTATTCTCGACTTCATAGCCCGATTTGTTTCTTGATAGGACCTTTATGGGACTTAAATTTGATATAGCTGTATATAGACGAAGTTCCCGAATAATATTATATAAACGAGGTGATGGGCACCTAGAGTTCGGACCGGTCGAACTTTTTATACCCTCCACCATAGAATGGGGGTATACTAATCTAGTCATTCCGTTTGAAATACCTCGAAATGTTCGTCTAAGACCCCACAAAGTATACATATTCTTGATCGTCTTGATGTTCTGAGTCGATCTAGCCATGTCAGTTCGTCGGTCGAAATCACGATAATGGTCGAACGCGTAAAGCTAGCTGCTTAACATTTTGCACAGATACTTAATATTGAAGTTGGTTGTTGGGGTTTTCAAATGGGTCATTTCGGTTCAGATTTAGATATAGCTCCCGATCTTCCGATTTGACTTCTTGAGCCCCTGGAAGCCTCAAATTTTGTATATAGACGAAGTTCCCGTATAATTTTGTATAAACGTGGTGATGGGTACCAAGAGTTCGGACCGATCGAATTTGTTATACCCTCCACCATAGGATGGGGGTGTACTAATCTAGTCATTCCGTTTGTATAACCTCGAATTATTCGTCAAAGACCCCATAAAGTATATATATTCTTGATCGTCTCGACGTTCTGAGTCGGTCTAACCATGTCCGATCGTCCGACGGGCCGTCCGTCGGTCGAAATCATGCTAATAGTCGAACGCGTCAAGCTAGCCTTTTAACATTTTGCACAGATACTTAATATTGAAGAAGGTCGATGGGGATTTCAAACGGGTCATATCGGTTCAGATTTGGATATAGCTCTTATATAAACCGATCTCCCGATTTGACTTCTTGAGCCCCTGGAAGCCGCAATTTTTGTCCGATTTAGCTGAAATTATGCACTTAGGGTTCTGT
This sequence comes from Stomoxys calcitrans, assembly GCF_963082655.1. Taxonomy (NCBI): domain Eukaryota; kingdom Metazoa; phylum Arthropoda; class Insecta; order Diptera; family Muscidae; genus Stomoxys; species Stomoxys calcitrans. The sequence goes on from NC_081556.1 coordinate 121,854,246, forward strand.
TATGACTCCCAACTACTGTGCTGAGTGCGGTCCAAATTGGTCTATAACCTGATATAGCTCCCATATGAAGCGATCTCCCGATATGACTTCTTGAGTCCCTACAAGGCGCAATTTTTATCCGAATTGACTAAAATTTTGCATGAGGTTTTCTGTTATGACTTCCAAAAACTGTATTAAGTACGATCTAAATTGGTCTATAACCTGATATAGCTCCCATACAAACCGATCTCCCGATATGACTTCTTGAGCCCCTACAAACAACAAATTTTGTCCGATTAGGCTGAAAAATTTTATTACGTGTTTTGTTATGACTTCCAACAACTGTGCTAAGTATGGGTAACCTGATATAGCTGCGATATAACATGATACAGCTGCGATATAAACCGATCTTGGGTCTTGACTTCTTGAGTTCCTAGAGGGCGCAATTCTTATCCGATTTGGCAGAAATTTAGCTTGAAGTGTTCTGGTGTGACTCCCAAGAACTGTGCCAACTATAGTCTAAATCAGACCATAAACTGATATAGCCGCCATATAAACCGATCTCCCGATTAGACTTCTTGAGAACGCAATACCTATCCGATTTGGCTGAAATTTTGCATAACGTGTTTCTTTATGACTTTCAACAACTGTACTTAGTATGGATAAAATCGGTCTATTACCTGATATAGTTGCCATGTAAATGATCTTGGGTCATTACTTCTAGAGCTTCTAAAGTGCGCAAGTTATCCGATTTGGCTGAAATTTAGCTTGAAGTGTTCTGGTATGACTACCAACAACTGTGTTTAGTATGGCTAAAATCGGTCTATAACCTGACATAGCTGCCATATAAACCGATCTTGCGTCTTGACTTCTTGAGCTTCTAGGGGGCGCAATTCTTATCCGATTTGGCTGAAATTTTGCATGAAGTGTTTTATTTTGACTTCCAACAATTGTGTCAAGTTTAGTTTAAATCTGTTCATATCCTGATATAACCGCCATATAAACTGATCACCCAATTGGACCTCTTGGGCTTCTAGAGGGCGCAATTCTTATCCAATATGGTTGAAATTTTGCATATGTCGTTTTGGACTGACTTCCAACAACTGTTCCAAGTATAGTCTAAATTGGTATATAACCCGATATAGCTGCCATATAAACCGATCACCCAGTTTGACTTTTTGAGCCTCTAGAGGGCGCAAATATTACTCGATTTGCCTGAAATTCAGGAGGTGGTGTTTTTCTTTGACAGGTGTTCTTTTTGAAAAAGTCATTCAAAAAACTTGACAAATTCGATCCATGGTGGAGGGCATATAAGATTCGGCCCGGCCAAACTTAGCCGGCTTTTACTTGTTTTTTTTTTCTTACAGTCTCCTAAGCAAATTTGTTGTTCTCCCCCCGCCACACATTGGCATCTTTGGGCACATAAATAAATTTTCAAATATTGAATGCTCCCATGGCAGCTTGTAAAAAAACTAAAGCGCTTTATAGGAAAAATACAAAAGTACACGCACTTCAACAAAAAAATAAAAAATATACCCACAATAAAAAAAAATCCGGTTTGAGTTGTTTTTAGACTCTGGCCTTTAGCCTTTAGCCCAAAATGCAGCCCAGAGCAACAAACCAAAAACAAAAACCACGAATGCAACGAACAAACCAAACAGCATCTCAAATAACCATCCCATTAACATGTGGAGTCAGCTGTGGAGGGAAAAATGAAGAAAAAGTAATTTTTACTGAAAAAAACAACAACAACAAAAACTGAGAAAAATATACATAAGCAATATTTTGTGTTTTTGTTTTTCTCGATTATTGTTTGTATTGAAGTTGGTTGTTTGGTCTGAAGGGCACACTTTTACTTTTTTTTTTCTTTTTGGTTTTATGATCTTCACTTTTTTTTGGGGTTTTTTTTTTCTTTGTTATTGGTTAAGGCTTTGTGGTTTCTCATGACAATAACGATGACGATGACAACAACAACACCTTAAGAAAGAAGCTTTTATTGGTTTTTCTTGGTGTTTTCTTTTGGAGTTTGAAGGTTTGTGGCTGACAAAGATGAACAAATTTTTCATTTTGTTGTCTTGTCTCTCTACTTCTCTTCTCTTGCTCTTCGTGGAAGAAATTTTACTTTTGTCAATAAAGCGCCAAGCTGAAGCAGTAAACGAAATTTCAAGTAAGATCAGGGTATAAATTGTGTTCCTTTTTTTCGCAATGAAGTTTAATGGTAATTTTCCATTTCAAAATTTAATGGTCTTTTGCTCTTCTAATATGAGTTTTCCATTTCAATTATTCATCAGATTTTGGGTAATTTGTTTGCCCTTTTTAATAACAACCATACAATGTGGATTGTTTGAATATAATTACCTTCGTAACAACTCAGAATATCGATCTGCAATCCCAAAACACTGTCTCGACATTATAACTCGATCTAGCCATGTCTGTCCGTTCGTCCTTCCGGCTCTCTCACATTAAGATTGGTATGAAACAAGCTAACCGCTTGATATTCCTCACTTATAAATCTTGTTGATGTAGGTGTTTGGGGTAAACCCCCAAAGTAGCCGATTCGGTAGGGAGCTCTGTGGTCAAGGGTTCGACTCCCACCAGAGGTTGTTTGTCTGCCTGTTCTGAAGTATCACTACCCAGCAAAAACTTGGTAAGTACATGTCATTTTTGGTACGTAAAATAATGGATAACTCATTATCCTTAGATTTACTAGCTGCTAAAGTATAACGAGTAGGAATACCATCTGTGTTGCTGGTAGTACAAATGTCATTACATACAACATTCGATGATGTTCAAGAATAAGCACTTATTTCTAATAAGTTAGGCAAACAGAGAATATTGAATAAGAACTGTTATACTATTGGAGCTATATCAAGTTGAAGTCCGATTCGGACTACAAATGAATGCTGAACATTGTAGAAGTCATTGTATAATATTTCAGTTCATTCGGATAAGAATTGCGTCTTGTAGGGACTCAAGGAGCAAAATCGGGAGATAGGTTTATATGGGAGCTGTATCAAGCTATTAGTCGATTTAGACCATATTAAATAGGTATGTTGAAGGTCATGAGAGAAGTCGTTGAACAAAATTTCAGCCAAATAGGATGAGAATTGCGCCCTCTAGAGGCTCAAGAAGTCAAGATCCCAGACCGGTTTATATGGCAGCTATATCAAGTTATGTACCGATTGGTGTCATACTTAGCACAATTATTGGAAGTCATAACAAAAGACCTCATGCAAAATTTCAGCCAAATTGGATGAGAATTTCGCCCTCTAGAGGCTCAAGAAATCAAGATCCCAGATCGGTTTATATGGCAGTTATATCAGGTTATAAACCGATTGGTGCCATACCTAGCACAGTTATTGGAAGTCATAACAAAACACCTCATGCAAAATTTCACCCAAATCGGATGAGAATTGCGCGCTCTATTGGCTCAAGAAGTTAAGATCCAAGATCGGTTTATATGACAGCTATACCAGATTACGAACCGAACTTAAGACAGTTGTTGGAGGTGATACCAAAATACTATGAGCAAAATTTCAGTCAAATCGGACGAGAATTGCTCCCTCTAGAGGCTCAAGAAGTCAAGACCCAAGATCGGTTTATATGGCAGCTTTATCAAAACTTGGACCGATTTGAACCATACTTAGTGCAGATGTTGGAAGTGATACCAAAACACCACGTGCAAAGTTTCAGTCAAATCGGATTAGAATTGCGCCCTCTAGAGGCTCAAGAAGTCAAGATCCCAGATCGGTTTATATGGCAGCTATATCAGGTTATGTACCGATTTGCGCCATACTTATTGGAAGTCATAACAAAACACCACATGCAAAATTTCAGCCAAATTGGATAAGAATTACGCGCTCTATTGGCTCAAGAAGTTAAGATCCAAGATCGGTTTATATGACAGCTATACCAGATTACGAACCGATTTCAATCAGACTTAACACAGTTGTTGGAGGTGATACCAAAATACTATGCGCAAAATTTCAGTCAAATCGGACGAGAATGGCGCCATCTACAGGCTCAAGAAGTCATGACCCAAGATCGGTTTATATGGCAGCTATATCAAAACATGGACCGATTTGAACGATACTTAGTGCAGTTGTTGGAAGTGGTACCAAAACACCACGTGGAAAATTTCAGTCAAATCGGATGAGAATTGCGCGCTCTACAGGCTCTAGACGTCAAGACCCAAGATCGGTTTATATGGCAGCTATATCAAAACATGGACCGATTTGAACCATACTTAATACGGTTGTTGGAAGTGATACCATTGCGCCCTCTAGAGGCTCAAGAAATCGAGATCCCCGATCGGTTTATATGGCAGCTATATCAAAACGTGGGCCGATTTAAACCATACTTAGAACGGTTGTTGGAAGTGATACCAAAACACCACGTGCAAAATGTCAGTCAAATCGGATGGGAAATACGTTCTCTACAGGCTGAAGAAGTCAAGACCCAAGATCGGTTTATATGGCAGCTGTATCAAAACATCGACCGTCGATCGACCATACTTAGTGCAGTTGTTGGAAGTGATATCAAAACACTACGTTCAAAATTTCAGTCAAATTGGACGAGAATTGCGCGCTCTAGAGGCTCGAGAAATCAAGACCCAAGATCGGTTTATATGGCAGCTTTATCAAAACTTGGGCCGATTTGAACCATACTTAGTGCAGTTGTTGGAAGTGATACCAAAACACCATTTGCAAATTTTCAGTCAAATCGGACGAATATTGCGCCCTCTAGAGGCTCAAAGAGTCAAGACCCATGATCGGTTTATATGGCAGCTATATCAAAACATGGACCGATTTGGCCCATTTACAATCCCAACCAACCTACACTAATAAAAGGCATTTGTGCAAAATTTCAAGCAGCTAGCGTTACTCCTTCGAAAGTTAGAGTGCTTTCGACAGACAGACGGACGGACGGACAGACGGACGGACATGGCTAGATCGACTTAAAATGACATTAACGATCAATAATATATATACTTTATGGGGTCTCAGAAGCATATTTCGAGGTGTTACAAACAGAATGACGAAATTAGTACACCCCCATCCTATGGTGGAGGGTATAAAAATGCTGTTAAGTTCAATAACATGGAACCTCCATTTTATTGGCGAGTTCGAATGGGTTACCGCAAAGCGACACCACTTAGTAGCACTCCCGGAACGGGATAGCTGTGAGCACCACACAGGTTGTTCAAAGTAAGGTCCGTCAATGTGGTGTTCATTGCTGTCACGAGAAGCTTAGCTGCGAGCTACCGGGCTCGTCCACAGGTTTCGGATAGTGGAATGCTCCATACGGAGTAACTGCAGCGGCAGTCGCGGGTTATCAGCGATATCGAGCGGAGAGTCTCAGTGAGAGGTCGGATGGCACCGGCTCTTGCACCAATAATGAGTGCCTATGATGTTCGATATGACAAGGGGAGTTATTGGCGCCTTTAAATAACCTATGGCTATACTGTTCCCGCTGCGATCGGTCCTTTGGACCGGAACCAGATTGCTCAGCTACAAAAACTTGACGACGACGACTTAGTAGCACTAGAAAGGAAATAATCCGCCGTTCTTATTATATTGGGTTGCCCAAAAAGTAATGCGGATTTTTCAAAAGAAAGTAAATGCATTTTTAATAAAACTTAGAATGAACTTTAATCAAATATACTTTTTTTACACTTTTTTTCTAAAGCAAGCTAAAAGTAACAGCTGATAACTGACAGAAGAAAGAATGCAATTACAGACTCACAAGCTGTGAAAAAATTTGTCAACGCCGACTATATGAAAAATGCGCAATTACTTTTTGGGCAACCCAATAAAAAATATTTTTAATTTTTTCTACCTCCCCACAAATCCGTTGATTGTTCCGCATGCTGTGGGCGAAATATTAGGTTAGGTTAGGTTGAAAAGAGGGTGCAGATATTAATCCGCCCCATGCCACTATGGACATACACACACAGCCAGTAATCGGCTTGTTGTGCGCTCTAAAAACTATAAAGTAATCTCGAAAAAGAAAATTTCAAGTTAGGAATTCCGTGCTACTTACAAAATCCTCCCCACTCCCCCGAGTTGGTTCATGTCTGATATTGTGTTTCCACCTAAGTACCGTATCTGTTGGACGCGAAAGCCGGGCAATGACAAAGGAAATGCTCCAACGTCTCATCATCTTTCACGCATGCCCTACACATGCTATCACGTGCCGCACCGATTTTACATAAGTGAGCTCGTAGTCCTATGTGTCCCGTTATGATGCCAATAGCTATACTGACCTCCTTCTTTCTTCCGTTCAGTAATAGCCTCGTCTTCTCACGATCTGGATCCAATGGCAGGATCCAGGGGCGTATTATTAAGGAAATAAAAAATTTTAAATTCATTTTGCTGCTCCGAGATTCGAACTCGGGACCTTTGTAAATCCTCTGCTGTACGCTCTGTGCCACAAAACTGCAAAAATCCCTCCCATGTGTTAGAATCATGCGTCTTTAAATAGAATATGTGAACATAATAGTAATGTGGATGAATGCGTAGAGCGTCTGCTTTGAAAACTGAAGGTGCTTGGTTCACCTCTCGGCTGCATTAAAGGTAAAGTTTTAATTTCATTAATAATTTGAATTATACCAAATAAAATTGGTCTTCTTCAAAGAAACTGAGCATTGAGAAAGGCGAAAGGTGGGGAAAGGCGAAAACATGTTTTAGTCTAAATAGTTTTTTTTAGCAACGTTCAACTAAGATAATATGTCATTATTTTTTAACAACTTGTATGTATTAGGCATAAGTACTTATTTTTGAACAATTGGTATGCTTGTGCGGAAGGACTTTCCTCCTAGGACATTGCCATGTAAAAGTAATTGGAAACGATGCCTAAAAATAAGTAGTTCTTAGTTTTTGAATAAGCTTACCTTGCTGGTTATTTGGTAATGAGAGTTTTTGCTGGGTAGAGACAGCATATTGTCAAAGCGAGTTTGTTACAGACAATATTGCAAAGGCAAATTTGCCCATAAACACTCCATTAAGGAACAGGGACAAACCCAACCTAAGTCTTTGCAATGGTAAAGGGTTTATATCGCTACATTTATGAATATTTCTTCCATATCAATCGCGTTGGACCAAATTAAGACCCTAGTAGCTTGAAGTTTGATGCTGAACACCTGGTTTCGAATCCTGGCGAGACCATCAGAAAAATTTTCAGCGGTGGTTTTCCCCTCCTAATGCTGGCATCATTTGTGAGGTACTATGTCATGTAAAACTTTTCTTCAAATAGGTGTCGCACTGCGGCACGCCGTTTGGACTCGGCTATAAAAAGGAGGCCCTTTATCATTGAGCTTAAACTTGAATTGGACTGCACTCATTGATATGTGAGAAGTTTGCCCCTGTTCCTTAGTGGAATGTTCATGGACAAAATTTGCATTTGCTTGAAGTTTGCTACAATATAGAAATATGGCCAGTTTACTGAGTATTACCTATAATGTTACTAAAATTCAAATATTGTACATTTAGCTTGCACATGGATCTATCATTTCATCTATCATTGGATCTATCGTTTTTATTCTCAATTTTTTTGTTTCATTTCTTTTTCTTTAATTAATTATGATTTAAGAAGTTACTTCATTTAACCCCACCAATAAGAAAAAAAAACCTAATGCTTAAGATGTGAGCATAGCCCAAAGTTCATTAGGAATTTTATAAATTGAAATTATCCATAACTTAAGGCGAATTTTGATTGTTTTTTAGAGTTAGATTTTTTTGTGTAATCTAATACTGATAAAATATTAAAAACCACTTTGATCAATGTTTCTCTGTGGGTAATACAAAGTGTTTTTTTTTTGCTTATAGAATTTCTCAACATTATAATATTATAGAAAATTATAGGTTTATTGAAGTTTTGGGGGGAATGACCATTAATTATAACTGTATTTCATTTTTCTTCAATTTTTTTTTTTTGAAAAAAATACTTTGTGGCAAGAATATAATATTATCAGTTTTATGAGTCAGATATAAAATTAAGGGTGATAAATAGTTAGATTGTGCTAATCACAAAATCACCGTAGCGCAGAGGTTAGCATGTCCGCCTATGACGCTGAACGTCTGGGTTCGAATCCTGGCGAGACCATTAGAAAAAAAAATTCTCAGCGGTGGTTTTCCCCTCCTAATGCTGGCAACATTTGTGAGGTACTATGCCATGTAAAACTTCTCTCCAAAGAGATGTCGCACTGCGGCACGCCATTCGGACTCGGCAATAATCATTGAGCTTAAATTTGATTCGGACTGCACTCATTGATATGTGAGAAGTTTGCCCCTGTTCCTTAGTGGAATGTTCATGGGCAAAATTTGCATTTCACAAAAACTAGTACGCTTTCAATAATAATACGAAAATATTAATTAAATACATATTAATTGGGTAGATTACCATTTTACCTTGATAAAAGCTAGTTTTAGTACCCTTTCCTTAGGGAAAGCTACACTTTCCTCTGAGAAAGGGTTACTTTAAAACATTTTCCTTTGGCAGAGGATAGCTTAAGTACATTTTCTTCTGGGAAATGGTAGCTTTAAAACATTTTCCTCTGGAAAAGGGAAGCTTTAGTAGCCATTCGTAAGGAAACACGTAGGGAAATGATATTGGGTTGCCCAAAAAGTAATTGCGGATTTTTTAAAAGAAAGTAAATTAATTTTTAATAAAACTTAGAATGAACTTTAATCAAATATACTTTTTTTACACTTTTTTTCTAAAGCAAGCTAAAAGTAACAGCTGATAACTGACAGAAGAAAGAATGCAATTACAGAGTCACAAGCTGTACAAAAATTTGTCAACGCCGACTATATAAAAAATCCGCAATTACTTTTTGGGAACCCAATATTTTTAGCAAACATTTCCTTAGGAAAAGATCTGTTTTAGTACACTTTTTTGAGAAAAGGGTAGTTTTAGTATCCTTTCCTTGGGGAAATTTTAGTTTTAGTACCCTTTCCTTTAGAAAATGGTAATTTTAGTAACGTTTCTTTGGGAAAATTGTTGTTTTATTATTCTCTTATTCGGGAAATGGAAATCTGAATTACATTTCCTTAGCGAAAGGGAAGTTTAAGTAACCATTTGTAGGAAAAGGAAAGTTATAGTGCCTATTTCAAACTACCTATTTCTAGTTTAAGGACTCTATCTTAAGGGAAGGCTAGTTTTAGTACCCTATCATTAGGGAAGACTTGTTTTAGTACCCTATTTTTAGGAAAAAATGGTTTAAGCACCATTACTTTAGGGAGAAGTGTTGGAAAAGGGTAATTTAAGTAGCCTCCCCGTAAGGAAAACGTGTTTTAAGTATCCTTACGTGTTTTAAGTATCCTTTAATACATTTTCCAAAGGGTCATTTTAAAACCCATTTTATAAAGGAAGGCTAGTTCTACTACCCATTCCAAAGGGAAAGGGAAATTTTAGTACCCATTTCATAAAGAAAGACTAGATTTAAACCCCATTCCCTGAAGAAAGGGTGATTTTAGTACCCTTTTCACAGCAAAAGGACACTTTTAATACTATTTTCACAGGGAAAGTGCGGTTTTACTATAATTTTTATAGGGAAAAATCAGCTTTAAAACCCTATTCATAGCGAAGAGGTAGTTTTAGTACCATTTTCGTAAAGAAAAAATGTTTAAGTACCCTATCTATCTATTTAATACCCTATCCGTAAGGAAAAGGTATTATTAAATCCCTTTCTCTTTCCACAATAAAATAGAAGTTTAAATACCCTCTCAAAAGGAAAAAGGTCGTATAAGAGCCCTTTCTACAGGGAAAAGGCAGTTTAGAACCCTTTTCATAGGAAAAGGGTAGTTTAAAAACTCTTTCCAAAGGTAAAAGGTAGTTGAAGAGCTCATTCCATAAGGAAATGGTGGTTTAAGAGCTACTATCATATGAAAAATGAAGTTTAAGAATCCTTTCAATAGAGAAAGGTTAGTTTTATTATCCTTTCCTTATTGAAAAGGAAACTTTAGTACTCTTTCCATAGCGAAAGGGAAGTTGAAGTGCTCCTTCCGTTGCGAAAGTATCCTTTTCGAAGCCAATAGAAAGTTCTAGTACGCTTTTCCTAGCCAAATAGAAGCTTTAGTACCCTCCTCGTACGGAAAGACAGTGTTAGTACTTCTTCCCTAAGAAAAGCGTAAATTAAGTACCCATTCCGTTTAGAAAATGTAGTTGAAGTAGCTTTTCAGTATGCCAAAAGACAGTTTTAGTATCTGTTTTGAGAAGAAAGAACAGTTTTAGTAACCTTTTCGCACGAAAAAGCTAGTTTTAGTAACCTTTTCGTAGGGAAAAAGTAGAATCAGTACCATTTCCTAAAAAAGCGTAGTTTTAGTACCATTTCCTCAGCAAAAGGGTAGTTTTAGTAGCATTCCCTAAGGGAGAGGACAGTTTAAGTACCCTTTCCCAAGGCAAAGAATCGTTTTAAAACCATTTCCTTAGGCAAAGGGTAGTATAAGTACCCTTTTTATGGGGAAATGTTGGTTGTAGTACCCCTCATTTGGGGAAAAGGTAGCTGTAGTACCCTTTCCTAAGGGAAAGGGTAGTTGTAGTACTAGTTTTGGTGCACTTTCATTAGGGAAAGGCTAATTGTTATATCCTTTCCTAAAGGAAAGCCTAATTGTTATACCCTTTCCTTGAGGAAAGGGTAGTTGTAGTACCCTTTCCTTAGAGAACGGGGAGTTGTAGTACCCTTTTCTTTTGGAAAGGGTATTTGTAGGACCTTTTCTTTAGGGAAAGGGTAGATGTAGTACCCTTTAGTTAGGGAAAGGGTGCTTGAAATACCCTTTCCTTCCTTAGATAAAGGGTAGTTGAAGTATCCTTTCCTTAGGGAAAGGGTAGATGTATTAGTACCCTTTCATTAGAGAAAGGGTAGTTGTAGTATCCTTTTCTAAGGGAAACGGTGGTTGCAGTAACCTTTCTTCAGGGAAAAGGGTAGTTGTAGAAACCTTTCCTTAGGGAAGAGGTAGTTGTAGTACCCTTTCTTAGGGAAAGGATCGTTTTTGTAACCTTTCGTTAGGGAAAGGGTAGTTGTAGTACCCTTTCCTTAGGAAATGGGTAGTTGTAGAACTCTTTCCTTAGGGAAAGGGTAGTTGTAGTACCCTTTCCTTAGGGAAGAGGTAGTTGTAGAACTCTTTTATAAGGGAAAGGGTAGTTATAGTAACCACTCGTTAGGGAAAGGGTATTTGCAGTACCCTTTTCTTTGGAAAAGGGTAGTTAAAATACCCTTTTCTTAGGGAAGTGGAAATTGCAGTAACCTTTCTATAGGGAAAGATAAGTTGTAGTACCCTTTCCATTGGGTAAGAGTAGTTGTAGAACCCTTTCCTTAGAGAAAGGGTAGTTGAAGTACCCTTTCCTTAGGGCAAGGGAAGTGGTTATACCCTTTCCTTACGGAAGGGGAAGTTGTAGTACCCTTTTCGTGGGAAAGTGGAAGTTGTAGGACCATTTTCTTAGGGAAGGGAAGTTCTAGGATCCTTTCCTTAGAGAAAGAGTAGATGTAGTACCCTATCCTTAGTGAAAGGGTAAATGTAGTACCCTTTCCTTTGGGAAGGGGGAGTTGTAGTACCCTTTCCTTAGTGAAGAGGTAGTAGTAGAACCCTTTTATTAGGGAAAGGGTAGTTGTAGTAACCATTCGTTTGGGAAAGGGTATTTGTACTATCGTTTTCTTTGGAAAAGGGTAGTTGAAGTACCCATTCTTTTTGGAAAGGTAGATTTGTTATCCTTTCCTCTGAGAAAAGGTTAGCTTTAGTACCCTGTTTTAGAGAAATAGTAGTATTGGTACCCTGTTTTCCAAATAGTAGTTTTAGTGGCCTTAACTTTTATTATTCATTGCAAGTCTTTTTTACGAGTGTTAAATACTGACAAAACATTTGTAAGTCAAATGCAATTGTCACTGGTATGTACAATAGAACACAATAACGGACATTGGACTCATGCTGATCTCAAATTTCATAGTTGATGACAAATGCCCTTACTGTATCAAACATCTGCATATGCGGATGACTTCAGTTTTCTTTTGGAATTCCAAATTGCTAAAGCAAAAAATGAGAATTCCTTTAAAGAAATGCACGCTGATATTAGTCATCATGCAAAAATCTTGGCAGTGGCCACGTCAAGGACTTATTATGATAATTGAGAATGCAAAAAAAAAAAAAAAAAACACCATCCATATGAATATCTTCATTCAGAAAATATTAAAAGAACAAAATCCCATATACGGAATAAAACTGAAAGGGGAGCCCCGTTTTTTTTGTGAACCAAGTCATTGTGTCTTTGGGCAAAATGAAAATAAATCAGAAGGTGGATGCAGTATGGATGCCGTATTGTGACCAATACAAAATACCGTTAAATGACATCAAAAATAAATCTGAAAAGACATAAATTGAGAGAAAAAAAAGCATCTTGCATGTTTTGTTTTAAATACAAACAAACACAGCAGGAGATGGTAAAATAACATAAGAAACAAGTAAAAACTAAAAACGAGCAAAACTAAACTTTGTATACCCTATGATACATACGAAGTCTAATTGAAAATGAAATAACTGAAATGAATTGGTCAGAATAGGCTTCAAAAGGGTCCTATGTGATGTATGGATACCAGATGTTGTCGCAGAGACACTGATGATGCAGAAAGTTGTGGACGTTAAAAACACAACATAACGCCGTAACGCAACTAGTATAAGTGCAACAGTATTGTGGCAAACTCAAAATTGTTTCAAGCTCAAATTTGCAGAAAGTTCGATTTGCCAGTGTGATGGTTCGAAGTTTGGTTTTCCCCAGAGGTTTTGATCAGCCGCTAATGTGAAATATATGAGCAAAAATGGTTGATAACCTTAACTAACATCAAAACCAAATACAAAACTAGTAAGAATTGCGCACTTTAGGGGCAGAAGAAGTAAAATAGGGAGGTCGTTTTACAGGTGTGCTGTATTAGGCTATAAACCGATTCATGCCATATTCGACACGTATGTTAAAGGTCATGAGAGAAGCCGTTGTTCAAAATTTCAGCCAAATCGGATAATACTTGCGCCCTTTAAAGGCTCAAGAAGTCAAGATCCCATATCGGTTTATAAGGCAGCTATATCAGGTTATGGAACGATTTGAACCATTCTTAATACAGTTGTTGAAAGTCATAATAAAACACCTCATGCAAAATTTTAGCTACATCGGATAATAATTGCGCCCTCTAGTGGCTCAAGAAGTCAAAACCCCAGATCGGTTTATATGACAGCTATATCAGGTTATGGACCGACTTGAACCATTCTTGATACAGTTGTTGAAAGTCATAACAAAACACCTCATGCAAAATTTTAGCTAAATCGGATAATAATTGCGCCCTCTAGTGGCTCAAGAAGTCAAAACCCCAGACCGGTTTATATGGCAGCTATATCAGGTTATGGACCGATTTGAACCATTCTTGATACAGTTGTTGAAAGTCATAATAAAACACCTCATGCAGAAGTGCAGCCAAATCGGATAGGAATTGCGAACTCTAGACGCTCAAGAAGTCAAGACCCCAGACACGTTTATATGACAGCTATATCAGGTTATGGACCGATTTCAACCATACTTAGCACAGTTGTTGAAAGTCATAATTAAACACCTCGTGCAAAATTTGAGCCAAATCGGATAAGAATTGCGCCCTCTTGCGGCTTAAGAAGTCAAGATCCCAGATCGGTTTATATGGCAGCGGGGGGGTGGAGGTTATAGAAACGTTACCAATGGAATGACGAATGTATTCTACCTCCATCGATGGCGAAGAGTATCAAAACCCTGATGTTTAAGATGAGACATTTTTGTGCACATGCGGGGGGAGCATCATTGCTTTTTTTGGCGATTGCATGCTGAAATCTATCTTTGGTTCGATTGTTCAAAACCTTGAGGTTATTGAATGAATTTCTTTTTTTGGTCTGTCTATTCACTCAGTTTTGGTCATTCCTCTGCATGGTGAATAGTTAGTTTATGAGCTGTAGAACATGTTAACGGTTTCCATTGGACATTTGCTGCTGCTGCCAATATTCAAATGAAACAATAAATTTTCGAATCTCTTGTGTTGGACTTTCTTTGTTGTTGCCTGGCTGGCGGCGACCAACATTTACACCTATTATTTGGTGTGTTTTTTTTTTCATACTAGTTTTTCGAAACTATTATTATGCGGCGTGCTTCTCAAAGCTCCAAAGAAATTATTGAATTTTTAAGGGGCGGATGAACTCATTGGCGCAAAAATGTTCTTTTTGTCTTCTAATCATCTAAAGGGAAATGAAATGCCGTTGATGTGCAAATGTTTTGGCCGCCTTCTTTGAAGGGCCTAAATCATTATGTGTGTGTGAACGGCTTTTTAGTGATTGAGGGTTTTGTGTTATTTTAATTTAGGTGTTTTTAAATCTAGTTTATGTTATGATATTCATATGTGCCTTGGAGGAAAAAGAGCTTAATTTGATATTTTTGTTTCTCAATAAAAATTTTTTGAGAAATTTTATGTGAAAACCAAATTTTGAGAAAAATTTCTATAACAAAGGAAATAAAGACAACATTTCTTTTTTATTATCATCAAATATTAATGCAAATTTCAATAAGAATCAACTAAATTCAAATCGATTCCGAAAAGAAACTTTCGAACCAAATTTTCTGACGACAAATCACCAAATTATTGCAGTATTAGTCAAAGTCGGACGAACATACGATGTACTGGAGCTATATCTCAATCTATACCGATCTCAACCAACATCGACATGCGTAGTAAATGTCATACGACACAAGTAAAAGCGTGCTTAATACGGTCAGGCCAAATCTTATATAGCCTCTAACATGGATTGCATTCGTCAAACTCTTTGCCCGATATCACTTTATAGATAAACAAAGGATAAACGATAAGAATTACTACGTTACTTCAGCTATACCAAGTAATGAACTGATTGGGATCATACTCGGTTAGGTTGTTAAAGACTAAAGTGGAATTCATTGTGCAAAATTTCAGCAAAAGTGGATAATAATTGCGCCCTCTATCGGCTTAAGAAGTCAAGATCCGATATCGGTTTATATGGGAGCTATATCTGGTTAGAAACCGATTTGAAGCATACTTAGCGTAGTTGTTATCAGTCAGAACAAACCAATTCATGCAAATTTTCACCCAAATCGGTTAATAATTGTGCCCTCTATCGACTCAAGAAGTCAAGATCCGCGGCCGGAATATATGGGAGCTATATTAGGTTATGAACCCAATTTGAACCATACTTGGTACAGTTGTTAAAAGTCAGAATAAAACAATTCATGCAAAATTCCAGCAAAATCGGATAATAATTGCGCCCTTTTGAGGCTCAAGAAGTCAATATCCAATATGGGTTTATATGGGAGCTATATCAAGTTATGAACCGTTTTGAGCCATGCCTGCCACAGTTGTTAATGGTCAAACCAAAAACTTCATGGTAAATTTCAGCACAATGAGATAATAATTGCGCCCTCTATCGGCTCAAGAAGTCAAGATCAGACATCCGTTTATATGGGAGCTATATCAGTTTGCGAACCGATATGGGCAACACTTAACGGAGTTTTGACCATCAGCAACCAAAATACTGCATGCAAAATTTCAGCCAAATCGTATCATAATTGCGCCCTCTATCGGCTCAAGAAGTCAAGATCCGAGTTCGGAACATATGGGAGCTTTATCAGGTTATGAACCAATTTGAACCATACTTGGTATAGTTGTTAACAGTCAAAACAAAACAATTCATGCAATTCGGATAATAATTACGCCCTCTATCGGTTCAAGAAGTCAAGATCCGATACAAAATTTTAATTTTGAAAAACGCCAGATCTCGGAAATGGGTGGTGCGATTTAAGCGAAATTTTGTGTGCTCCCTTATAGTAACCTGAAACCAAAATTTTGGTATCCAAATTTCGAATGAAGTACCTTGGGGGACTGACCCACCCCCAAAACCTTATAAATATATATATACTCCAATCGCGACAATATGGGACTCACATGAAAGGTATTTAAGAGTAGAAATGTATCTGATATGCAATTGTCAGACAATGTGTTTGGGGGACCACCCAACCCCCAAAACACCCCTAAATCGGACATTTTTACCGACCATGGCAATATGGGACTCAAATGAAAGGTTTTCGCAAGAAGAATACGAATATGATATCCAAATGTGGGACCAAGTTGCTGAGGTCATCCCCCTCCCAAAAACAGCCCGCAAACAGGACCTATTTACTGACCATGACAATATGGGGCTCAAATACAATAAAAGGTATTTGATGGTAGAATACGAATCTGATATCCAAATGTGGGACCAAGCGTTTGGAGGGTCACCCCTCCCAAAAACACCCCCAAAGAGGAAAAATTTGCGACCATAGCAATATGGGGCTCAAATGAAAGGTCTTTGGGAGTAAAGAACGAATTTGAGAGCAATATTAGGGAAAAGATGTCTATGGGGCATCCGCATCCCAATAACATCATCCATATAGGACGTATTTGCTGACCATTGCAATATGGGGCTCAAATAAGAGGTATTTTAAAGTAGAAAACGAATCTGATATATATGTTCAGGGCCAAGTTACTGAACCGCCGCCATGTCCCTAATTTGATAATCAATTTGGGACCAAGTTTTTGAGGGGACCGCCCCATCTCAAAAAAAAAAAAACGCCAAAGAGGACAAATGTGCGACCATAGCAATATAGGGCTCAAATGAAAGCTCCTTAGGAGTAAAGTGCGAATCTGATATCAATATTCGGGAAAAAGAGTCTTTGGGGCGTCACCCCCCCTCCCATAGCACCATCCAAATAGGACTTATTTGCTGACCATTGCAATAGGGAGCTCAAATAAGAGGTATTTTAGAGTAGAACACGAATCTGATATATGTTTTCGGGGCCAAGACACTGAGGGGGTGCCCCATCCCTCAAAACACTCCCCCCCCCACCGGTCAAGTTTGGCGAAAGTGAGAATATGGAGCTCAAATGAAAGGTATTTGGATATATTTGCTCACCATGACAATTTGGGTCTTAAAGAGAGTGTAGCTCGATATTGATAGTTTTTAGGGCCCTTATCCCAAAACAAACATATTTGCTGACTTTTGCAATAAGGGGTTTCATTTTGAGGCCAATGGCAATATGGGTTTAAATAAATGGTATTTGAGAGAAGAGCGCAATGCTGATATTTTTTCAGGGCCAAGTATCTGGGGGATACCCTCACGTATGAAAACATCCCTAAATCGGATATCATGAGAATATCGGACTTAAATTAAGTCTTTCAAGAATGGAGTACATTTTGCATACAAACCCAAATGACCCTAAACCTTCTGAGAGAATTAGCCAAGCGATATACATTTACCATTTTCGTAGCATGCTATTCACTAAGGTGGAGGCCACCGTAGCGCAGAGGTTAGCATGCCCGCCTATGACGCTGAACGCCTGGGTTCGAATCCTGGCGAGACCATCAGACAAATCTTCAGCGATGGTTTTCCCCTCTCAATGCTGGCAACATTTGTGAGGTTCTATGCCATGTAAAACTTCTCTCCAAAAAGGTGTCGCACTGCGGCACGCCGTTCGGACTCGGCTATAAAAAGTAGGCCCTTTATCATTGAGCCTTAAACTTGAATCGGACTGCACTCATTGATATGTGAGAAGATTTCCCCTGTTCCTTAGTGGAATGTTCATGGGCAAAATTTGCATTTTGGTATTCACTAAAAGCTCTTTAATTGTCGAAAAAAAATATTCAAAGGATAATTTTGTTCCATATAAAGTAAAAGTACACACAGGGGAGCGGGCCCGGTTCACCTACTTATATTATTGTATATAGTCAGCTCCGCCTGACTTTTGCTTTCCTCCTCCTTTCCTCACTGGTTCTTATTTTAATCATATTATTCCTTATAAATATGTATTGCCATATTTCTTATGATCTTTGTCTGTCTATTCATGGCAGAAAAAGAACGCCATTATCGCCCTGAATTGATTTTTAATTTCTTAAGTCAATAAATCTAGTTTCTCAACACATTGGCCACATCATAATCATACGAATCATTATCGTTGCCCTCCTTTTTTGGTGTTTGTTTGGCCGCCAAGAATAATTTATCGCCCTGAATGGATATTTAATTTTTAAGCCAATTTGTATTTGTGTGATGTCAATTCTCCCAAAAACTTTACACACCCACACTGAGAGCCAAGCGATGATATGAAACTGAATATTGGCAAAATTTTTACGTAATTTTTCAAAATGAAGCCACGCTTATGGTTTTTGCAAATACTCTCTGATTCTTTAGTTTGAGGTCATTTATCAAAATCCCCCGAAAACTAAAAAAACAAAAATTAACGAAAATCGAAAATGATATGCTTGAGGTGTTATTGCCCGTTTTGCTTTTCTACACTTTTTTTTCTACTAGTGGTTCTTGAACCATGGTTCAAATGGCTGTTGGGTTTTGGCGACCCCTTTTGCAAAAAGTCAAGAGAAGAAATCCCTTTTAAATCGATCTTTAATATTTTTTTTTTTTTTTTTTTGAGAACATTAATCGAATCACATTTGCCTTGCCATAAATCGAACTTTAAACAAAGTCCATGATGGATTATTTTAAAGAGATACGAGTATAGCAGCCATGGCTTTAACAATAGACTCAGGATGATGTAGAAAAACGCCAAATTTTTTGGCTATAAAAACCAAAAAAAATCAAAGCTGAATTTTTGTTTGCTTTTGGTTTCTTGTTGCCGGCTTTTTGTTGTTTTTTGGCCTCAAGCGAAATATAAAATCGGTATCATTTTGAAGTTCGAATCCATTCAAAAGCAATTCCAAATTCATCGCTGGTTTTTGCGGCAAAATATTAACACTTTTGTTGTTGCTTTTGTTTTTTTTATTTTTGGCCGGTGCGGTGGTGTTATTTTTGTTTTTTTTTTTATTCTGTGATGAGAGAGTTTATGGGTTAATGAACTGCCAACTGTTAGCTGTCGATGAACGAAATAGCCGCACAGAATCTTCTGAAGCTGCTGCTGCTTCTGCCGCTGCTTCACAAGTACAAAAGGCAGTCTATGTCTATCAAAAATGTCTTAAACTTAACTCAGGTCTATGTCAAGAGGTTGTAGAGAAAATGCCTGGAATGTTCAGGCAACAAACAAAGAATTATGTCCGTCCGTCTATCCCTCCGGCTGTCTGTCTATCCTTTCATTTCAATATTTTCTTGCTTCAAAATTTTAAATATTTGCCAAAAATTACTCATATAACTTTATTGTTATTAAAGCTTAACCTTTTTTATTGAAATTATCTACATATTGCTTGGCTTTCTTTTGTTCCTTTTGTTGACTTGCTTTGGCCAAAAATATTCCAAAAATTCTTAGCAGTTGTTTTTATCCAGAGTTCTGTTCTTAATGTGGCGGGTTTCATTTGAAACTCCCTATAGAATAAATAATAATTATAAACAATACTCTTCGCCACATGCTTATTGCTGGTTATTAAATTCCTCCAAATAAAAGCCAAAAACAACATAGCAGCTACAACATTTTTAGAAAACAGTAAACACCCATGATATTTCCATTAACTAGTGTTATGTGTGTCCCAAATTCCTTAGATAATTGAATCGAGAGCTTATTTTTCATATATACATGAGGAATAATTTCATAATTATTAGGTAGGTTCAGTCTTCATTAGGGCGGGCAACCTTTGTTTGCGGCTGATAAGTGAACAGTAGGCGGACTATTAAAGCGCCGTCCACCAGACTACAATACCATATAGCTTTATAGATCTGACAAAGACAGTATACAGTCAATGCATGAAATCACTTTTAAACTCCCAAATTTTGCCAATGGCCCTCAACCACCAAACTCTAATCCTCAGATTTTTCACCACTGTTGCATTGGCATCAACAGGATTTCATTTCCACAAGACTCGTTCGATCTAGTCAAGAATAGAGCTGGAAAACTATCGATAATCAGACAGTATGCAGTCAATTCCTGAAACCACTTTTAAACTCCCAAATTTTGCCAATGGCTCTCAACCATCAAACTCTAATCCTCAGATTTTTCACCACTGTTGCATTGGCATCATCGATTCTCCGGACAGGATTTCATTTCCACAAGAATCGTTCGATCTAGTCAAGAATAGAGCTGGCAAACTATCGATAATCACAACATTCGATAATTCGATAGTTTTAATAAAGATTATCGATAGTATCGATACTGTCGTTAATTTCCCATCACCTATATTGCAGACGTAAATGAGAAGTAAAGGGTGATTTTTTTGAGGTTAGGATTTTCATGCATTAGTATTTGACAGATCACGTGGGATTTCAGACATGGTGTCAAAGAGAAAGATGCTCAGTATGCTTTGACATTTCATCATGAATAGACTTACTAACGAGCAACGCTTGCAAATCATTGAATTTTATTACCAAAATCAGTGTTCGGTTCGAAATGTGTTCATTCACCGTTCAGCGATGAGGCTCATTTCTGGTTGAATGGCTACGTAAATAAGCAAAATTGCCGCATTTGGAGTGAAGAGCAACCAGAAGCCGTTCAAGAACTGCCCATGCATCCCGAAAAATGCACTGTTTGGTGTGGTTTGTACGCTGGTGGAATCATTGGACCGTATTTTTTCTAAGATGCTGTTGGACGCAACGTTACGGTGAATGAACACATTTCGAACCGAACACTGATTTTGGTAATAAAATTCAATGATTTGCAAGCGTTGCTCGTTAGTAAGTCTATTCATGATGAAATGTCAAAGCATACTGAGCATCTTTCTCTTTGACACCATGTCTGAAATCCCACGTGATCTGTCAAATACTAATGCATGAAAATCCTAACCTCAAAAAAATCACCCTTTACAAATCAGGAAATCGATTTATATTTTGGGTTGCCCAAAAAGTAATTGCGGATTTTTCATATAATCGGCGTTGACAATTTTTTTCACAGCTTGTGACTCTGTAATTGCATTCTTTCTTCTGTCACTTATCAACTGTAACTTTTAGCTTGCTTTAGAAAAAAAGTGTAAAAAAAGTATATTTGAATAAAGTTCATTCTAAGTTTTATTAAATATTTACTTTCTTTTAAAAAATCCGCAATTACTTTTTGGGCAACCCAATAGAATCAATATCAATGCACAGACCAAATAAAACCAAGGTTCATAAAGTCAGTGGGAAATCATGAGAGAAGTCATTGTACAAAATGTTACCCTAATCGGATGAAAATTGCGCCCTCTATAGGCGCAATATATCTTAAAGAATATATTCAGTGTCTGATTGCTTATGTTTATTTAGTTTTGCAAAAAATTTAGCTCTTGCGATAGTATCCTTCGGAAAAATGCAAATGCAAATTTTGCCCATGAACATTTCACTAAGGAACGGGGGCACATTTCTCACATATCAATGAGTGCAGTCCGCTTCAAATTTAAGCTCAATGATAAGGGGCCTCCTTTTTATAGCCGAGTCCGAAAGGCGTGCCGCAGTGCGACACATCTTTGAAGAGAAGTTTTAACATGGCATAGTACCTCACAAATGTTGCCAACATTAGAAGGGGAAAACCACCACTGAAAAATTTTTTCTGATGGTCTCGCCAGGATTCGAACCCAGGCGTTCAGCGTCATAGGCGGACATGCTAACCTCTGCGCTACGGTGGCTTCCCATCGGAAAAATTTCAATCGATATTCAGTCAAAAAATTACATATAGATAATATCGATAGTGCCATCGATATTTTGCCAGCTCTAGTCATGAAGAGTTTCCTTACACATACAGGGGAGGTTGGGAAAGCAGTCGCAATATTCTCTTTCAAATACATTTGCTATACGCTTGAGGTGTGGACAAGTCCTTTTCATGTATTTCCCCAAAAGCTGTGTTCGAAGTACCTTCGGAGTTTCTCCTATCTCGATAATGGACACCTCAAGCCTAATCCCCAGAATGGCCCATTTACACGTGGATTGTAGAGTGTCTGAACTTTCCGCTCCGCTTTTGATCGATTTAAGCGGAATCCCATTTCCAGCAATGCGCCAGATAAGAGACCACCGTAGCGCAGAGGTAAGCATGTCGTTTAATGACGCTGAATGCCTGGGCTTCAATCCAAGCGGGACCATCAGAAAAAATTTTCAGTGGTGGTCTTCCCCTCCTAATGCTGGCAACATATGCCATGCAAAAAATTAATCACTCGCACTGTGGCATGCCGTTCTGACTCGGTTATAAAAAAGAGGCCCCTAATCATTGAGCTTTAAACTTAAATCGGCCTGCACTCATTGATATGTGAGAAGTTTACCCCTGTTCCTTAGTGGAATGTTCATGGGCTAAATTTCCAAATTAACTTCTGAGCAACTGCTGAATTAACACCTGAGTCCCCAACCCCATCTCTTCTAACCGCCTTCAACCACACCGTGTTGTATCTGTAGGACACAAATCCCTTAGACTTGTTGAAGTTTCAAGGAAGCCGGAGCTGAGTACAAATACTCCTCACAGCACGGGATAGCTTGAGCACCACACAGGCCGGACATTGAGATCCGAACTGTGTGGTGTTCATTGCTGTCACGAGAAGCTTAGCTGCGAGATATCGGGCGCGTCCACAGATAGCCGATAGAGAAATGCTCCATACGGAATAGCTGCAATGGCAGCCGCGGACAATCAGCGGTATCTATACTCCTTCAGCCACACCGTGTTGTATCTGTAGGACCCAAATCTCTTAGACTTGTTGAGGTTTAAGGAAGCCGGACCTGAGTACAAATACTCTTCCCAGCACGGGATAGCTGTGAGCACCACACAGGCTGGAACATTGAGGTGCGATTTGTGTGGTGTTCATTGCTGTCACGAGAAGCTTAGCTGCGAGTTACCGGGCGCGTCCACAGATGGCGGATAGTAAAATGCTCGATAAGGAGTAGCTGCAATGGCAGCCGCGGACAATCAGCAGTATCGAGCGGAGAGTCTCAGTGAGAGGCCGGGCGGCATCGGCTCTTGCACAAATACTGGGTGCCTATGATGCTCGATATGACAAGGCGAATTATTGGCGTCTTTAAATGGCCACCACCTGCGGCGACCGGGAACAGGTGGCCCCACCTCTACACGAAAATGTGACTACAGCAACAAAAATTGCATGTCTCCTATTCTCATCGGCTTCTTCTAATCTGTCAAACGGTGGTAGAAAAAAATGCGATTCTAGTTCTTTAGTCTGTCAAGTATGAATAAGGGTTCGCAATCACTATTTTGATATCCATGCGTGTGATATTGACCGTGAAGGGAAGCTGGGTGACAATATTAGACCAGTAGAACAAAACCCTAAGTGGGTTTCGAGTTCTCAGGCACAAATTTTTTTGGGTCTTTCTAATATGAAATAAATGGAATGAACATAGGTCTATACGCCTGTTCAGCGTGACTTAAGGCTGGGACGGCCCAAGGACCAAATTTAAATATCGTATACGTACTCTAATGCCAACTACTTTTCATTTAAGTTTCATATTGAACTGATTTGGGTTTTCGGGTGAGGTTCTGGGGTGTTTTCGGGTGAGGCCGCCCTTAGCCCAAAAGGATATATGTCGGATATAAGGGAGACTCTTCGTTATTGGCCGTATTAAAAAAAAGTTTGGTCCGTGAACGCTTAACCACATTTTCATGTGGAGGTGGCAATCCACGTCAAGATCTTGAAGGTGAGCAAGCCCGCCGCGGGAACAAGGTGGCCATAGGTTATTTAAAGGCGGCAATAACTCGCCTTGTCATATCGAGCATCATAGACACTCAGTATTAATGCAAGAGGCGGTGCCGCCCGACCTCTCACTGAGAATCTCCACTCGATCCTGCTGATTGTCCACGACTGTCGTTGCAGCTTCTCCGTATGGAGCATTCCACTATCCACAACCTGTGGACGCGCCCGGTAGCTCGCAGCTAAGGTTCTGGTGATAGCAATGAACACCACACACATCGGACTTCAAGGTTCTGGCCCGTGCGGTGGTGACTGCTGTCCCGTGTCGGGATTCTACTTACTAACAAGTAAAATCGTGATAAGTTCGGTCGGGCCGAATCTTGATACGCTAATAAAGTATCCTTATTAACTGAGTTTGTATTTGAATTATTTAGGTCTCAAAAGTCATATCGGTACTTAGGGGGACCTGTACCTGTTCGGATAAAACTTGAAACTGATGTTGTAAGTCATAAAATAGGTCTATGGGCTGGATTTCAGCCAAATCGGATGAAATTGGCATGGATGTTGAGAGTCATAACACAAGTATTTTTTCCAAATTTCAGCCCCATCGGATGATAATTGAGGCTTCCAAGGGCTTAAGAATTCAAACCCGGGGATCGGTTAATCTAGGGGCTATATCTGTTTATAGGTCGATTCGGATCGTACTTGGCATGGATGTTGAAAGCCGTGACTCAAGTCTTTGTTCAAAATTTTAGCTAAATCGGATGAAAATTGAGGCTTCTAGGGGCCCAAGAAATGAAATCGGGGGATTGGTTTATATGGGGGCTATATCTGTTTATAGATTGATTCGTATCATAATTGGCTGAAAGTCATAACAGAAGTTTTTGTTCCACAGGTGTCCTTTTCCTTGGCAGAAGCATATTCCAGATTAACTCAAAGCCAATTACTGGCTTTGGTGTATGCTCGGATTGTACGAATTAATACCTACACTAGGTTAGACGATGTGAACATTTTAAAGGGCGATTCACGTTTATTGTTCTTGGGATTGTAGTGAGCAAAAAAATCCACTAGACCATACGTCTACGGTGAAAATCGAGCTTCCAGATTTTTGCTTGGCTCCGCGAACGAGTAGATCGGATTCAAAGTCAGACCCAATGGATCGTCAATGAGAATACGAAAAAGAGAGGGAGAAAGGACAGAGTCTTGTAGTACTCCAGCGGTCAATCTATATTCGTAAGATGAGAACCCATCTATAACAACTCTTAAAGTGCGATCTTTAAGAAAGCTCTATATTAATTGAGCGAAGTCATTACCCACACCCAAAGCGACAAGCTTTGAAAGAAGTACACCGTGCCAGACCCTTTCAAATGTATATCCAGAGACAAATGCATATCTTACTCTCACCAAACTGGAGAATAGGGCGACTCCAATATTCCGACAGGAATGATCACCTGTGGAGCGATGTCTGCGAAACGCATATTGTCGGTCGCTAAAAAGACCATTGGACTCTATGTATCTCTTAAGATGGTGATTAACCCACCCTTTTTGGGGTTAGGCTGCATGTTCGCAAACTTCCAACGCGCCGCGAAAACCCTAGCATGGGGAGCATGGTTGAGAGGACTGCCTAACGGACGAGCGAGCGTCGAAGAACACTTGCATAGAACAACCCGGGGATTTATTTACGTCGAGATCCGCAAGAACCCTCTACGCGGCTCTACGTGTTCGGAAATATATCTGAGGCATGGAACTACAATAGATACGTCTTCAATAACGGGGAGTGGTTGATCGCTTTCCGGCGGGGAAGAATTTCCCGCAAACATGCCAGGCAGCAGATTAGCCTTTTCAACCGGCTCAGTGAATATCTGGTCGTCTTAAATGAGAGTCAGGATAGCCGATGAGTTTCCCTTCACTTTTTTCGCAAACGACCAAAAGCTCCTACTTCCCCTTGAAGAAGGAAGAAGAAGAAGGAACTTTTTATGTAGACGCTGTTCGTGCAGAAACTTTCGCGTCTTAGTACTCTGGCACACGAAGTTCTTGTCTGTTTGCGCAGCAACTCATTATTGCCATTTTTATTTAAACGCCAATTTCTGAATGCCTCCTCTTTTGATCTGAAGGCATTCCTGCACTTCTGCTTAAACCAGCTTCTGTCCTTTGATTTAACCGAAATTATCTTAGTTGGAACAAATATTCCAATTAAAATTACTTTCTCCATGACAAAAAAAACACATCCCTTCCACTCAAGGACTCAACAAAGGAATAGAAATTAGTAACTAAAACGGTAAAAGAATCATATTTTGCTGTAAACCGAAACCTTTTACTGGAATAAATTTTTACAATTTACTGTAAGTGAACGTCGGACCCAGGGACGTAGCAAGGATTTAATTTTGGGGGAGGGCCACATAAAAATTACAAAACAATAATAAGTACGTATATGCGCTAACATTCGAAAAATAGAAATGTTGGCTTCATACATGATCAGACCCGATTTTCGGGTGAGTGGTCTCCCGAGTTCCACGTGCTTTCTCCATATTGTTTACCCATACTACCCCTAGATAAATCTAAACGCTTCTCATTTTTATTATTGTTGTTCTCTATATGCTGATCCCAAGGGTTTAGGGGAAAAAGGAGGTAGCTGTACAAAATTCTTTAGGTGCTGAAAGTTTCCCCTGTGTTTAATAGAACGTTCATGGGCAAATTTACATTTTGCCTGCAAAAATGCTTGATAACTTATAAGTACCCAGAGAGAAAGTGCATTGAAGCCTGTCTTCTTCGGGCGGGTGTTACTGATCAGAGAAGAGGAAGAGGTCATGAGGAATCACATTAGGTCACATGATGGCCTACGCGGAAGATAACACTAAAATCTTGGCGTCATCCTCTTCCAACCTCCCCTAACCTATTTACTACCTATTACGAGGTATAGAGATATTCTTGCGAAGCAAAACAAAGAGCAACTCTATTGTTCAGCAAATAATTAGAAATTCCTTACTAAGCGGTAAAAGAATCATATTTTGCTGTAAACCAAACATTTTTACTGAAAAATATTCCGGATTTACTGTACATTCTAGAAAAATAGAAGATAAGGGGAAGATAAAAAGTGTTCTTCACTCACCTGTATTGAACCAGCCACTGAAGCTGAGGAAAAACTCATGTTACTCGATTCCTGTGTGGGCGATAGACGCTTGCTGCGATGTTGCATTAATTCATTAAAATTTGAGCTATCCTTAAAGGATTTATTTAATAATTTTCTCGATTCACTGTTGCTGCTACTGTTGATGTTATTATTTAAATTTATGTTATTGCTATTGTTGTTGCTGTTTTTATTATGGTTGTTGTTGTTATTATTCATAATATCAATGTGTTCGTTATCAGCGGGGGTTTGTGGCATGGCTAAATTATTATTATTGTTGTTGTTATTATTGCTATTATTATTCATGTTGTTGCTGTTGTTGTTATTGTTATTATTATTATTATTGGCCATAGTTGTTGTGACTGGCAAGGAAATGGATGCTGAAGCTGTTGGAGATGATGATGATGAAGTGGATGTGGATGTGGATGATGCTGCAGACAATGGTGCAGTTATGGTTAAATTCATTTTATTATTGGCAAGTGAAGGTAAATCGCTATTGGAGGAGTTATTATTCGAAGCTGATGAGGATGATAACGATGATATGGAGGAGGCGTTGCCTATGCTGGCACTCCCACTATTGCCTGTTAGGCTAGTGGGGGGCAAAGAATTGCTTGCAACACTGGCTGCGACATTTGTGGCAGTAGCCGCCATGACCGGATGTAAGCCAAATTGATAACGATTAGTGGTGGTGCTGATGGTATTGTATTGATTGTTAATCTGTTGAAGTTGCTGTTGGCTGTTATAATTATTTTTGTTGTTCAAATTCTCTGGATGTTGATGATGACGATAATGATTTCGCATTTTTCATACACTTCAAAATTTTTTCCACAAATATTTCTTTTTTTTATTTTCAAATTAAATTTTACACGTTTTTATTATTAATTCTTTTTCACATTAGCTTTGTTTGTTTGTCGATTTTTTTTTATAACTTTCAGTTAACTAAACTTTTTGGCAAAGACAACAGCTAGCAAGTTGGCTAAAGAAAAACAACTTTGTGGGGTTTTTACACATAATGACATTTTAAAAATCAAAGGGTTTTATAACTTGTTGATTTTTCGGTAAATTTTTGTGTTGGCAGCTTGAAAAACTCAACAAAAATTTATTAATTTATAAATAATTAAATTCACAACACAGTGGCCGCCACATTGATACGTTCGCAAAAAAAAAACTGGGCAACTAAAATGTAATAAATAAACTATGGGAATATACACCACACCATATTTTTTCTCTTTCTTTTGTTTTGTACGTGATTTACATATTTGCCATTGTCATTGTTGTCTTGCTGAAGTCCCTCCTCTACACTTCACTTGATTTTGTGTAAGATCTGCAATGAGATGAGAGCAAAAAAAAATAACAATAAAAATGAAAATGCAACACATTGTAAAATAAAAATCTGTAGTGTTATATAAAATTTTTCACAATAAACTTGACTTGATTAATGAATGAAGTTTAAAGTTACAGTAGTTTGTTAAAAATGTCAATTTTGTCACACAGTGAATTAAATTATCTTGTATGTTTCTCATGTAATTTGACTCTTTTCAATCTTTGTTTTTGTGTAGAGCACCAATCGTGTTTTATTGCGAGATATATAGTTTTTTTCCCCCTCTGTTTCACATTTAATTTGCCCTTTTTATTGGATGTACATGAGTCATTGATAAATTGAAAGTGTAAGATTTAGCAAAAAAATCAATGAGAAAAAATTGCCTAAATTGAAAGACAACCATGTATGAGTTTGAAGTTCATATTTCTTATCTGAATGACATCGTAAAATATTTCTGACAACGCAACAGAAAAAAACTATTGTGACAAAAAACGGAAGTAGTAAAACGTGATTGGTGCCAATTTGTTAAACATTTTTTTAATTAGAGATAAAAAATGTATTTGTGATATAACTGAAATTCAAAACAAAAACCTAATTAGTATTTAAGTCAATGTAATGTTATAAAAAAAACCAAGAATGAATTTTCCTAAAAAAAAAGAACAAGTAAGGAAAGCAAAAAATCGGGCGGTGTCGACTATATAACCTACCTAACCTACAAGAGGAAATTTAGAGCTATATTTCATTCTGAAATAAATTTGATGCACTCCGATGGAGGTTTTCAGGTAGGATTTTCGAATTGTTTTATATCCGTATAAAATTTCAAGTTCTAAAAGTGAACATCGAACAATATATATATTAGGATGATGACTTTCTTTACCTTTTTTTCTTAAAAAATATTTGCTGTTCCACGAATGAATACACTTTTGCCTATTACTGACTAAAATAACGTTAATTTCATTTAAATATTAAAAAGGTCACCCACAAACCATATGTTTTTATAAAAAAGGTTTTGAATTTTTTCTTTTTGTTTTTTAAATCATACAAATCCAAGAAGCAACAATGTATATTAAGTTTTATAACTTTTACGAAAAGCCACATATCCTATGAGAAAAAAGATATTGATCGTAAAAATCGACTTAAATACTTCGTTTTTATTCATAACTAACTGTACCCGGTCCGTTTTGCTGCGCCTTCATTGGCACCACCCGTTTCTTACTTACTACCATATATATCTACCCAGTACAATTTGTTTATCCACTACCAAATTCCTTTTATTGAACCCTATACAGCCATGATTGACAAATATTCACAATTTAAGAGGTGTTTTGAGGGGTAGGTAACCTCCTATCATTTTTAATACCATATTCGTTATGTACTCCCGAGACCCTTTTAATTGAGTCCCATATTGTCATGATGGTCTAAAATGCCTTTTGGACGGTTTCGGGGCTGCCCCCTTGGAAGGTACACCCAATTTCTAATATTCGATAATCATATTCGTTCTGTACTCTCGAATAGCTTTCGTTGGAGTCCCATATGGTGCCGATCGGACCACTTTTGATTTTAGGCGGTTTTGGGCTTGGGACGGCTCCCTAGATATTTGGATCCAATTTTTATTCTACTCCCGAAAACCTCTGACCGATCGGTCCACTTTGATTTTTGGGGTTTGGGCGGCTCGCTAGGTACTTGGACCCAACTTTTAATACCATATTTATACTCTACTTCCAAATCTGATATAGCTGTCATATAAACCGACTTCCCGATTTGATTTTTTGAGCCTCTGGAGGGGGCAATTATTATTCTATTTGTCTGAAATTTTGGAGGTGGTGTTTTTCTATGACTGTTGTTTTTTTTATTTAAAAAAGTTTTTAATTTAATTTTATTGACAAATGGGATCTATGGTAGAGAGTATATAAGATTCGGCACTGCCGAACTTAGCACACTTTTACTTGTTAATACCATATTCGAACTATACCTTTCATTTGAGTCCCATATTGTCCCAATCGGTAAATGTGTCCTGCTGGGGAGTGGGAACGCCCCTCAGACAAGGAAGAATAATTTTTTTTGTCAGATTTGTACTCTAATTTTAAATACATTTTATTTGAAATCCATGTTGTCCAAAGCGGTAAAAGTGTCCTGTTGGGTTGTGTTTTTGGGGGTGGTGTAGCCCTCCGCCCCCTCTCCAATGACACCTCCTATTGTGAAATCTGTATTTCAAGTTCGTAATCTGCTCTTAAATACCTTTCATTTGATACCCATATTATCCCAATCGGTAAACATGTCCGTTCAGGTGGGTTTTAGGATGGGGCGTCCCCCCAGTTATTTCACCTCAAAATTTTAAACCAATTTCGTATTTTTGGCTTGCCATAATCGCTTAAATCGGTGCAACCATCTCCAAGATCTGGCGTTTTTGAAAATGGAGGTAAGGGGGAGGGTCCGCTCCCCTTCGGATACCAAAAATTGTAGTACCCTATTTTCACCGGGGGCTCACACTCTATCATCTGTGAACATTTCATGAAAATCGGTTCAGCCGTTTTTGAAACTATTCGGAACAGTCAAACAAAAAAACAAGTAAAAGCGTGCTAAGCACTGCGGGGCCGAATCTTGGGAACGCTCCTATGGGTTCTGCTAAAATATGGAAGCCATATAAGGTTACAGACCGATTTGGACCGTACATAAGACAGTTGTTGGAAGTTATAACAGAACACTAAGTTCAAAATTTCAGCCAAATCGGATAAAAATTGAGGCTTCCAGGGGCTCAAGAAGTCAAATCGGGAGATCGGTTTATATGGGAGCTATATCAGGTTATTGTCTTAACAAAGTTGTTGAAAGTCATAACTGAACACTACGTGCAAAATTTCAGCCAAATCGGACAAAAATTGCGGCTTCCAGGGGCTCAAGAAGTCAAATCAGGAGATCGCTTTATATGGGAGCTATATCCAAATCTGAAACGATATGGCCCATTTGCCATCCCCAACGACCTACATCCATATTAAGTATCTGCGCAAAATCTCAAGCGGCTAGCTTTACGCGTCCGACCGCTATCGTGATTTCAACAGACGGACATGGCTAGTTCAACTCAGAATGTTGAGACGATCAGCAGTACCTCGTACTCGACCTCAAGGTTCTATTAGGTATCCGATCGGAAACGTCTTCCTTCCCTTCCAGGTTTCCTATAGTCGCCTCGATTATATCGTGATGGTATGAGCTGCTCCCATTGCCTTATGTCTCACAGACGCATTGGCAGCCTCACACTTAATCTGTGTGTCAATGGGTCGGATACCTAGAATAGTATCCACTGCCCACTACAGAATAGTAGTGGGTCCTCATCGCTCCGCCTATGCCAAGACAACATGTTCTATGAACCTGTTATATGATCCTTATGTTACACTTTTTCTCCATAGCAGTAAGTAAGTATTGGTCTAATCACGCTCCTGTAGAGCCACTGGCTTATTCTCGGATTCAAGCCCCATTTCGAGCCTACGGCGCGGTTCTGATCTAAGGATTTGATCAGTGTCGGTCTGCACGTTGTTAAAAACCCCCTCTGGAGGGCATATAAAATTCGGCCCGGCTATATATAGCACGCTTTTATTTGTTTTATTATAGCCAATTTTTTATTGATGTGTGTTTTTCCATTGGCTACCTGTTGGGGATGATTTTGTTAAAGAACCCACATTGAGAAGCATTATTAATTTTGAAGTTTGGAAAAATTTGCAACGTACACCTTCTCACTCAGATATATTGCCACCGTAAAATTAAATGTGCCCATTCATAAATACCTATTAGTAAAATATTCACAAATACTTGGTATAAATAGGTGCTCAGACATTGAGCATTTTTCATTTTCCATTCAAGTTATTCAAATGCCATTTAAGAAGAACTCTTTCAACACGGACAGGAACAAGAAAGCCTGGACAATGAACCTAGCCCAGTTTCAAGCACCATAAAGAAGGCTACCAAAGAACGGATAGAGAGGATTGATCTAATTGCTATAGAGGTTAAGTCCCTATGAAGCAAAACATAGAACTTCCCACATATACCTGAGCAAGACATTTGTGCAAAACTTCCAAAAATAACAATACTTTGATTTATTGAAGGAATTGTTTGACCAAGGTTAAAGGCGAATGAGTGTGCATAGAAGATGAGAACTTCTACAAACAACAAGTTGAGAGCGACAAACCTGCTGGTGCCAATACCATCCATCAATCCAAGCGAGAGAGGGCAATGGAAGCGACTGTTTCCACTCTTACCCACTCGGCGATACTTGATTGTTCCAAAAGTAGCACGGACTCAAGCGACAAGAGTACAGATAGATCCTGGGAGCATTACAATGCAGCATCAATGAAAAATGAGGATGCATAACCCAACAGAAGCCCACCGTGGCGCAGAGGTTAACAAGTCCGCATATGACGCCGAAAGCCTGGGTTCAAAAATCGGAAGTATTTTCATTAAACGATAAAATGATTTACAGTAGATTCAATACTTTCTAGATTCACGAAAGTGGTTAAGTTCTCAAGATGTCTTCTTCAGATCTAGAGTTTGTACAAAAGATTCCAAGTAAAGTAAACTCCTTCTGAACTCCGTCTCCGTCTGAAGCTTCATATGGTACTAAAAGGACTGGATACTCTTATTTTAGCCGAGAATAGTTTGTCAGTTCGGGTTATCTTCCACGGCTTTCTACGGCCTTTCATGACCTTGTTGGCTATTCATTCTGCAAAGTTTGTTATGGTAACCTCATTAACAGTTCCCAAAATCCCCCCTTTGATCAATGCCTTTTTTCTTAATGCATGTCATTCTTTGTCTATATTTCTACGAACTAGGTCAAAATGTTAGTTTTTGCTTTTCCTGCCTCCATTTCTTTCATACCAAAAATTTGACCTATAAACCAAATAGTTCTTAGCACATGTGATTAGTTGATCTAATTATGATCTCCAAACCCAAAACAAGAACCCTTAATGAGAAAGTGAAAGTAATCTTTGAACAAACCAGGGTAAAGATAACAAATTGCCCAAATTCAAGAAAAAGACATTTTATTAAATGACCTTTCTCCCTTTCGATATACAAGACCAACCAACGAAAAGAAAGAAGAAAGAAAGATTAAACACCTCAGTCAAGCATTTATACAGCATTTTGTATACAACATCATCAAACTTTATGAAGGGGCAGTTAGTTGGCCCCTTCCTCAAACAAAAACTCATTCATTAAGCTAATGAATTGCAATATACAGTATTTAGTTATTGTGCAAAATGTTAACAAACAAAATTAAATGTGAAATGACAATATTCTATACATTTTGGCCTCTATCCTACAATGATATGATATGGCCAAGATGATGATAATCATGTAGATGAAGATAAGGCAGCGATTATGTTAAGACTTCAGTGTTGGTCATTTGTAGCCTAGCTGGATTTGTTGTTGTCGGCGATAGGTATCGCTATATCTGGCAAAAGCAACACATCACTTTAATTAGATAAAATAACAGCCAGAGCAATCAAAATAAAATGTCTTAATTAGTGGTGTGGAATTTTAAGCATCCCCCCCTCCCCCCCCCCCCCCCCCCCCCACAGTTAAAGATAATGACTGAAAGCTGTTGCTTTGCTTGGTCGAGGCTTTAGTGGGACGACAACTAAAGATCACCACCAAGGCAACGGAGGAGATATCATATTAAGATAACATTTGATCTTTACTGTAAGTGCAAGATAAGATAGTTTTAGGCTACCTCATCCAGCAAAGGAATTCGGGGCAGCAGCAGCAATTAAGTGTGGAGCTGCTGTTTTTCTTCAGTGTTTTTAGTGTTAAATGTGGTCCAAAACAAAATCTGATAATTAGTTTTACGAAATGGCAATAATTAGTTAAAAAGTTTTTTTTTGTTTTTTATTGTTTGGTTTTAAGCTCTAAAATCAAAGAAATTTTATTTAAATTAGATTTTTAAAGGTAAAATTTTAGTGAAGACAACATTCTGGCTGGTTACAAAGGAAGGTTCTTATTTAGGAACAGGCATCATTTGGGAAGAAAAAGACAATATTGACATTAAAAAGACAATATTGACATTATTTTGTAGAAATAAAATTAAAAAAAGGTTTTTTTTTTAAATTATAATTTAAAAAACGTTTATTAGTATTTTTTTCAAAAACTTTCCAAAAAATAAAGTTTTGCTGAAATTTTCAATAGAAACAACATTTTAACCAATTTTTCCATCGAAATAATTATTTTCGATAAAAATATTTTTTTTTTAAATTTTTCGGAAAAAATATTTTCATAAAAATTAAATTTTAAAATCCTTGCGGAATATGCTCCAAAGCGATCTATATCTAAATTAAGCCTCCATATGGATTGATTTACCGATTTAAGGTCTAAGGATAATAAAAGCCGCATTTATTACCCACTTTTGCCGAAATTTGGCACAATGATGCTCGTTGGGTTTGGTCTAGAACCGATTATAGGATTATAACTTAATAAATCCCCCATATACCGACCGAACTCCCGATTTTAAGTGGTAGTCCCCTAAAAGTCGCATTTATTAACGCTGAATGTTGGCGAGTTGCGCACAGACCCCCAACATTCTAACCGCCAATGGTCTAGACTGGCCTATATTCTAATGTAAAATGCAAATTTTGCCCATGAACATTCCGATTCAGGTTTTAAGTTCAATGATAAAGGGCCTCCTTTTTATAGCCGAGTCCGAACGGCGTGGCGCAGTGCGACACTTCTTTGGAGAGAAGTTTTACATGGTATAGTACCTCACAAATGTTGCCACCCAGGTACCCAGGTGTTCAGCGTCATAAGCGGACATGCTAACCTCTGCGCTACGTTGGCTTTCAAATTTTTAATATAGCCCCCATATAGACCGATCCCAGATTTAAGGTCTTAAACCGATATTTTTTTACATGGGTTTTGAGGGCGGTAAATTCTTTACCAGAATTTCTCTTGCGGATATTGTAACGACACAGACCTCTGCCTGAAAGACCATACACTCGTCCGACAGTCTCAGAGACATACCGATAATGAGTGAATCAGAGTAGACTCCAAATCCAGTTCCTGAATCCATCTTGGAGCCATCGGTGTAGATCGAGGTCTCATCCTCCTCAAGTACGGAATTTGTTCTCCATTCATCATCTTAGGAATTACGCCCACTTCCTTCTGAACATCCTCCTGCAGGAGTAAAAAGTGCACAGTGCCTTACGGCTTTTTTCCTCGATGTTCCTTTTTCAGGACAATTTCGAGTCGAGGACTATGCCAAGGTACCTCGCCTCCTTCGACAGACGCAGGGTGATACCGTCCAAGGACGGGAGGCCGAACTTCGGAATCTTGTATCTACGCGTGAATAACACCAGCTTCGCTTTCCTTGGTTTGATACTCAACCCATTTCTGATAGCCCATCGCGAAAACGCCTCAGTGATCTCGCTGAACGTCGACAGCAAACTGCCTCGGACTAGCAGCACGACGTCGTCAGCATAAGCGATTATCCTAGTATCATCCCCACAGAGATCCAACAGGATTTCAATAATCATGAAGTTCCATAGAATCGGCGAGAATACCCCTCCTTGGGGCGTTTCTCTGGTCACCCGCCTTCTGACTACACTATCTGCCAGGTTCGCATTAATAATCTTGTCATAAACCATATTATTTGTGGGTCCTGGGAAATTATGAGGTGAATCCCCATGCGGTGCAGTGTGGCGACTATCGATCCTAACACCACATTAACGAATATCCAAGAAGGCCCCCAAAGTGTACTCCGTCTGTCGGAGAGGCGTCTCGACCTCCTGTACCATCTCGTGAAGGGCCGTCTCCACCGACCTGCTATTGAGGTATGCGTGTTGTGCCCCACAGAAGTTGTCCAGCATCACCACTGCTATAGAAATAAACTCTTTTTTATACCCTACACTACTACTGTGGTACAGGGTATTATAACTTAGTGCATTTGTTTGTAACACCCAAATGGAAAAGAGATAGACCCATTACCATATACCGATCGACTCAGAATCACTTTCTGATTCGATTTAGCTATGTCCGCCTGTCTTTCAGTCCATCTGTCTGTCCGTCTGTCAATGTTAATTTGTGTACAAACTACAGGTCGAAATTTTCATTCCATCGTCTTTAAATTTGGTACAAGCATGTTTTTCGGCCTAGAGACAAAGCCTATTGAAATTGGAAAAAATCGGACCAAATTTGGATATAGCTGCCATATATATGTTCGTCCGATTTCAGTAATAATGCAATTAAAAGATCATTTGTAAACCGATTCTCTCGAAATTTGGCAGGAAGGATTTTATGACTCTCAACATTAGCCCGATTTTCACTCCTAGAGCCATTGCAAACTCATTTATTGACCAATCTTCGCAAAATTTTGTACAACACCTTCCTCGATGACTACCCCAATATCTGAGAAGTTTGCTTGAAATCAGTTCAGATTTGGATATAGCTCCCATATATTGTATATGTTCGTCCAACTTGCAGAAGTAATGCAATAAAATGGTCATTTTGTTAACCGATTCTCTCGAAATTTGGCAGGAAGGATTTTTTCATTACTCTCGACATTACTGAGGAGTTTCATAGAAATCGGTTCCGATTTTCACTCCTAGAGCCATTGCAAGCGCATTTATTGACCAATCTTCCCAAAATTTTGTACAACACCTTCCTCGATGACTACCGCGAAGTTTGTTTGAAATTGGTTCTGATTTAGATATTGCTCCCATATATATGTTCGTCCGATTTGCAGAAATAATGCAATAAAATGGTCACCTGTTAACCTATTCTCTCGAAATTTGGCGTGACGGATTTTCTTATGACTCTCGACATTAATGGTGAATTTAATAGAAATCGTTTCAGATTTAGATATTGCTCTCAAGCGCAAGCGCATTTATTAACCAATCTTCCCAAAACTTTGTACAACGCCTTGCTCGACGATTACCACATTATCTGAGAAGTTTACTCGAAATCGGTTTAGAATTAGATATAGCTCCTATATATTGGGTTGCCCAAAAAGTAATTGCGGATTTTTTAAAAGAAAGTAAATGCATTTTTAATAAAACTTAGAATGAACTTTAATCAAATATACTTTTTTTTACACTTTTTTTCTAAAGCAAACTAAAAGTAACAGCTGATAACTGACAGAAGAAAGAATGCATTAAAGAGTCACAAGCTGTACAAAAATTTGTCAACGCCGACTATATGAAAAATCCGCAATTACTTTTTGGGCAACCAAATATATTTTCGTCAGATTTTCGGCAATTTGCAATAATTTTGTTATTTGTCAACCGTAGTTATTATAGTTTGAACATATTTCCTCGCCGAGGTCCATCAACATTGGTTCCGAATTGGATATAAATCCCACATTGTACCTAAAGGGTAGGTGTAGGGTATTATACACCGCCCGACTTTTGCCCTTCCTTTGCAGTTTTTTTTTTTTACATGAAAAATTTGTAAATTTATTAAAAAAAATAATATCTGTTGAAAATTAAGAAGCCCTTTAAGTTACTTTTCCACAATTTAATAACTTTTGTCTTTGTCATAAAGCCCAAATTTTTTAAACAGAAATTTAATCCCAAAATGTTATGCTGGAATTTCCTGTCTTCCTTTAGCTAACAAAGCTGAGCAATGTAACAGGTTAGTGTTTTTTTAAAACGAAGTAACAAAATATTTTAAGAAAACAAAAATTACCAATGTTATCCAAAAATGTTAACATTTCCTGCAAACGTCTCAAATGACACTTACAAATGTGAAGTGAGAAGACCGAAATTCCCAGACAAGAACCATTAGCAAATTGTACTTTGAACGGCAGCAGACAGGAAATAGTGCTTCCAAAAAAACAAAACACAAACACTATACACTTTACAAACGAAATCCAAATACACTACTGCCATGGAAAAAGATAAACCTGTCATACTATTCGCCAACGTAAAATAAAAAATTAAATGATAATTTCCCGTCATAACTACCCAAAAAAAAAAGTACTAGAAAACCAAAACCAAAAAAAGTTTGCTACCAAACAAGAATGTGTCATGTGTTAAGCAGTGTTGGTTACCTGCAACAAGTTCCTCATAATTTTCATCATGTCTCATGTAACCTGGTTCAAGTATGTAGCTCATTGATGAGTTTCTACCAAAGCACTACCAAAAAACACATTTACATAGAAATAATCTGCCGGCTGAGGGTTTTGCATTGACTTCTGTTTTGTTTTTGAAATTACCCAAAAAAAAAAAAACAGAACACCAAAATAAAAACAAGATCCATGTAAAAGTACCTGTTTTTGCAAGAAAACGCCTAACCGTTTTGTATTGAGGACTTAATTTTTTTTGTGCAGTGCTTATTCCATTACCATAATTCCATTACATGAGATTGTTGGTTGTTGGCAAGTTTTTTTACTCTTTTAATTTCTTGGCTCTAAGAGCTCAAAGAACTTTGAACAACAACACACCTTTTTTCCATGCAACATGAAATTGGCAAAAAAATATCGTTTTTAAGTCGTAATGTTCACAACTATCGCATAAATTTTATTAATAAATTGCTTTGCGAACATGAAGTGCAAGCGTCAGGCATGAGGCGTCTGGCGTAGAATGCATGTGAACCTGGTCCAAAACAATCAACACATGGGAGGGCACAGTGGTTGTATGAGGACAAAAATATAATTAAAACAAGTAAAAAGGCATTAAGTTCGGCCGGGCCGAACCTTGGATACCCACCACCTTGGGTATATGTAAACCCCCTTTCGTCACAATCCGATGGAAATTGGATAACTTATGCACCTAAATTCGGCACAGACATTAAGCGATCTTATAAATATAAGTTACTGTTGAATTTTGTATATCAAATTTCATCAAAATCGGGTAATAAATAGACCCTTAACCGGCATATCGGTCTATATGATAGCTATATCTAAATATAGTCCGATCTAAACCATATTTGGGTTAGGTGTTGGTAGGCCTAATACTACTCACTGTTCTAAATTTAAGCGAAATCGGATAAAAAAGAATCTTTTATGGGCTTCAGACCCTTTATCGGCCGATCGGTGAATATAGCAGCTATGTCTAAATATAGTCCGATCTGAACCATATTTGGGTCAGGTGATGGTAGGCCTAAAACTACTCAGTTCTAAATTTCAGCGAAATCGGATAAAAAAAAGCTTTTATGGGCTTCAGACCCTTTATCGGCAGATCGGTCTATATGACAGCTATATCTAAATATAGTCCGATCTGAACCATACTTAGGTCAGATGTCGGGAGGCTTCAAATAACCCACTGTTCTAAATTTCAGCGAAATCAGTTAAAAAATAAAGCTTTTATGGGCTTTAGACCCTTTATCAGCAGATCGGTCTATATGGCAGCTATATCTAAATATAGTCCGATCTGAACCATATTTAGGTTGAATATTGAGAGGCCTGAAACTACTCACTGTTTCAAATTTCAGCGAAATTGGTTAAAAAATAAAACTTTTACGGGCTTCAGGCCCTTTATCGGGAGAACGGTATATATGGTAGCTATATCTAAATATTGTCCGATCTGAACCATAGATGGGTCAGGTGTTGGTAGGCCCAAAACTACTCACTGTTCTAAATTTCAGCGAAATCGGATAAAAAAAGCTTTTATGGCCTTCAGACACTTTATCGGCAGATCGGTCTA
This sequence comes from Stomoxys calcitrans, assembly GCF_963082655.1. Classification (NCBI taxonomy): domain Eukaryota; kingdom Metazoa; phylum Arthropoda; class Insecta; order Diptera; family Muscidae; genus Stomoxys; species Stomoxys calcitrans. Next base: position 121,893,869 of record NC_081556.1, read on the forward strand.
TATGGCAGCTATATCTAAATATGGTTCGATCAGAACCATATTTAGATTGGAAGTTGGAAGGCCTGAAACTACTAACTGTTTCAAATTTCAGCGTAATTGGTTAAAAATAAAGCTTTTATATGCTTCAGACCGTTTATCCGGAGATCGGTCTATATGACAGCTATATCTAAATATAGTCCGATCTGAACCATACTTAGGTCAGATGTCGGGAGGCTTCAAATAACCCACTGTTCTAAATTTCAGCGAAATCAGTTAAAAAATAAAGCTTTTATGGTCTTTAGACCCTTTATCAGCAGATCGGTCTATATGGCAGCTATATCTAAATATAGTCCGATCTGAACCATATTTAGGTTAAATATTGAGAGGCCTGAAACTACTCATTGTTTCAAATTTCAGCAAAATTGGTTAAAAAATAAAACTTTTATGAGCTTCCGGCCCTTATCGGGCGATCGGTCTATACGGCAACTATATCTAAATATAGTCCGATCTGAACCATATTTGGGTCATATATAGGGAGGCATAACACTACTCACTGATTAAAATTTTAGCAAAATTGGATCACAAATTATGTTTTTATTTGCATTAGACCCTTTATCGGAAAATCGGTCCATATAGCAGCTTTATCCAAATGGGGTCCGATTTGGCCCCATCCAGAATTTAACCAGTGTGCATCAAAAAGACGCATCCGTGCCGAATTTCAGCTCAATATCTTAATTTTTGAAGACTCTAGAGTGATTACAACAGACGGACGGACAGACGGATAGACGGACAGACACACGGACATTGTTAAATCGTCTTCGAATTTAACGACGATCCGAAATATATAGACTTTGTAGGGTCAGAAATTGATATTTCGATGTGTTGCAAAAGGAATGACTAAATGAATATACCGCCTATCCCACGGTGGTGGATATAAAAAGTAAAAAGGCATTGAGTTCGTCGGGGTCGGACTTTGGATGGTGGTGGGTACCAACTCTGAACCTATTTTCATGAAATTTTTACAGATGGTAGAGTAAAAAAAAGGTACTAATTTTTTTGATATCCAAAGGGGGGGGGCCAGACCCTTACCTAATTTTCAAAAAACCTAGATCTCGGGGATGGGTGCACCGATTTAAGCGAAATTTGGTATGCCACCTTATAGTATCCCAAAAACATGAAATTGGTATAAAATGTTGGGGTCAAATAACGTGGGGGGACGCCCCATCCAAAACCCAACCGAACGGATATATTTACCGATTGGTTTTTAAGAGTAGAGTGCGAACTGGGTCTACAAATTTCACCCAAGTGTCCGGCGGGTCCCTCACACCCAAAATACCCCCGACAGGACAGTTTCAAGTAGAGTACAAATCTGACATAAAAATTTATTCCTTGGTGTCTCAGGGGCCTCCCCAACCGCCAAAACCCTCCAAACAGAACTCTTTTACCGCTTTGGCAATATGGGTATCAAATTATTTAAAAGTATTGTAGAGTACAAATTAAAATTTCTTGGTGTCTGGGGGGCCTCCCCACCCACCAAAATCCCCCGCAGGGCATATTTACCCATTGGGACAATATGGATATCAAACGAAAGGTATTTAAACCTCTCAACAGCACATATATACTGTTTGGGACAATATGGGTATAACAAAAAAAGTGTTTGGAAGTTGAGTACACATCTGTTATAAAAATTTGGTCTAAGATGTCTACGGGGCCTCCCCAGCCTTAAAAACCCCCCAAAACGGGCATGAATGTCCAACGTTACAAAATGGTTATCAAATGAAAGGTCCTTGGGGGTTGACTACATTTGGCAGAGTCTGATACCGACCCACCCCCTAAATACCCTTCAATAGGACGTGTAGTTCGATCGGGATTATATGTGAATTAAACCACTCTTTCTCACAACACACAACCTCACCGATTCTATACACCTTCAGTTTGAAATGTTGAAACCGAAGGATATAATTCATTCTGACTTGTTGAGGTCTGCGATACAGCCTAAATTTAGTACAAATACTGCAAGTCTGGAGGCCACCGTAGCGCAGTGGTTAGCAGTCCGCTTGTGATGCTGAACGCCTGGGTTCGAAACCTGGCGAAACCATCAGAAAAAAATTTCAGCGGTGGTTTTCCCCTCCTAATTCTGGCAACATTTTTGAGGTACTATGTCATGTAAACTTCTCTCCAAAGAGGTGTCGCACTGCGGCACGCCGTTCGGGCTACGCTATAAAAAGGAGGCCCCATATCATTGAGCCTAAACTTGAATCGGACTGCACTCATAGATATGTGAGAAGTTTGCCCCTATTCCTTAAGTGGAATGTTCATGTGCAAAATTTGCTATTTTACTGCATGTCTCTGGTCACCATCAGCCTCATCCAATCAATCAATCTTCCAGTCGGAGATTTAAAGATTGGGATTACATAGCCTTAGTCTTCCAAGTATGGACTCAGGATCTGAGGGAATCTTTGGTATTCAAGTGTGTGCCATTGGTCGAGAAAGAATATCTTCCCTCTTGACTGAATTCAGTGCCAGTCTTGCCAGATCTCGCCAATCTTTCTTAAGTTGCAATGATACATTTCAATTGAACGTTGATCCCCGAAAGCAATTAGTTTGTATCGGCCCCGATACCAGCCTGCATCGTCACAAACTGGAGGATACCCAGGAAATTCCGCAAGTACACCGGAGTATACTGATGACAGTCCATTGACTATCCCACTCCAATTATTCCTAGGTATGCAGTCCCTATTCCGCTCCCTTGTCGTTAACTACCATCACTAAACTGTCCTTGGTGTCTATTTTTCGCCCTAGATCCTTTGGGCTTGGGATATCCTCAAGATGACCGCAGCCTTTTAGTTGATTGCGGTGCCATTTCCGAATCTAGATGTGTAGCCTATAGGGTAGACTGTGCAGCGAATCTCCAAGCCGCATCAATGGAGCCACTTTCCGTATCGGTGAGTGTTTTAGGATCATTCGCACCAAGCCTCTCAATAAACCTAAAAGCGATGCGCCTTTTATTGAACCAACCTCTTTAAAAGCGTATTGGTTTGCCAGAGAAGGCCGATGGCCGAGGCAAATTATAGACATGCGCAGATAGAAAAGGTTCGGCCTTGCACTTACAACTCGAACCAGGTATATTCGTCAAAAGCCCCTTTGTCGGCTAGTGGAGCCTGGCGCAGCCGCAGTATATTCTTGCTGAGCGAGATAACAAATATTCCGCTCCTCTCAACGGTTCAAACTAGAGTGGGTTCTCTTAAATAGAAAAACAAATTTCGCTTAGATCCTGCATCTAACTCCGAGATCTGGCGTTTTTGAAAATTGAGGGGAGGGAGTGGTTGTTTACATAGATAAAAGAATTACAAGGCACCTGGAGCCGATAGATGTCAGTTGAGTTCTTAAACACAAATTGTATCTGTCGTCTGCACAATTGGCGAAATCACGTTTCGTACGAATAATGCTGAAACCGTTTTAACTTCTTTATAGCTTACATAGCTCAATTCCTAATCGAAATGTCTAAAACGTTAAATACCCTCTTATGTATTGAGATTCAATATCCCTATCGGTTCTTATTTCTATGTAGCCCAAAACGGCTTATGCTAAAAACCACAACTTTAAGCCTGCCCAAATCTAGAAAATAAAATGTTGTTAGGTTTTTGATATCACTGTGCTTACCTAACTCTTCTACCAAGCTCATCGAATAGTTAGATATTCCTTTCCTTTAATAAATACTCAAGTTGCGATTATGATGATGTCGCTGCTGACAATGATGGTGTTTAAGTAATTTTTACTTTGGTGTGAATATGCATACATCATTTTGGTTTTTTCATTGTGCCAACACTCGTTCATTTTGGTTCAGCTCAATTCAACCTAAGCATAGCCTGTCTCTTAGTTTGTCTGTCCATACGTCCGTCCTTCCATCAGACATTCACATATGAGTTTTAAGTATCTGGCAGATATGTACACACACACACACACATGAAACATATGCCTGCTCATAAATTCATGTGTATGTGTTAATCAGTTTCCCAAAAGGTAGGTCGCGCTTTGTTATTTTGTTGCCTGATATTTAATTTTTTTTATAGTTTTTTGTATTATTTCTTAAATTTCCGCAACCCACATGGTAAGTAAAAGAAACCTGACAAAAATAACAACACCAGGCGGTTTTACTCATAACAAAAAAAAAAAAATGTAGACTTAAAAAACTCAACTACAGAGGAAGCTTTTAATATAAAAGTCGTATTTCTTGATACCAAATATGGCAGACAGGATGGGTTTCATGCAGGCGAGCATGAAAAGGTTCTCCTAAAAATTAATTCCATTCGAATGAAAATTTCATGGGATATTGAACTTGTAATGTCGAGCGGTTAAAGGAAAGGAAGGAAATTGTAAATGATTTTTATACCCTCCACCATAGGATGGGGGTATATTAATTTCGTCATTCGGTTTGCAACACCTCGAAATATGCGTCTAAGACCCTATTAAGTCGATCTAGCCCTGTCCGTCCGTCTGTCCGTCTGCCAGTCCGTTTGTCCACCCGTCTGTCTGTCGAAAGAACGCTAACTTTCGAAGGAGCAAAGCTAGGTGCTTGAAATTTTGCACAAATACTTCCTATTAGTATAGGTCGGTTGGGATTGTAAATGGGCCAAATCGGTCCATGTTTTGATATAGCTGCCATATAAACCGATCATGAGTCTTGACTTCTTGAGCCTCTGGAGGGCGCAATTCTGGTCCGATTTGACTGACATTTTGCTCGTGGTGTTTTGGTATCACTTCCAACAACTGTGCTAAGTATTATCAAAATCGGTGCATAACCTGATATAGCTGCCATATAAACCGATCAATTGGTCGTGACTTCTTCAGCTTTTAGAGGGCCCAATTATCGTCCGATTTATCTGTAATTGTGCACTAGGTGTTCTGTTATGACTTTCAACAACTGTGCTTAGTATGGTTCAAATCCGTTTATAACCTGGTATAGCTGTCATATAAACCGATCTTGGATCTTGATTTCTTGAGCCGCTAAAGGGGGCAATTTTTATCCGATTTGGCTGAAATTTTGCATGAAGTGTTTTGTTATGTCTTTCAATAACTGTGCTTAGTATGGGGCAAATCGGTACATAACCTGATATAGCTGCCATATAAACCGATCTTGGATCTTGACTTCTTCAGCGTTTAGAGGGCACAATTCTTATCCGATTTGGCTGTTATTTTGAAAGTGGTATTTTGGTATCACTTCCAACAACTGTGCTAAGTATGGCGCAAATCGGTACATAACCTGATATAGCTGCCATATAAACCGATCTTGCATCTTGACTTCTTCTTATCCGATTTGGCTGTAATTTTGCACGTGGAGTTTTGGTATAACTTCCAACAATTGCCCTAAGTATGGTTCAAATCGGTGCATAATCTGGTATAGGTTCCCTATAAACCAATCTGGGATCTTGAGTTCTTGAGACTGTGTTCCTTTAGCCGAACATATAATAGCTGTCCAAGAGAGTCGATATTCTGCGCTTCTTTTCCATTCTCTGACTACCAGTTTCGAGATGTCGCTCTCCACTTGTTCAATCAATCGGGGTTTTGGTCCTCCCCTTTTGCGAATTCTGTTAGCGGTGTATTCAGCGATGGTTATCCTCTCACTATTGCTGTTACATGATAACCCCATTTATGTAAAACTTTTCTACTGAGCATTGTCGCTCTTTTCCATGCCCATCCACCTCGGCTATAACATGTCGGCCCCATATTCTTAAGCTTACGATTTGGACAGCACTCATTGATATGAAAGAAGCATTCTCACAGTTCCTTAATGATTAATGTATTTGAGCAGTTCGCTGGATGTCCTACTCTTTATCATGGTGTCCACAATACGTTCCATGGTTTTGAGTAGAAAGGACGTAAGGCTTATAGGTCTGTAGGCCTTACGTCCTTTCTACTCAAAACCATGGAACGTATTGTGGACACCATGATAAAGAGTAGGACATCCAGCGTACTGCTCAAATACAAAAAGCATGCCTATGTCAAGGGAAGGTCGGTGGAGACTGCCCTACACTAGGTGGTGCATAAGACAGATGAACCCTTCGAAGCCAAAACGCACACATTGGCGGTTTGCATTGACACGGAGGGGGTTTTTAACCATGTGCGGACCGACACACTGACCCAATCCTTAGACCAGTACCGGGTGGACCCGGTCCTTAGAGACTGTAAACTTAAAGCGATGGGAGAATGGATTTAGGATTGGAGCAGCTCATATCATCGCTCAATAATCGAGGTGACGTTTGGAAATCTGGATGGAAGGAAAGAGGTTTCTGATCGGATACCTGAGATGAACCTTGAGGTCGAGGGCGAGGGACTGCGGCACAATCTTGGATTGACGGAACCCATTTGAAATAATCAAAGCTTGAAGGCAGAATGGGCCTGGCGGTCTACATTGAAAACCCAGGCACTGAGATCTGTTTTAGACTGCCTGACCATAATACGGTCCTGCAATCGGAGATCCAGGCGATCACGGATTGCGTGAGGTGGTGTGATGCTAACGCAAGGACTTCGAGTGTGAACATCTATACGGACAGTAAAATTGCCATAAGGACAATGACAACCTGAACGGTAACATCACAAACAGTCTTGGAATGTTAGAAGCAGATTAACCCCTTCCCTGAGGATGGCAAAATCCGCATCGTTTGGGTGTCGGGCCATTACGGAGTAAGGGAGAATAAAAGGGCAAACGATTTGGCGGTTAAGGCCAAAGAACTGCCGTCAATAAAATTGGTTAACCCGAAGCCTTTCGGGTCGACGCAGTCCGAGTTAATGGCTTGGGCGACGAATGCACATGCAACCCTGTGGAACAGCGAAACGATCGGTAGGACGGCGAAAATCCTATGGGGATGTCCAGATCGTAAGAAGACGAAGCCAATACTGAAAGGAAGTTAGAAGGAGATCGGTATAGCTTCTGGTGTCATAAGGGGATATAGGACTACGAGCTCGCTCATGTCGGTGCGGCAAGTGATAGCATGTGTAGGGCATGTGGGGAAGATAAAGAGACGTTGGAGCATTTCCTTTATCATTGCCCGGATTTCGCGTCTAACAGATACCGGCACTTAGGTGGGGACACAATACCAGACATGAACCATCTTAGGGGCATGTCATGGAAAACAATTAGGGATTTTTTTAATAGCAAGCAATTCCTAACTTAGATTTTCTTTTGCAAGGTTACTTTTTTAGTATTTAGCGAATTACTGGCTTAGGTGTATGTCCATAGTGGCGTGACCTCTTTTCAACCTAACCTAATGAAATGTTTGCAATTTCGCCATATGAAGGCCAATTATTATCTAATTTGAAACCTTTTTAGCTAATAGTGAGGTTTACTTATCCATATTCTGGCTTCTTCAACTTGTATAATACCAAAATCAGCAATCTCAATGGCATAATGGTTTTATTTATAAAAAAAAAGAATTTACCTTCTTAAAGATATTCAAAAATCCCCCTCTTATCTACCCATCTTTTGTATGACCATTGACCTTAGAACATTAATAGTAACAATTTCCCAACCATTATTTTCAATGCTGCACATACATAGTCATGTCCCTTTCCGTAAGTGAATTAACTTCAAGGCTTTTCTCTATCCATGCTATAGCCAGCAGCTGAACCTTGTTCTCCGTACCTGTTGCTATCTTTCACGCTAATGTGTTACGATACACTTAAGTATTTCCCTTGGCTAAGTAATATGCATGTAAGTGTACACATGCTGTATACTTTGCTGTCTGTTTGTCCGTCCGTCTGTCGTTATACTTAATATTTTCTACAGGTATCATTGCGGTCTGTTGCCCCTCCTTGGCTGTGCCCCGTTTTGTCACTGTCACGTGAGAATTACTTATGCGAAATTGCGAGTAACAACTCATAGTAAGCAAGTAAAAGCCAAAAAGAAAGACAAAACAATTTGTTAACAATAATAAAGTGTGTAGAAACGTGTGCTGATACACATTAGGGTGGAGCATACAAATCGATGACAGTAAGCCAAAATTAGTTCGTAAGACAGCCAATCTGAGGAATGGGAAATTCCAAGTTTTGATTAATTTTTTAGGTTACTAGAGGAAAATCCCAAAAGAATTTTGTGTTCTTACGCCAAACTTTTCATAGGACCTTTTTTTATTAAAACTTAAAGCGAAGACGAAGGGCTCCACACTTTTGTACAAAATTTCTGAGATATAAGATGAGATGATTGGCCAAATTATGCAAATTTTTGTCTGAACATTAATGGTAACTCTAAAAATACAAATCAGATACCAAAATGTGAGGTGTTCCTCTCAACTTACTTACCTAAGGGGAACGCCCCACCAAAAACCCCTCCAATCGGGCATATGCATAGATCGCAACAATGTACGATGAAAATGAAATGTATAAGGAGTAGAGTACCGATTTTATATGCAAATTTGGGAACAAGTAACAGGTAGTGATTATATCTACAGCTTCTGTGGAGAACTGCAGGTTGTATAGATGACGTGTCGAACTATAGTTGCCATGACATAAGACATGGCTTTGGATGTGGATTTGCGGTTATTGTCAGACTTAAACTCCTTAAATCCAGATTTACTGCTGTCAATTGTTTTCAAATCATTATTATGTGAGAAAATCTTTCGACAGATTATAAGGAAGAACGAACCATTTTTAAATAGTCCAAAAATTCAACCTCTTCAAAGAAATCTTCGATAAAAGATTGAGGCTTATAGACTTTGTCTTGGGACGAATATATGGTAGTTAGGAGCACCAGATTTCATGTGGTTGCCAACCGATCAAAACGAGGAGAAGCCTGATTGGTCACGTTGTTCTAGATGGAAGGCATTGATTCCGCAAGTTAGACATAAGATTAATGCGAATAGAGAATAGTGATTTGCATTAGCACCTTGTTGCAACAAAGAGTTGCAACCATCTAAGAGTAGCAACAAACGCATGCTTCACTAAACTGACCCCTTTGCGAGTATCCGATTTGTTAGTATCCGATTGATGGCAACAAGGATGCTACATAAGCAATCCCTGTTGATGATATGGAATATACACCACCTAGCCATAATGAATTCCATGTAATAAACCGGACGAAAATTAACAAGGCAGCAAGAGCCGATGGACTACCAGCTGACATATTCAAGATCAGAGGCGTATGCATTAGCTAGCCGAAGCAGTATTTGTAGTCTTTGAGAGAAAAATTCTTTGCAAAATTTATGTACGAATCAGAGTTTTAATAAGGAATTGCGGAGTCGTATTAGCCACGAGCTGTATGCCGACTTTGGCATAGTTAAACGTCTCAAAATTTAACGATTACATTAACTAAGCAATGTTGTCATTTAACGCAGACGGGATAGGCCCAAACTCCTATAAAAACACCGTGGTATACTGAAAAAATGTTTGTCCTAATTTTAAAGATTAGAGCCAAAGATTAGCAAACTTAGTTTAACGATACTATTGGGTTGCCCAAAAAGTAATTGCGAATTTTTCATATAGTCGGCGTTGACAAATTTTTTCACAGCTTGTGACTCTGTAATTGCATTCTTTCATCTGTCAGTTATCAGCTGCTACTTTAAGCTTGCTTTGAACTTTAGTCAAATATAAAAAAAGTATATTTGACTAAAGTTCATTCTAAGTTTTATTAAAAATGCATTAACTCTCTTTTAAAAAATCCGCAATGACTTTTTGGGCAACCCATAAATTTTCCATTTTTAAGGAAATATTCCCTTTGGCAAAAGATATTTTCCTTCATATTAAGGATTTTTAATTTTAAATGTTAGTTTAATAAATCCGTAACTTTGCAAAAAAAAAATCAAAAATGAAGAAATTGACCTTGGGACAAGAGAACCGTGAATCGTAGTTAAAGACCCAAAATAGCATTACAAATAGGAGAGTCTTTTAATGTTGAGGTTTTTTAGGTTATGTTTCTAAAAAGAATTTTCCAAAAAATAATAATTGGTCAGTTATCTATAAAGTAAAATAAGAATCACTCAAGAATTTTATAACGGATTGTCATGTCAGTAAGGCAAATAGGTAAGGTTTTGTGCTTTTCTCTCCTGGATTCGAACCCAGACATTCAGTGTCATAGGCGGACAAGCTAACCTCTGTCCAAGATCAGCCCCATGTATCTGACTGTATCCAATATTGAGATCATGGAAAAACCAGTACTTTAGTATTTTTGACAGTACCTTTTCGACGCGAGGAGTACCGTAGTGCTACCGCAACAAATTGAGCACCTTTTACAGTACAACATCGATGCTAAGTGGATTGACACATCTCATCGATTATGGGTGAATGATAGATGCTTTTATATATACCATGGCGGAGGGTATAGCTAAAAGTTTTGCCATTTAAAACACCTTAAAATATTGGTCTAAGACCCATTAAGGTACCACAAGTGCATGATCTTGGGTCTGTTTGGTTCTGTTGAATATCCCGATCCAGGTTAAGTTATGTTGGAAAGAGGGTGCGGATATTGATCCGCCCCATGCCACTGTGGACATACACCTCTAAATAATAAAAATGTAACCTCGAAAAATCTATGTTAGGAATTCCGTGCAACCCTCAAAATCCTTAATTGTTTTCCATCCCACTCCCCTAAGTTGGTTTATGTCTGGTGCAGTGTCCCCACCTAAGTGCCGGTATCTGTTAGACGCAAAAACCGGGCAATGACATAGCAAATGCTCCAATGTCTCATCATCTTCCCCGCATGCCCTACGCATGCTATCTCTTGTCGCACCCATAAGTTAGCTCGTAGTCCTGTGTGTCCCGTTACAATACCGAGGCTATACTACCCTCTTTTTTACTTCCTTTCAGTAATAGCCCCCCATTCGCCCACGTCCTTAACTAGGATTGCGCCGACCCAAAAGGATTCGGTTTAACCTAGATCCAAAAACTCTGCGTCTAAAGTGGGTTACGTCCAAAGGGTCTGAGTCGAGTAGGTAATGCTGTACAGTTAAACAGATGACGTACGTCGGGTGGTCCCAGTTCACAATCGGGGCAAACTTTATGTACATTGGTATCAATCCTTGCCATGTGGGAGTTGGGGCGGCTGCATCTGCCAGTACTAATCTGGTTTGCCGGAGGAGGTCAATTTCTTCAGCTGCAGAAATCAAACACAACAATGCCTGCAGAACTAACAGCAGCAGTACTTATCTGGCCTAAAAAGTACCTTTTAAATACTTTTTCAAAATTTATATTTTCCATCCCTGATTGAGATTGTTTTATTTAAAAGGCATAGGTCTTAGCCTTGATCTATATTTGCCCTACTATTGAATAGGTATATCTGTCTTCTAAAGGTTGATCTAAAAATGCCTAGGTCTAGCCCAATTATATGCCATTCCCAACACCCTCTCGGACTTCCTACAGCTATGTAAATAATTGGAGGCTACCGTAGCGCAGAGGTTAGCACGATGAACGCCTGGGTTCGAATTCTGGCTAGAACATCAGAAAAACATTTCCGCGGTGATTATCCCCACCTAATGCTGGTGACATTTGTGAGAGACTATGCCATTTGAAAAAATAATGGTATAGCAGCTATGTATAAACTTCACCCCAAAGAGGTATCGCAATAGGGCACGCCGTTCACACTCGTTTGTAAATAGGAGGCCCCTTATCGTTCAGCTTTAATTTGAATCGGACATCACTCATTGATAATTGAGAAGTTTGTCCCTGTTCCATAATGTAATGTTCATGGACAAATTTGCATATCATTCATACATTTTAATTTTTCTAAATTTGAAAATTTTAAAAATGTTTCATTCATTTATTCGTTACACCCTAATGTGTATTATATGAAATGTGTTTGCCTGCATATGATGTGTAATGACAAACTAAACAAAATTAAAAGTTTTAAAAATAAAAAACAAAAACACACTTGCTGTTAAACTCACAGTGTGACATGCGCGGTTTGCTCTATGAGACTCGGTACTCAGATGGGACATTATATGCGCCTCTCTGGAGACGTCTCTGCCCAAGGAAATGATAATTTTTCTGCCCATTCTTCCATATTAGTTTCCCTTTTGTTGCTTACCTTGGTCCCACATATGATAGTCATGCATTTGATGGACAAACAGAGTAGGGAGTTTAGTTGCTACTTCTCTTCAAAATTCTTCGCCATCTCCTCCTCCTTCTTTGCTAGTATAGTTGTTCATATAAACAAATGCGACAAGTTTAAGTACCAAAGTGAACGTACTTGAACTTGAGTCAATTTCCGTTTGTCTGTCCTTCCGCTTTCAACACAAACAAATAAACTAAGCAAAAATGCTGAGTGTAAAGGTAGGGTAAGGTAAGGCGATCCGACAAACAGATAGACTGACAAATTTACCTACTAATGTAGTCTTATCGTCTGTGTGTCTGTCGGTCTACGCTATCATAAATGTGTCATCATGGTCGCCGTTGTGATGTTATGTCATGGCGCATTAGATATGACCATTATGGTATTAATGGTGACATTACCTGGCCTTTCTTTTTGTTGCTTAGTGTAGTTAATGTGATTGTATGTACATATACAGGTATCTGATTTTTATGCATTTTATAGGAATTCTAGTTGCCATCATATAAATATTAAGAACTTCCTTAGAAATTTTCCAACTACTTAATAGCACATACACAGATCATGCAGATTTCTCATGAAACTTGCAGGTGATAATTTAAAAAAGAGAAGAAAACTAATTGCCAAGGTAATTGTGGATAGACAAACCAAGTCAATGAAATGAAACTGTTGATAATAATGGTGAAGAATTTATTGTGAAATTTGCAAAAGCTTACATATGTATGAGGAGAAGCAGAATGTTCTCTAATGTCAAGATTTTAATGAAATCTTTTCTGAATTGTATTGAAATTTTTTCTAAATACAATATCGTAATAAAATTTCCCCCAAAGTTAAACAAAAAATATTTTAAAGACAAAGTAAAAAAAAACAATATTTTATAAAAGTTTGCAAAAACATAATTGGAATAAAATGTGTAAGAACAAAATTTTCTTAAAATTTTTTTAATTAAATTTTCGTTCGTTCCCGCACCATTCACACCCGCCCCTGCAGACCAAGGGAGCCACCTCCCATTACGAAGGGATGCGTACACCCCATAGTCCAAACTATGGAGGGTTAATAGAGGTTTAGGGTAATACTGGCTACAGAAATTTCACACCCAGTTAAACACTAGAATTAGATCAACGTACACATTATGGCTAAAGCAACATAGATATTACAGAGCAATGAAAGGATAATTAATATGTATACTGTCTTCTCTGGCAACTACTACAACTAACTTCAAACAAAGGATAGAATTCTTTATTACATGAAAAGGAACGGTGAAGAATATATAATTATACAATTTGTTATATACATCACACAAAGAGCAAAGTGGATTATTTAATTCCTAATTAGATCTCATTAAAGGTAGTCTAAGAGGTATGTAATGCCGAGAATTTCGGAGAGGAATATTTAAATTTAATTCGCCAGTTAAGAATTGGAAACCAATCTGCGATCACGCAATAATTTCACAATAAATTTAATCTTGCCACAATAAATCTTAGGACCGCATCAAGCTGGGGGTATCCCGCTAGCTATCATGGATACGAATACGATCACGATGGGTTCGTGCAATAGGGTCGGCAGGGAATGAGCCAAAGGAAATGGCCAACGGTGAAGCTCGCAGATCTACAAAAGATTCGCCATCAAAAAAGCCCGGCCTAATGGGTCACTGGCGCCCTCAGCACTAGGCACCGATGAGATGGCCCAATCCGCCATACATCTCAAAAAATCACGATTACAGAAACATCAACAAGAAATAATGGAACTGAGAACCCCCCGATTACGATCTATGGATTCAAAACACGGTTTATGATTGGAACATGGAACGTCAGAACTCGCTCAGAGGCATCGAGACTTTACCAAGTCCAGAACAAGATGTCAAACTACAACCTAGACATCCTCGGTTTAAGTTAAATACGATGGTCGAAATCCGGAACTATGAATCTTCAAAGTGGCTACCACTTAATTCTTTCATTGTATGAAGTTCCCCTATCATACAATGTCATATCTGAACGCATCATGACGGCAAGATTGAATTCAAAATTCCGCGCCAACCGAACCCGATGACGATTAACCTGAAGGATCAATTCTACTCCCAACTCGACTCAATGACACGCTCTCTACCAAAAGGAGACATTAAACTTGTTATGGGAGATTTTAATGCCAAGGTGGGCGATGACAACAATAATCTACAATCAATCATGGGAATGCAAGGACTTGGCAATGCCAGGAATGACAATAGCGACAATGGCCCGTAATCAAATCGCTCATGGATGTGAAAACTAGACGAGGAGCCGACATCGGTAGTGACCGGATGCTCTTACTGGCCACTCTACGTCTATGCCCAGCCGTCGTGAAAAGCACAAAATTCAACCTCTTAAACCAAAAGACCTTGAACAGCGAGGGAATACAAGGCAATATTAACGGATAAACGTACGTATCAACAAGGCTAGAAGTGCCTTTCGTAAACTCAACAAAGTTTAGAGATGCAGTGACATCTCACATAATATCAAAGTCAGGATCTTGAATAGTAGTGTGAAATCTATTTTATTATTTGATGTACTACTTGGAGCTTGACACAAGCGACTACCCTTTAGGTCCAAGTTTTCATAAATCGCTGCCTACGACAAGTACTTGGAATTTTCTGGCCAAACCGTATTTCAAATGAAAAATTGCAAATAAGAACAAACACTTCCCCTTTTGAAGTAGAAATCCGGAAGAGAAAATGGACTTGATTGGGTCATATGATAAATGATGATGATAAAGCGAGAAATGTCCTAGACTGGAACCCGCAAGGACAGCGAGGGAGGGGACGCCCGAAAAGCACATGGATTAGCTATACGAAAAGAGAGTTAGAATCAACCCATATTTCGTAAAATCAAACCAAGGCTTTGGCCAATGATAGAGCTCGATGGAGAGAGATTGTTGATGCCCTATGTTCAAACTGAACAGTTAACTATATACATAAGCATCAAGAGCCTCCTTTCGAGCGTTAGTAAATCAATAAGTTTCAAGCGTTTTTCGTAGGTGGGAAAAATTCAGCCGAATTCCATGGAAAGCCACTAGGCGTAAAAAGAAGAAATTGTACCTGGACTGATTCAATCCCATCTGAATAGCATAACTTGTGGAATGGCTTTTAAACCACACAACCGTATTCCAATGTGGGCCGGACAAAACTTGCAAACCAACGCATGGATCATCAAACTCCTTGGACCACCGTTTTATAAAACCCAAAAACGACTTTGCCTTATTGATGCACGAATCAATGTGCAAATTAAAACGTAATCTAACATCCAAAATAAAGTCAAGATCTTTAAAGGAATTTACGTTATCGAATTTATAAGAACCTGTATAATAGTCATTTAGAACAGGTCTAGTCCTGAAAAGAGCTAACTTCTTGCAATTATTTATTTTTATTAAGATTAAGCGCCACGCCATTAATACTGCACCAGTCCACAGCCAGTGATCAATCTGGAGAATTCAAATTACAAACCAGCTTCACATCATCTGCAAACATTAAAGTCCTTGAAGATTGAATAACTGATGGTAGATCATTCAAGTATAGAACGAACAGCAACGGGCCTAAATGGCTGCCCTGTGGAACATCAGAATAAGCTGCTATATCCTTGGAAAGAATGTTATAAAAGTAAACTGTCTGTGCACGGTCTTGTAAATAAGAAGCTATCCAATTCAAAAGAACAGAATGAAGGAAACCCATCAAGTCAAGCTTAAACAGTAATTATTCGTGCACCACAGTATCGAAAATTAAATTACATACGTTTGAAAACTGTTTACAAAACCATCATATGCATGACACGTCAGTTCCAATAGGTTGGTCAAAGTGTATCTCTCCTTAATGAAGCCGTGTTGGTAGGGTGAAATAACTGGTGTGACAAAATGGGATATCCTTCGAGGAGCCAGCAGTTCAAACAGCTTCGGTATTGCACTTAGTTTTGCAATGCCCCTATATTTTCCAATAATACATCTGATATCATTTTTATGTAAAAGAATTGTATAACTTGACCTCAAGGAATGAGGAAATCCTGAATATAGTGAATCATTGAATATGGCCGTAAGTGGCCTATATAATTCGTGGGCACAAGATTTAAGGATATTCTCCTTAAGGCAAAATTTTAATAAAATTTTCCGTGAAAACAAATTTTTATCGAAAATTTCCCCAAGACTATATTTTAATGAAATTTAAACCAGAACATTTAATTAAAATTTTCTTTAAAAATAAAAATTCACAAAAACCGAAAAAACCGGTTTCCAAAACCCTTAGTGACTACCCAGCACATTGTATAAAAAAGTTTTTGACAAACTCCGTAACTGACGAATGGCAGAAGTCAGCCTTAAGCTATGGTAGCTATTTTCCATTTTATTAAACAAAAATAAACTTTTAGACTATAACGATCATTGACCTAACCACATTTCCCATTGTCAGCATAAAAAATATTTGCTTAATCAAAGCAAAAAAAAAAATAAAGAATATGGTGAAAAACAAAATGTTTATAAAATGTTTGTTATTACAACGATAGCAAAAATTTCTTATGGCTTTCATTTGTTGAAGCGGCTTGTCTTCATAACTCCATGGCGACGATGACAACGACAACGACGACCTTGTCTAGGCTGTTCTAAAAACTGTTTAAACAGTTGTCTTAACATCTCAGTATGTTCGTATATGAGTCTCTAATATTTTATAGAATTAAAATGGAGATATGGTCGAGGAGATATATGTACGCAATTTGGCAAAACAAAAGCTGTATACTATAAAAGACAAAGTTTATTACATTATGTCCCCTAAAGGGGGAAAAACTCGATGAGCTACAGCAGAAAATAAAAAATAAATTTTATGGCACTTGTATCTGTCTCTGGTCTAGCAAGCAATTTGAGAAAGACAGCCAGTCGTTGGTATGGCAGAGGATGTGGTACCTCGTCATATTACTATCTTATCATTGCCTTACTTTAGTATCATCTACTCCTTAAGATCAAAATAAACATACCAAATAAATGACAAATAAAATTATCTCTTACTAATTTCGCATTAAGCGAAAGTTTTACTTAAAAAAAAAACAAAAAACAAATGCTAGAAATTATTTTGGTTTGAGTTAAAAATTGAAAAGAAAAAAAATTAACATTGAAGTTAGGATAAGCATTTTTTTTGCGGTATACCACAACATGTTATAAAGCCATAACAACAAATCCAATGGAAAATTTCAACCAAGTCGTTTAAAAATTGCGTACTCCAGATGCTAAGGAAGTCAAATAGGCAGATGAGCTTAATGGGAGCTACAAATGGAGGGAAGGAAATGGCATACCAACTTGAGGCCCTTTTATCCATTAACCTACATAGGACATTTATTGCGGTTGTACGGCAAATTTTTATATCAGTTGTGTGCTCAACTTTCAAATATCTTTCATTCGATACCCATATAGTCCCAAACGGTAAACATTTTTCCTAAATCGGTGCACCCATCACCGAGATCAGGTGTTTTTATATCATTGACCTACACATCCATTTAGGACATTTCATGGGGTTGGCCCTCGGAGACAAATTTTTACATCAGGTTTATACTCTACTTTCAAATATCTTTCATTCGATACCCATATCGTTTCAAATGGTTAACATGCCCGACTAGGTGGGGCGTTCCCCCAGATGCTGTAGAAGAAGTCAAATAGGCATATTAGCTTAATGGGAGTTGCATATGGACGGAAGGAAATGGAATACGAACCCTTATATCCATTGACCTACATATCCATTTAGGATATTTATTGGGACTCTACGGCCAGGGCCTCGGAGACAAATTTTTATATCAGTTGTGTGCTCAACTTTCAAATATCTTTCATTCAATACCCATATCGTTTGAATGAAAACAAACATTTTTCCTAAAGCGGTGCACCCATCACCGAGATCAGGTGTTTTTAGATCATTGACCTACATATCCATTTAGGACATTTATTGGGGTTGTACGGCCCCAGGCACTCGGAGACAAATTTTTATATCAGTTTTGTACTCTACTTTCAAATATCTTTCATTTGATACCCATATCGTTCCAAATGGTAAACATGCCCGACTAGGTGGGGCGTTCCCCCTAGTCACATCACCCCAATTTTATTTATCAACTTCAAGATTTGGGATAACCCAAAGATTGCAAAAATAATGTTTGCTAAATCGGTGCACCAATCACCGAGATTAGGTGTTTTTAGAAAACTACGGAAAAGGGAAGGGTCCGCTCCGTTTTCGAGAAAATTTAATATCCTATTCAAACCACATAATCATTCTACACCATTGATTTTAAAATGTAAAATGGTTTTTAGAGGGTATATTCCCATTCATAGTGGGACAGAGGGTATATTCCCATTCATAGGGAATGATTCCAATTCATAGGAATCATCAGAGGTTCTCTTTTGAACAGCAACGAGAAAGGAGAGACCGAAGCATCGTGTTCCTACAAGCCACTAACTATATTGGATACAGTGCACAACCTGCTGAAGCTTTATGAAAGCTGCAGATGGACGGAAAGAGTACGTGAATTTAGGACCCAAATTTTCATTGCCCCATATATCCATTTTGGACATTTTATTGAGGGTGTAGGACCCCAGATACTCGGAGACAAATTTTTATATCAATTTCGTACACTACTTTTAAATACCTTTATTTGATACCCATATTGTCCCAGAAGGTCAACATGTCCGTCTGCTGGAGCTCAATTAAAGCTACAGATGGACGGACTGAAATGGCAAGTGAACTTGGGACCCACATATCCATTGACCTACATATCAATTTAAAACATTTTATTGGGGTGTGGGGCCTCAGGCACTCGGTGACAAATTTTTATATCAGTTTCATACTCTACTTTTATATGCCTTTTACTTGATACCCATATTGTCACAAACGGTCATTATGTCCGTCTGGATGGGTTTGGGGTGGGCGTTCCCCCTGGTCGCTTGACCAAAGATTTTTTTTAGCAACTTCGGGTTTTCGGATTGCCCACAAAAGGCAATTAAAATCTTGCTCAAAACTGTACACCTGTTACCGAGATCAAATGTCTTTAGAAAACCATGATAAGGGGAAGGTCCGTTCCCCTTCAGATAAAATTTGGTATCCTAATCTCACCGCATAATCATTCCACACTATTGATTTTAAAATATTATATGTTTGTCAGAGGGTATACTCCTATATTCCTATTCACAGGGTGACAGAAGTTAGTTTTGAACAACGAAGAAAAAGGAGTAGAAGAAGCAATATCGTCATACAAACAATGTTGGATACAGCGCGCAAGCTGCTGGATCAAACATTAAACCTCTTGAGGAGGATATTATCTCCACTAAGGAAAGCCACTAAAATGGCATACAAGCAAGCCAAAGGATGATGCACTATAACAGGCCCATAATCTTATTAGCCACCCACGTTAGATTTAGCACGTTTCTAGCCTAGATCGAAATATCCATTTCCGATATTATAAAGTATATCTATTCTTGATCTTCATAAAAATCTAAGACGATCTAGCTATGTCCGTCCGTCTGTCTGTTTTCCAGTGTAAATTACGCTACAGTCTTTAAAAGAAGAACTGAAACTCGACATCCTTCTTCAATTTGGCTGAGATCGGCACAAATTTGAATATAGGTGGCGATCTCGCGATTTAAGGTCTTGGGCTGGATTTCGCAGAAATTTAGCAGAGTGAGATTTCCTTCATGAAGATGGCCCAGATCGGTCCAGATTTGTATATAGCTGCCGTATAGTCTGATCTCTCGATTTAAGATCATGGGCCCATAAAAGCCACATTTATTGGCCGATTTGGCTGAAATTTGGGACAGTGAGTTGTGTTAGGCTCTTCGACATTTTTTTTAATTTGGCCTAGATCGGTCCACATTTGGATATAGCTGCCATATACATAGATCTCTCTATTTAAGGTCTGGGGCCCAACGGCGCACATTTTGTCCGATTTCGCTGAAATTTAGGAGAGTGAGATGTTTTAGGCCCTTCGATATCCGTCTTGAAGATTGCCCAGATCGGTCCAGATTTGTACAATAGATAGCTGCCTTATAGACCAATCTCTCGATTTATTACCCGATTTCGCTGAAATTTGACACAGTGACTTATGTTAGTCTTTTCGACATCCGGATCCTATATGGTTCAGATCGGTATATATTTGGAGCTGCCAAAAAGACCAATATTGAACCAAAATTGAACAGTGACTTGTATTTATTAGACCACTCAATATAAGTGCCGAATTGGGTCCAAATCGGACCATATTTGGATATAGCTGCTATGGGTGCATAAATAATGAATTTTTCACCGGTTTATGACGAAAGGCGGTTAAGATACCCACAGTTCGGCCTGGCCGGACTTAATGCCTTTTTACTTGTTTTTTTTTTTTTTAATTTCTTAACATTTTTTCGATCTGCACCATACTCGGCGCAGATATAAAGGGTCTAACACAACTCACTGTTTCAAATTTTAGCGAAATTGGAAAAAACATCCTTTTTTTAACTGATCGCAACATCGGTATATATGACAGCAATACCCAAATATGGTCCAATCTTAACCATACTACGCACGGACGTCTGGTGGTCAGACGAAACTCACTGCGCCAAATTGCAGGAAAATTGGATAAAAAATGCGCCTTTAATGGATCCAAGACCCTAAAATCGGGGGATAGGTATATATAGCAGCTATATTCAAATATGCCCCGATCTAAACCGAACTCTGTACGGATATCGATCGAGTGGCTTGATATGAGTCACTGTGCCGAATTTCAGTGAATCGGGACGCCATTATAAAATACTTGTTTTAATTTAATAGATTGTTTAAATTTTTGTTTGTCTCTCTTTCGAGACGAGCTCAATGATCGGAGATGCAAATGGAAAAGGAAAGCCAAAGATAGCAACACACGTCAACCACTATGGGATGCGTTCCGTCTTTGGTTAGAAGACTTTTCAACCATATTAGGTGTGATGGCATCAAGGGCCGTGCGTTGGTATGTTGTATTTGAATCGTTTTAATAGCGAAAACGCATCTTTGATACAATTACCACATCAACCACGCTCGACAACCCTGTCTATAAGCTGAACCTTTTCCCAATGGATAAGTTTTCGTGTAGTGACAGATTTTTTGTCTGCATCAATTGCACTACTTCCATGGTATGCACATGATTCTGTGCATCTATTGGAAGTAGTATTGATGGCTTCGAACGCTACACAACGGCAACGCCTTTCGCTGTTACTCCGTGTGTACAGGTTTGAATCTCGGCAGGCGGAGCCCGGCAATTCTTAATAAAGGGTGATTTTTTTGAGGTTAGGATTTTCATGCATTAGTATTTGACAGATCACGTGGGATTTCAGACATGGTGTCAAAGAGAAAGATGCTCAGTATGCTTTGACATTTCATCATGAATAGACTTACTAACGAGCAACGCTTGCAAATCATTGAATTTTATTACCAAAATCAGTGTTCGGTTCGAAATGTGTTCAAATTTTGACAAATTTTGTTCAGCGATGAGGCTCATTTCTGGTTGAATGGCTACGTAAATAAGCAAAATTGCCGCATTTGGAGTGAAGAGCAACCAGAAGCCGTTCAAGAACTGCCCATGCATCCCGAAAAATGCACTGTTTGGTGTGGTTTGTACGCTGGTGGAATCATTGGACCGTATTTTTTCAAAGATGCTGTTGGACGCAACGTTACGGTGAATGAACACATTTCGAACCGAACACTGATTTTGGTAATAAAATTCAATGATTTGCAAGCGTTGCTCGTTAGTAAGTCTATTCATGATGAAATGTCAAAGCATACTGAGCATCTTTCTCTTTGACACCATGTCTGAAATCCCACGTGATCTGTCAAATACTAATGCATGAAAATCCTAACCTCAAAAAAATCACCCTTTATATATGGGGTCTTAGACGCATATTTCGAGGTGTTACATACAGAATGACGAAATTAGAAGAAACGTGTTTGAAAAAAATGTGTAAAGCCAATGCTGTCGACAATCGTGGTCGCAGAGACACTTATGATACAACAATCAGTGGCTGTCTCAATAAGGAGGTAAAACCACAAGCCATTGATAAAATTGCCCAAAATCTATTGAACGATTGTTAAGTGCAGCTGTATTAGATAATTAACATGGTAAGGATAATCAAAGAATATGTGAACATAAAATTGCATGAAATCAGCACTGCCTTGATGAAATAGCTGTCTGTCCGTCTGTGCGTTTTAATCACTCTACAGTTTTTTTCCATCAGCTGGCTACGGGAAAAAAAATCTTTTGTACACAAAAGCTTATCCCGGGAATCTTAAAACCTTTTTTTTTTCGTTTTTTTCTTATCACATGTACATATGTTTTGTTTATAATTTTACTTTCCATTTAAAAACGAAATATCTATTATTCTCTCTTTCCCCAATTTATATTGTTCAACAAAAATTTCCCAAACTAATTGCATAAATATTTCATGTATGTATTTCTATTAGGTTCTATAAAATAACAATTCTCCCAAGCAATTATGGCAATGTAAACACAAGAAAGACTACTTTATGGGCAAACGTTTTGTGTACTAAGCATTTCAATAAGCCCACTCCAGCGAAGAGCCAAAGAAAAATTTATTTTTGATTGTAAATAACACTCGCATATTCGTTTATTATTTATGGACAATTTTATTGGAATTTATCTTTTTTTGTACTCTTATTGGCGTTTTAATGCTACAGCTGCTGAAGGAAAGAAATGTTTATACGCTTGGCTAGCAAATGAGCGTATGATTGGTGTGCTGATCAGTTGCTGGTAGCTCTAATTGATGATCAGTCCTCCCAAAAGAAAAGAAAAATTGGGGAGCGTTCATTCAATCATCTTGGCTTTGTTAGGGGTCAATGTTATGTAAATAAAATCGTTAACTAAATATACACAAAAAAAAACAAACAAAATCATTGAGTTTTCAATCAAAAGAAAGTCATCTATCTGTGTGTGTGTGGTAGTCAATTAAGACAGCACAACGTCATGCATGACGCACCACATGAACACGGAACGCCTAATCTGATGTTGTGGCGTTGGCCACAACATCGAAAATTTGGTTCAAAAATCAAGGTGTCAAAAATGCCGTTGTCTTTGTTATTTAACCATAATTACCTGCGTAATGTCAATGATACAGTGGCAAGCGAAAAGCCGAAGGCGCAGCAAAACAAAACCCAAAGACTGCTCTTGACAGTAGCGTTCGAATTACGCAGTTGCCTTAATTCGATTCGAAGTAATTAAGGAGCGTCGATTCAAAAGCACAATGATCAGTGCTGTTGCTGCTGCAACAGAAATAAATCTGCACTCTAAACCAGACTAGACAAGTCGAAAAATGAAGGCAATCAGAGCAAAAAAAAAAAAAAAAATGTGAAAAAAACCGCCAAGCCATACGAAACCACAACATTAAGGCCTTTGTTGTTTCATGCTGCCTGCTACAGCAAAACCACCGGCTGACTTTGCGCCTGCATTAATTACCACCTTTCTGCATTCCATAGATTCAAAGTTAGCGATAATCCGCGCACACAAAGTTGTTCCAATAGCCAAAGATATACCAGATAGACTTACGCAAAAAAGTACAGAGTTACAACTAACTACGAATTGGCGGCAGTGCAACGAGCGAGCAATAGACAATGCAATAGAGAATGCTTGAGTATTACCGGTAAATAGAAACAGTGGTTCAAAATATCAATAAGAGCGAGTTCACATTTATCAAGTTTTTTGAAGATTTTTCCCAGGCGGAGGTTTGATCCATATTTGTCATAGATGTTGAACGGCATAACAAAACTTTAAGTGCAAACATTTCAGCCAAATCGGATAAGAAAGTGACCTCTATAGTTTCAAGATGTAAAATCGGGAGATATGAACCAATCTGCATCATTTGCTGCCTCCACGACCTACATAATTAAGATGTATATGTGCAAAAGGTCAATGGTAAACTATGCTGTATGGGCTCGCCAGCTGAGCGGAACTCATCTAGACCTGCTAGAATGCAAAAAATACACTGGGGTTCCTCCTCTGTCCTCATGTGGGCCAGCTTCCACCAGGAGACAAACATCCTTCCCGTGCGTAGACAAAATTACACACACATAATTACACATTATTAGGTACGTGGGTCCCTGCTCGGGCGCCAGCGTTGTGATAGATTTTTCTCTCTTGTACTTGGGAAAGTGACCAGGAATGAGCATTCTTCACAAGATCAAAGGGATGACAGACGTTGGATGGTACGGTTGGTTTTGACAGTTTGTGGGCAATCGAAGTGCAAGATGTCAATTCGATCGGGAAGACGGAAAGGGCACCTCAAGGTTAATTTGGATAATGACGTGGAATGTGACGATAGCGTATTTCGGCATTTTTATACCCACCACCGCAGAATTGGTCATTCCGTCTGCAACACATCGAAATATCCATTTAAAAACATATTAAGTATATATATATTATTGATCGTGGTCAATCGAAGTGCAAGAAGTCAATTCGACTGGGTAGACAGAAAGAGAACTCAAGATAAATCTGGATAACGACTTAGAATGTGACGATAGCGTAGTCCGGCATTTTTATGCCCACCACTGTAGGATTGGTCATTCCGTCTGCAAAACATCGAAATATCCTATTAAGTATATATATTATTGATCGTCGTAAATATTTTAAGACGATCTAGCCATGTCCGTCTGTTATATTTTGAAATGACGCTACACTCCTTAAAAATTAAGATATTAAGCTGAAACTTTGCGCAGGTTTTTACTTTGTCCATAGGCAGATGAAATTCGAAGATGGGCTATATCAGACTATATCGTGATATAGCCCCCCATATAGACAGATCTGCCGATTTAAGGCCTTAGGCCCATAAAAGTCACACTTTATTATCCGATTTTGCTGAAATTTGAGACCGTGAGTTGTGTTAGGGCACTCGGAATCCTTCTGCAACTTGGCCCAGATAGGTCCAGATTTGGATATACACAGATCTCTCGATTTAAGGTCTTCGGCCAATAAAATGCGTATTTACTGTCCGATTTCGCTGAAATGTTGGACAGTGAGTTGCGTTCGGCCCTTCTACATAATTTTTTCATTTTGGCCCAGGTTGGTCCAGATTTGGATATAGAAAGGGGCCTTGGACCCGTAAAAGGCTAATTTATTGTCCGATTTCGATCAAATTTAAGACAGTCAGCTGTGCGAGGCTACTTGGTATCCTTCTTCAACTTGGCACAGATCGGTTCAGATTTGGATATGGCTGTGATATATACAAATCTCTCGTTTTAAGGTCTTGGGCCCATAAAATGTGCATTTTTTGTCCGAATTCGCCGAAATTGGGAGCAGTGGGTTGTTTTAGGCCCTTCTACATAGTTTTTCAATTTGACGCAGATCGGTCCAGATTTGGATATAGCTGTCATATAGACCGACCTCTCGATTTAAGGTTTTTGCCTCATAAAAGTCGCATTTATTGTCCGATTTCGCCGAAATTTGTATATAGCTGCCAAATAGACCGATCTTTTGATTTAGGGGTTCGACTCCATAAAAAAATCCGATTTGCCCAAATTTGAGACAGTGAGTTAAAGTCTCGATTTAAAGTCTTTGCCCCATAAAATGCGCATTTATAATCCGATTTCGTTGAAATTTGATACAATGACTTGTGTTAGGCTTTTCTACATCCGTGTCCTTAGATCGGTCGATATTTGGATATAGCTGCCAAAAAGACCAATATTTTTTTATCTACAAAATTGAACAGTGACTAGTATTTATTATACCACTCAATGTTCGTGGCGAATTTGGTCCATATCGGACCATATTTAGATCTAGCTACTACGGATGCATAAATAATGCATTTTTCACAGGGTTATGAGGAAAGGTGGTTTACATATACACCCGAGGTTGTGGGTATCCAAAGTTCGGCCCGGCCGAACTTAATGTTTTTTTACTTGATTTAATTTGCACCTCCCGACTCGGCCGCCACTATTATGACAGGCATCCCCTTGCGTGCTTGGGGAAGAAGGTCTAGAATAATCTCAGGGAAACGTATGGCATACCTGCCGTGGCACGGTCGGCTTCGACAGCTTGCGTAGGCATAGGGCGTCAATGGAGATGTTATGTGACAGTTTTGTCTTTGGAAAGTTGAAAAGGAGTCTTATCTGGGACACAAAGTAAGCCTTGGGGATGAATTGGGATGTGTCGACAATATAAAAAATTGCAAATTTTGCCAATGGACATTCCACCAAGGAACAGGAGAAAATTGCTTACATATCAATGAGTGCAGTCCGATTCAAGTTAAATCTCAATGATAAGGCGCCTCATTGTTATAGATAAGACCTAACGGTGCGACATCTCTTTGGAGAGAAAAGTTTTTATATGGCATAGAACCTCACAAATGTTGCCAGCATTAGGAGAGGAAAGCCACCACAGAAAATTTGTTCTGATAGTCTCCCCACGATTCGAACCAAGGCATACATGCTAACCTCTGCGCTCTGCCTCACCAATAACAGCGAAGTTTGAAACCTGATGTATTTTCTTTTGCATTTCTTTGTTTCGCGCGCTCCTGCTCGGCCGCAACTGTAACGACTGGATTCCATCCGAGTGCTTTAGAGAAGTATTTTGTAAAATCTTCTCCAGGGAAAAGATCTCTGGCAAACAAATGACAGACTTGACCTGGCACGGCTGGTTCTGACAGCTTGTGGTTGAGCGGTGGCTTGTTCTCCTAGACGTAGGGTTGGTAATCGAGATACAACAAATCAGTTCGGTCGGGGAGACAGAGAGCGATCGTGTTTTGGACACAAGTTAAGCCTGGGGGAGAATGTCTTGGGAAGTATCAAAAGAGCTGATCTCCTATGAATGCGGAGTGCGGAAACTTTGCAGGGTTATGTTTAATTTCTTTGGTTCGTTCGTCCCAGCTCGGGTGCCACTATTACGATAGGTTTCCGAATATGTGCTTGAAGTAAGTGGTCTGGAATGACAATTCTTTAAGGGAATGACCTCTGCTGAACAGGTGATAGCTATGACCTGGTACGGCTGTTTTTGACAACCTGCCCTAAGCCTATTAGGCAAAAGGTTGTCTATCAAGATGCAAGAAATAAGTTCAGTCAGAGAGACGGAAAGGAGTGCCTCTGGCATACAAGGTAAGTTAGGGGGAATGACGTTGCATATGTAGATAGAGCTTATCAGTGATCCCCAACGATAGGTTAGGGTAGGTTTAAGTGCCAGTCTGCCATTAGGTACACTTAGATGTTTTCGACCGATGCGATACCACGTTGCGAGAGAACAAAAATGATTTCTAGTTCCTACCTTTGAACCATCAAAAACGCCTTAAAAAGCCCAACAACTTTTCATATTTGCTAAATCGGACAAGTTCTCAAAGAAATGAGAACCTAAAGTGGAACTCTTTCTGACTGCCAGTGCGTAACACACAGACTGCCAGTGCGTAACACACCGCAGATACTCAACATATAGTCCCTTGTCAACGATAGCGTAATGCGGACATTTGTCGGTGTTTCTTTGCAATTGTTTGGCTAGTGCCACACTGCTCGGGCGACACTGCTCGGGCGCCATTGTAACGAGATTTGGGTAAAGGGGTATGGAACGACTATTCTTAAAGGGGTGAGTCTCTGGTGATCGGATGACGGAATTGGCCTGCTACGAATGATTTTTAAAGCTAGCGTTCAAGCGGTGGCGTGTCCTACCAGGCTGTCAATCGAGATATCGAGTCAATTCGGTCGAGTAGACCTTTCCGTTTCGTATCAGGAACAAAAGTTATGTCTGGGGCGGTGACGTGGTATGTGGCGATAGAGCTGATAACCAATAAGAGCGTAGTTCGGATACTTTTCGGGGGTATTTTTCATTCTTTTTGGTTCGTGCGTCCCTGCTCGGGCGCCACTATAATGACTGCCTGGGGGAAGCTGTCCAGTAAGACACTTTCTTACTGTTTTGATGTCGGCCTGACAGACATGATCCAGTATGGCTGATTTGATAGCTTGCGGCGGTGGCGTGTCTTACTATGCACAGATGTGTTACTTCGTTTGGGAAGAGGTTTTGTATGCTAGGTTAGGTTAGTTTGAAAAGAGGATGCGGATATAAATCCGCCCCATGCCATTATGGTCATTCACCTAAGCCAGTAATCGGCTTGTTGTGCGTTCTTGTATGCTACACATGATAACTCTGGGGTGATGGTAGGATGTGTCGAAAGAATAGTTCGAAAACTTGTTGGGTTTCTTTCGCATTTCTTTGGTTAATGCTCAGGCGACATTACAACGACCGGCCTCGTGTGCTTGGGGAAAGTGGTCTGAAAAGACTCTTCTACACAGAATGGATCTCAGACGAATGGATGACAGTCGTAACCTGGTACGGCTAGTTTTAACAGCTTGCGGCTCAGTTTGCTTGACGGTCAAGCGGTGACATGTCTTACTAAGCTTTACTAGGCAATAGAGATGCAAAAGTCAGTTCGGTGGCAGAGACGGAAAGGGGTCTTGTCTGGAAAACAAGGTAAGTCTGTGGTTATAACGAGGGTGTGTCGATAGAGCTGAACATCAAAATTAGTGAAGTCCGAAAACTTTTGTGCATGCCTGTAGCTTATGCGTCCCTGCTCGGCCGCCACTGTAGCGTCAGATTTCCGCTTGTATACTTAGGGGAAGTGGTTTGGGACGACTCTTCTTCATGGAAATGATCTCGAACAAATGAGCCAACTCTTTTTTTAAAACACTGTGCACTGTGGCGCTCTTCTACTCCCCATTGTCTTGGCAAATAATCAAAACAACACGCCCAATAAGCCCACATTGTTGAGGGGCGCTCTCTTAAAAAAAAAACAAACAACCTAAACTACGCATATAGGCAAGTCTATTTGCCATGGCTAAAGACATTGGTTGGAGGACCAATATCAACCACATACAATATATCACTGGGCTTACAAGTCGATCTTATTGTTGTGGAGCTTTGTGGCTCGGCTCTTATTCTTGTTATAAGTAATTATGGGCTCCACCAAAGTATGATTCAAGCCAGCAATGACGACAAAATGCCAAACCACAAAACAATGACAAAAGGCAGTCAGTCAGTTAGTCAACACTGAATCAGCCAAAGAGATCAATAGATATCTGTTTTTTTTTCTCCTCAATATTTTGTAATTGGACTAGAGCTTAATAATTTGTGGCGTCGCCGTCTTTTCTCAAAATTTAAAAAAAAAATCCACTCAATCGCTTTTTCTTGTTTTTTTTCTGTTTAATTTTTTTTTAATTACTTAACCAACTCGGAATTGAGGGCGGCATATAAATTGGACAGTTGTCCGTCTATACGGACATTAAAATGTAGTTCAATACCATTTGCCGACCACTGATTCAGTTAATTTGTCACTACTGCTGCTGCTGCTGCTGCACGTTATGGTGTCACACAGCATAACCAAATTATTGATCGTTAACAATTAAGAAAAAAAATTTTTTGTTTTTGTTTTTTTTTTTATACAGCAACACGCGACTCTTTAGCGGGTTTTTGGAAAACATTTTTTATGAATAACAATTTGAGCAGCAGCTTCAAACTTAACCGAGGCTGGTAATAACTCAAAACTGGCAGCTGCCAGCTGAAGCCAACACCGCTTTTACAACCACAGTTGCCGCCTATTTATAACAAATAAATTTTGAATAAATATAACACTGAATTTTAACAATTTTTCTGTAAAAACTATGACAAAATTTTTTAATGATCAATTTAGACGAGATTTCCTCTGATATTCAATTTTTACGAGATTTTCTATGAAACGTAATTTCGACGGGATTTTTTATGAAAATCAAATTTCGACTTAATTTTCTATGAAAAAAAAATTCGACGAGATTTTTCTATGGAAACCAAATTTCGACAAGATTTTTCTATGAAAACCAAATTTCGACGAGATTTTTTATGAAAATTAATTTTCGTCTGTTTGCGCTTTAATTTTTCATGAAAATCTTCTTTGACGAGATTTTCTTAGCAAAATCAAGTTTCGACGAGATTTTCTTTGAAAAACACATTTCGACGAGATTTTCTTTGAAAACCATATATTGACAAAATTTTCTTTAAAATCAAATTTCGTCGAAAAATTTCTATGAAAATCAAATTTTGACAAGGTTTTCTCTGAAACCCAAATTTCGACGAGATTTTCTATGCATATAAAATTTTAACGGAAAATTTCGACGTGATTTTCTATAAAAATGAAATTCGACGAGATTTTTCTGTAAAAATTAAATTTTGTCGAAAATTTTCTATGAAAACAAAATTTTGACGAGATTTTTTATGAAAATCTAATTCGACGAGATATATCTATGACAATAAAATTTCGTCGAAATTTTTCCATTAAAATCAAATTTCCATAAAATTTTTCGCACATGTTAGTATGTATGTCCGCCCATGACGCTGAACGCCTGTGTCCGAATCCTGGCGAGACCATCAGAAGAAAATCTTCAGCGGTGGTTTTCCCCTCCTAATGCTGGCAACATTTGTGAGGTACTATGCCATGTGAAACTTCTCTCCAAAGAGGTGGCGCTCTGCGGCACGCCGTTCGGACTTGGCTATAAAAAGGAGGGCCCTCATCGTTGAGCTTTAACTTGAATCCGATTCAAGTGAGAAGAAGTTTTCCCCTGTTCCTTAATGGAATGTTCATGGGCAAAATTTGCAATATGCAAATCAAGTTTTGACAAAGTTTTCTATGAAAACCGAAATTTCGACGAGATTTTCTATGAAAATTAAATTCGACGAGATTTTTCTGTTAAAATCAAATTGCATCGAAAATTTTCTATTAAAAAACAAAGCGACGAGACTTTTATCAAAATCAAATTTCGACGCGATTTTTCTAAGCATATCAAATTTCGACGAGATTTTCCTTGAAAATAATATTTCGACGAGATTTTCTATGCAAATAAAATGTTGACGATATTTTTTATGAAAATATAATTTTTTCAAAAATTTTCTATAAAAGTCTAATTTCGACGAGATTTTTTTTGAAAACCAAATTGCGACAAGATTTTCTATGAGAACAAAATTTCGAAGAGCTTTTCTATAAAAACTATTTGACGAGATTTTCTATGAGAATAAAATTATTGATGAGATTTTCTTTGCAAATCAAATTTCGACGAGATTTTCTATGCAAAAAAAATTTCGACGATATTTTTTTTATGAAAATATAATTTTTTCAAAAATTTTCTATAAAAGTCTAATTTCGACGAGATTTTCTTTAAAAACCAAATTTCGACAAAATTTTCTATGAACATAAAATTTGGACGAGATTATCTATGAGAACAAAATTTCGACGAGATTTTCTATGAGACCAAAATTGTGACGAGATTTTCTATGAATGATAATTTTTTACCAGATTTTCTATGAATGTCAAATTTTAACGAAATTTTCTTTAAAAACCAAAATTTTACGAGATTTTATTTGCAAATCATATTTTTGATGAAATTTTCTATTAAAATCAATTTTTGGCTAAATTTTCTTTGAAAACAATGAAACCACATGAGACCAAATTTAGACGAGACGAGAACAATTTCAGTTCAAAACCTCATTTTCTGCTATTTTCCATTTTTTTTTTTTTGTTTTTTAAATTTTTTCTGCTTATGACATTAAAAACGCGAAGGTAAGCATGTCCGTCTATGATGCTGAACGCCTGAGTTCGAATCCAGGGGAGAACATCCAAAAATTTTTCAACAGTGGTTATCCACTCCTAATTCTTTCGACATTTTTGAAAATTTTCTACCCCAAGAGTGCAATTTGACATTATGTATGACATTTGTATGGCAACTCTGCTACAAATCAGTCTATTTCATAGCAAAAATTCAAAAATTATTGAACATGTCAAATTTGAAACAAAGTCTGTTTGTTGTCTTGGCCATATCAGGATGTTGGCTGGCTAAACGAATAAGTGACTGCGAGTGAGTAGCGTGCGCTTGCGCATATTTGCTTGGCATCTGTTGCTGTCATAATCACAACTGCAACATTGTTCCAATCTCAGTGGACGTTGTGGTTGTCGTAGTTGTTGGTGTCATTGTCGCTGAAAGTCGACATTCATATGAGCATGACATGATTTTAGCTGGTTATGCGGGCAATTGCAATGTGAAAATGATAAAAAAAACTTGGACACGGCTCATTTCAAAAATTGGACGTATTCAATCGTTGGAACGAAGCTTTTGGGAGAAATTTTAAAAATACCACAATATTTATTTTGATCGTATGACAATTGGAGATTTTTAAAGTTTGAAATCAGTCAGTTTTTCGTTGAATCTAAATACTTTAGTTTGGAACAAGTTACTGTTGTTTGGATCGCACTTGTTTCGTTTGAATCGAACTACTCAGGTTTAAATCGCGAACACTTTGTGGGAATTGAACTACTTCAAATTGAACTATTCTTGTGTCAATTCAATTATTTTTGGTTGAATCAAACTACTTTTGGTCGAATCAAACAACTTTTTGTCGCATCAAACTTCTTTTGTTTGAATCAAACTATTATTGTTTGAAATGAACTATTTTTGTTAGAAACAAACTTGATTGTCTCAACATTCTAAGTTGATCTAGCCATGTTCGCCTGTCCGTTTGTCGAAATCACGATAGCGTTCGAACTACGCGTTCCAGCCACTTGAAATTTTGCACAGATACTTAATATTGATGTAGGTCGTTGGGGATTGCAAATGGGTTCATATCGGTTCAGATTTGGAAATAGCTCCCATATACACCGATCTCCCGATTTGACTTCTAGACCCCTGGAAGCCGCAATTTTTGTCCGATTTGGCTAAAAATTTACACAAACTGCTTTTGTTGGGTACAACTTACTTTTGTTCCAACTACTATTATCGAATCGAACTATTTATTTTCGAATGGAACTATTTGAAACTACTTTGGTTTGAATCAAACTACTTTTGTTGGAACCAAACTTCTTTTGTTGGAATCAAACTTCTTTTGTTTGCGTCAAACAACATTTGTTTGAATCATACTACTTTAGATAACATCAAACAACATTAGTTCGAATCAAACTACTTTTGTTCAAATCGAACTACTCTTGTTCGATTCCCGAAATTTCCTTGGAAGCCAACGGCCATTGCATCAAACAACAAAATCCCACTCAGTTTTTCTTCACAAAATCACTTCCTAGACACTCCAGTGAATGTGATGCATTATGCTGGAATTATTCCCATAGAATATTTCTTATAATTTAGCGTTCTTTTCAAGAAAATTAACAACAAACTTCACTTAGAGACTAGGAAAAAATGTTCCCCCTCCTGCCAAACCATAATCATGGTCTAAGTGAAAATGTTTTTCATAACATTAGCATTTCTCAAAAACTAACGCTGCTATGCGACAACAAAGACCAAAAGTAAAAAAAAAAATTAACGTATGAATCGTTGGTATTTATATGTGAGCATATGAATATCTTAAGCAGCATTTTATCTTTCCCCTCCCAACTCTCTTCCCCTTTAACTGAACAAAGATTTCAAAGTTGCCTTTCTTTGTTGCTTATGGGTTTCTGTTTCTTACTCCTCCAATTTCTCAAGTCTTAAATTATGGAACTTTGTTGCCAGTTTTTCCAAGATCTTCTGAAATGTGGCTCTTTTCCACAACGCCCACCAAAACGTCTTCTCCCCCAACAAAAGCCAGAAGGTGGAAAAATACACAAAGAAAACAAAACAAAAAAAAAAAAAACTACAAAAGTTATGGCCTCTGCCAAAGAAAACTAAGAAAAACTGCAACATCACCTTCATCATCATCATCATCGTCATCGTCGCAGTCATCTTCTTCTTCTTCTTAGACAGGCTGCAATAGCAAATAAAAGTCATGCGAATCTATCGGCCAAGTATGAGAAGAGCCCACATTGCAAAAACAAAAATAACATGAGAATCTTGCATGGGGTTCTTTACTTTTTCTTGGCTTTGGTAAAAGAAACTTTGCCTAAGATAAAAAGGAAGGAAAACCGGAATTTCTTCCAATGCGAAATCAACTTCAACTTGACAATCCCTGGGTAAACAAGTTTACCTCAGCTTTTCTTCCACCTCGTCGTAACTCCAACGCGCACGAAGAGATGTATTTTCCTACATGGCCACATTGGATAGAATTCCCCAACAGAATTATTGTAGGTTGGTATCTGCAATTGCACTCAGTCACCAATGCCAGCCATGGACAGACAGACCACAAGCAAACGACCAGTCTGTCCACCGAGATCAGTATAAAAGACAGCCGATAGGAGATACCCGTTCCCAAGTAGTAAGTAGAAGTAGATATTTCTTCTAGCTCTAGCCAAAGCCAAGGAAAGCTGCTGTGAGCAGAAATTTCATACTTCAGACGAGGTAAAGGAGCCTTTTTCTACCAAGTCTTCTATTGCAAGTTGGCGTTTTACTTCTACTTCTTCTCTTTTCTTGACTGCGTCTTAAGAAGCACTTTTCTTCTTTGGCACTTTGAAAGTGTAGACTTTATCTGTTGATATTCCCCCACCCTTTCCAAAACCGCTTTCCCTTCGTCCTTTCGCAGAGTGTTGTAAAGTTGGCTTTAAATGTGACTGTGGCTGCAATTGCGCCTGTGTGACTCTTGCATTGGTGGGTTTTAGGTTTGGTTCAATTCACTTCAGTTCAGTGCAGTTCGGTTCGTTTTGCTTTGGCTCTAGAGTACAATGACATATTCTAGCCAAGATGTATGAGAGCAAGCCAGCCACATTCACATGCATCAGGAATGTACGTGTAATACGAGTGGGGTAGCTAGCTAGCTAGCTAGCTGGCTGACTGACTTGCTGCTGCTCTTGCTGTCCGTCTGTCTTGACTATGGAAAATAAAATTAAATTGTATTCTGTTTTTGTTGTCATCGTCCATGTAGTTGCGGTGTTTGTTTTGCTTACTCTCGTTGTTGTTGATTTTTGTTTAAATTTATTTTATTCATTTAATTAGCGCTTGCCCAAGAACTCCATAATGTTTACTAAATGCAAATGCTAGAAATCGATATTACAATACATGATTGCTTGGTAAGACCTACAGCAAAGCTGTTTGTTACAGAAATCAGATTCCAGCAAAATTTATGAAAAATAAGAAATTAAATATGAATAAAATATTTTTTTTTTAATTTTTGTTCGAACCGAACTACTCTAGGTCAAACCAAACAACTTTTGCTAGATTCAAACTAACTTTGTTCGAATCGAACCACTTTTGTTCAAATCAAACTATATGTTCATTGTTTAAATTGAGCTGCTCTTATTCAAAACGAGTTATTTCTGTATGATTGAAACTAATTTTCGTAGAATAAATTATTTTTTTTTTGTAGAATCAAACTACTTTTTTCGATTCAAACTACTTTAGTTCGTTTCAAACTAATTTTGTTCGTTTCGAACCACTTTTGTTCGATTCAAACTACTCTTATTCGACTCGAACTACTTTTGTTCGAATCAAACTACTTTTGTCCGATTCAAACCACTTTTGTTCGAATCGAACTACTCTTGATCAACTCGAACTACTATTCTTCAAGTCAAACTACTTCGGTTCCACTCAATCTTCTTTTGCCCGAATCGAACTATCTTTGCCTAAATCCAAATCACGTTGTTTTTAAGAACTTCTTTCCTCAGATTAACACAAATGTCACCAGCATTACTAAGGGCTTAATCACCTCCGAAAAAATATTGTGATATTCTTGCCAGGATTCAAACACTCCACGCCACGGTTGTCAGGTCTCTGACATTGCGATGGATTTGATACGATGACAAATTTTGCTGTGTCTTTGGGGATGAGTAGCAGTTGGAGACGGGTGAACATCTGCTGTTCCAATGCCCCGTGAACACCTCTTCTCTTCAATCAGCTCTCTTAAGCCTTTCGACCCCAAGGTGATTTTGAACTTCTGAAAAGACCTGCGATGGCTTACGGGGCAACTCTCTAGTTGATGCAACTTTTTTCGGTCTCTATGCGGGCTTTTCGTTTTTTTTTTCTCTTTTCTCTACCTGCCCTGGTCTCTCTCTCTCTCTTTCCTATTTTATTTCTTTCTAGGACGAATTCAATGGACCAAATGTCTCTAAGTGAAGCGACGCGTGTCCTTTAACCTAATCAAACCTATCAGACCGTGACCAGTCATGACGGACACAATGGCTGAGACGTCTTTTCAAGCCAGCGACCACAAAACGGTAGACTTCTTCAAGTCTAGAATAGGTCACATGATTTTAGCATGTTCACAGCCCGCCCTTTGTGACCACCTAGCATTTGTTGTCCTTAGGACCTGAACCTGAAGTTTGAACTTACATGTCCCTAGAGGCATACCCATAGATTCCAGTTCCCCTCCAATGAGTAAGGACATACAAATAACAACAAAAAATGTTAAGCAAAATTGTATCGTTTGCAGCAAAAAATGATTCGTTTACCAGAAAAGAGGGAAAGTCATTGGCAGGTTGTCTTCAGAGAATATTTCATTGAAACTTTAAATGTAAAATTTTATTAAAATTTTGTTCTCCGAAAAATTGTTTCATTACAGAACATTATTGAAAAATTTGGTTTTAGAACAACTTTTGCCTTAAGAAAAGGTTAGGTTATGTTAGGTTGCAGAAATGGTTCCTGATTATAACCCATGGTCATAGCACTGTCGGGTCTATCTACCGGAAAGTACTCCCGAAAATATATACTCGAATTCCGTGCTGCTCACACAATCCTTAATCGTTTTCGACACTATGCCCTGAAATCTGCCCTATGGCTGAAATCTGATATCGCGTCCGCACTTAAGTGCAGGTATCTCCGTAAGTCCCGTCCCGCAGAAAATGCGTTTTCATCCAAAGCATCAGCAAGTCCTCCGTTGTCTCTGCTCTCACTCCCATGTCTACTAAAGTTTCAGTTTGTACATGGGTTTTTGAGAGACAACTGTTCATCTTGGTGGCGTCATTAATGCTATCGACCTGTTAGCTGAAGAGCTTCCAGGAGATATGTTTTGAAGCTCTGGTCATACTATACCCCTAAGTTGGCTGGAATCTGATATGGTATCCGCACTTAAGTGCAGGATTCGGTCAAGGTCCTATGATAAGGACCGGCGTTTGTGGTTCTAAAGTTTTATCATCTTTCATCACATGCCCTATACAAGCTATTACTTGCCCCACCTATTCTGCATAAGAGAGCTTGCAGCTCTATGTATCCTTTAAAGATAACGAAGGCTAAACTGACCTCCTTCCCTCTTCTTCTCGGACTGGTCTTCTCATGATCCGAATCCTCTTAGAGGATTTTCATCGTTCTACTGACCATTTTACTGTTCCACCGTGGAATATGCGCGCTCGTTGACCACTCTTAACTCGGACTGTGTCACCTGAAAGTCCTCGCATTCACCTACACCCTTCATGCCAAATCGTCTACCCTTTCATTCTCCCTTACTCTTCTATGGCCCGGCACCTAAACAATGGACCAGAATCGTACCATTTTCAGGCGTTAATTGTCTTCTTACACTTCAAGTCTGTTCGTCAAATCTTCCGTCTTGATTGTTGAAGGTATTGATGGCCAGGTAACTGTCCATAAAGATGTTCACAATCGAAGTCTTCGATGACGTTAACACCATAACACATAAAGCAATACGTAATCGCCCGGATACCATGCCAAGTATGGTACAGAATCGGTATATAACCTGATATAGGTCTCATATAAAACGATCTCCCAATTAGTCTTCTTCGGTCTGACGAAGCTTAATTATACCCTCCACCATAGGATGGCGGTATACTAATTTCATCATTCTGTTTGTAACTCCTCGTAACATTCGCTTCAGACCCCATAAAGTATATATATTCTTGATAGTCAAGACATTTTAAGCCGATCTAGCCATGTCAGTCCGTCTGTCCGACCGTCTGTCCGACCGAAGAAGTAAAGCTATCCGCTTGAAATTTTGCACAAATACTTCTTATTAGTGTAGGTCGATTGGAATTGTTAATGGGTCATATCGGTCCATGTTTTGATATAGCTGCCATATAAACCGATCTGGGATCTTGACTTCTTGAGTCACTAGAGGACGCAATTCTTATCCGATTTGGCTGAAATTTTGCATGAGATGTTTTGTTATGGTTTTCAACAACTGTGTTGAGTATGGTTCCAATCGGTCCATAACCTGATATATCTGTCATATAAATCGATATGGGGTCTTGACT
Source organism: Stomoxys calcitrans (assembly GCF_963082655.1). Lineage (NCBI taxonomy): Eukaryota > Metazoa > Arthropoda > Insecta > Diptera > Muscidae > Stomoxys > Stomoxys calcitrans. The sequence goes on from NC_081556.1 coordinate 121,931,931, forward strand.
TCTTGAGCCTCTAGAGGGCGCAATTTCTATCCGATTTGGCTGAAATTTTGCATGAGATGTTTCGCTATGACTTCCAACAACTGTGTTGAGCATGGTTTCAATCGCTCCATAATCTGATATAGCTGTCATATAAACCGATCTTGAGTCTGGACTTCTTTGCCCACTAGAGGGCGCACTGCTTATCCGATTTAGCTGAAATTTTGCATGAGTTGTTCTGTTCTGTTATGATTTCCAACAACTGTGCCAAATATGGTTCAAATCAGTCTATAACCTGATATAGCTACCATATAAACTGATCTGGGATTTTGACTTCTTGAGCCTCAAGAAGGCCTAATTATTATCCGATTTGGCTGGAATTTTGTACAACGGCTTCTTCCATGACCTCCAACATACGTGTCAAATATGGTCTGAATCGGTCATTAGCCTGATACAGCTCCCCTATAAACCGATCGCCCTATTCTCCCTTGAGCCGCTAAAAGGTCCACGTCTTATTCGATTTCGCTGAAATTTTACACATATACTTCTGTTGTGGTCTCCAACATTCAATTTAATTAGCAAAGCAATTCTTTTCTTTTATCCTTTGTTTATCTAAAGAGATACCGGGAAAGAACTCGAAAAATGCGATCCATGGTGGAGGGTATATAAGATTCGGCCCGGCCGAACTTAGCACGCTTTTACTTTTTTTTGCTGATTTGGCAAAAAAATTTTTATGTAAAGTACACAATTGCCGTTCAGCTAAGTTAATTTGTGTACATTTTTAAAAGAATCCATGGTGGAAGGTTCTCAAGTTTCGGCCTAGCCGAAAGTAGCAATTTTTACCTGTTATAACCTACATTATTACAGGTGTATAGGTGAGAAACTTGGAGAATTTAATTGGAACACCCATGTTCTTCTGTTCGTCGGCCTATCCATCTGTCTGTCCAACTGTTTACCCGAGTTAGTTTGGGTACATTTCATGTTGGTACAAATTTCTTTTGGAACCTAAGAATGAATTGGGAGAAATCGGTTTATATTGGAAAAAATTAAGTAAAAAAATTTTTACTTAATGCATTATTAAAAATGCATTTACTTTCTTTTAAAAAATCCGCAATTACTTTTTGGGCAATCCAATATTTAGATATAATTTCCATACATATGCATCTCCCGTCTTTAAACTTATATGGCACTATCTCACTATAATTTTTAATGGATTTACACAAAATTTGTTAAGAAATAAAATTCAGTTCAGCTTAAGATATGACGTGGCTCCAACATCTGCTCCACATTTAGTCCCACTTGTCTAGGTCCAATATTTGAAATACCCTTCCTGATTTGACATCAAAAACAAAGTTTCACAAAATTTTTCTAAAAATTTGCTGACAACACATTTAAATCAAAAACAAAAGTCTTCAGTTAACACATGCAATTTATTATCGAATTTTATTATTTATTTTGTGCTATGGCTAAAGTCTTTGTTGTTCATTGACGTCTTGTAAATGCCACAATTTTGTGTCTGCCGCCTGCTTGCCACATATGTTGTGGCAATATCTAAAAATAGTATGTATGGCAGCGCCAGAGCCGTTAATGACGATTTGTAAACAAAATAAAGTAAAAAAAAAAATATTTATATATAATTTTTTTTTATTATTTTCTGTTGCTGTGGTGTTGGTTTCTCTATTTTATTATTTTTAGTGATGATTGGCAAAAATTATGTTGTAAGACTGTTTTTGTTTTTCCTATGTATGAAAGAAAACTAGCCATAAATTATTGTTTACTTATCACCACATCATACCATGTTGGCCATGATGTACAACATATTACAATGGTCAACTTATTACACTCGGTGAAGGCAATGGTATTATGGCATGGATGACGATAGCAAGAAAATATTCTTTTTGTGAACGTCTATGCAAACTAGTGAATGAATGGTGTTTAAATTAATCTAAAGGCTTTTGAGTGCAATAAAATATTTAAATAAATAATAATAAACTGAATAATGGTATATTTGCTAGAGAACTTATACGGTATGACCTCACTTTCTAATTGTATTTGGTAATAAAAATAATTTTTTAAATTCATATAGATAAGAAAAATTAAAGAATAAATTGATAAAACTAACAAATGTGAAATTTAAAGGGAGATAAAATGATATCATGATCAGAATGATTCAACTATCGATGATATCCATATTTATAAGAGAATAATGCGCAATATTGACGAAACGACTGAACCTACAAACTTGAAATTTTGCATAAAGGTCACTATTGGTACGAATGCGAGAGATATAGATGGATTTTTTAAAATTCGTACTAGAACATACTAAAATTAGTAAATTACTTAACACCGAAAGTGTTGTTGCCTTTCACTCATTTATTTGTGCTAATGCAAAGCCATATTACAAAAGCAATAATCAGGTGAGTGTGTTAGAATGTGAGATATAACTGTATAGAGAGTAAACATGCTAAAGTCATACCTATAATTGTGAGGGTGCTGAATGAAATGACATAATAGTAAATCACTAGGTGAGAGTACGAGAGATAGCAGGTGACCATGCGAGTGATAGATTATGCTAAATGGGATCACTATTGCAGTGGGTGGTTGTTGGTGTTGTTTGTAATCTATGTATTCCCAGTGAACTAAACTACGAAAGTCTGAAAATTTTTCTGAATTCGGAACCGAAGCCTGTCCGATGGAGTGACTGACACGATTTTGGAACGAAATCTCGGAGGTAAAACTGATTTTTCTGCCGAAGTTTCTGACAGAATGCTTACAGAATTCTGAACCAGAATTATGGGAGATTCAAAAGGGAATTTAGAGTTGTCGTTAACACTTCTGACCGAATTCTGATGTTGAGTCTTAATGAATACGCATGAGTTTTACGACTTGTCTTATCGATTTCAGACCGAATTCTGGAATAAAATTTTGTAGAATGCGTATGTAATTTGTAAAAGTTTCTTTTTTAACCGAATTCTAAAAGATTTCTTATGGAATTTGAATGTGTTCTCCGACAGTTCAAATTGCAAAGTTTTAAAGTTAACATTCCAATAAGGATCTCCTTTTTATGCCCTTTCTGGAACTTTGAAACATGTTGATTTGTCTAGTACATCTTTAACAGTTTATGAGTTATTGGACTTACAATAACTTTTTTTTTGAAAATTCTAGTCAAGGTTTCGTCGGTATTTGTGAAATTGTGGGATTATATGTAAAGCGATTGAAAAGATGAAAATTTCTCTCGGAGGTGTTCAAAATTCTTATAGGCTTTGATTTGCGAAGACATTAGTTGACCGATTTTTAACTTATAAACAGATTGGTATCGTCGGTATTCCTAAAATTCTAAAAAAGCCTCTGGGACTATATGTGAACCGATTGAAAAGGTGAAAAACTCCTCCGGAGGTGTTTAAAATTCTTTTTAGGCTGACCTCGTATTTTTTGATTTGCGAAGGCATTTGTTGACCGATTTTTAACTTATAGACAGATTGGTATCGTCGGTAATTCTAAAATTGTGGCACTATATGTGAACCGAGTGAAAAATTCCTCCGGAGGTATTTAAAATTAGTTTTAGGCTGACCTCGTATTTTTTGAATTGCGAATACATTTTTTGACCAATTTTTAACTTATAGACAGATTGTTAACAATATTTACAACAATTTTGCTGTACCACGTTTTGAAATCCCATTCTTCACTCAAATGTAATGCGCGTTAGAAATCAAAATATGTTAAAGGTAGATCTATCCCTAAAGAAGAATCAAGCCGATCGGTTCATAAATGACTGTTTGGCAAGCAATTCAAAATTTGACATGCTTGAGGTGACCAATTTTCAGGTCTCATGGATCAGCCCCTGAACCTACTAGGGTCCCCAAAATTTGCATACTTATTGAACAACACCTCAACATTAACTGCGCTAAGTTTCGTGTCCATATCTTTATACGTTACAAAGTTCCAGAATTATTTCCAAGATTTTTTGATTTGGCAACACTGTGAGTCGTCACAATTAAGAGGAGATATCCACGACAGAAAATTTTTTGTAGATGTTCTTGTCAGAATTCGCACCCAGTCACTTGGCGTCATAGACGAACATGCTGACCTCTGAGCTAGGGCGGCCTCCAACAAAAATATGCAAAAAAGCAAGCACCAACAAGTAAAAGCGTGCTAAGTTCGGCCGGGCCGAATCTTATATACCCTCCACCATGAATCGCATTTGTCGAGTTCTTTCCCGGCATCTCTTCTTAGGCAAAACAGGATATAAGTAAAGATTTGCTCTGCTATTAGAGCGATATCAAGATATGGCCCGGTATAAAATTTCAGCCAATTCGAATAAGAATTGCGCCCTTTGGGGGCTCAAGATGTAAAATAGAGAGATCGATTTATATGGGAGCTGTATCGGGCTATAGACCGATTCAGACCGTAATAAACACGTATGTTGATGGTCATGAGAAATCCGTCGTACAAAATTTCAGGCAAATCGGATAATAATTGCGACCTCTAGAGGATCAAGAAGTCAAGATCCCAGATCGGTTTATATGGCAGCTATATCTGGTTATGAACCGATTTGAACTTTATTTGACACAGTTGTTGAAAGTAAGAATAAAATACGTCATGCAAAATTTTCAACCAAATCGGATAGGAATTGCGCCCTCTAGAAGCTCAAGAAGTCAAGTCCCCAGATCTGTTTATATGACAGCTATATCAGGTTATGAACCGATTTGAACCACACTCGGCACAGATGTTGGATATCATAACAAAATACTTCGTGCAAAAATACATTCAAATCGGATAAGAATTGCGCACTCTAGAGGCTCAAGAAGTCAAGGCCCAAGGTTGGTTTATATGACAGCTATATCAGGTTATGGACCGATTTGAACCATACTTGGGACAGTTATTGGATATCATAACAAAACACGTCGTGCAAAATTTCATTCCAATCGGATAAGAATTGCGTACTCTAGAGGCTCAAGAAGTCAAGACCCAAGATCGGTTTATATGGCAGCTATATCAGGTTATTAACCGATTTGAACCATACTTAGCACAGTTATTGGATATCATAACCAAACACATCGTGCAAAATTTCATTCCAATCGGATAAGAATTGCCCCCTCTAGAGGCTCAAGAAGTCAAGACCCAAGATCGGTTGATATGGCAGCTATATCAGGTTATGGACCGATTTGAACCATACTTGGCACAGTTGTTGGATTTCATAACTATACATAACCTACACTAATAAGAAGTATTTGTGCAAAATTTCAAGCGGCTAGCTTTACTCCTTCGGAAGTTAGCGTGCTTTCGACAGACAGACGGACGGACGGACGGACAGACGGACGGCCGGACGGACAGACGGACGGCCGGACGGACGGCCGGACGGACAGACGGACGGACGGACGGACGGCCGGACGGACAGACGGACGGACGGACGGACAGACGGACGAACGGACGGACGGACGGACATGGCTAGATCGACATAAAATGTCGCGACGATCAAGAATATATATACTTTATGGGGTCTCAGACTAATATTTCGAGTAGTTACAAACAGAATGACGAAATTAGTATACCCCCCATCTTATGGTGGAGGGTATAAAAAGAATGGAAAACGAGTTGAGACATCGTTCAAAATTTGTTCCGAACTGTCGAGATAAATTTTCTAGCAAAAGCAAGCACAAAAAAAGAAGACAAAACCAATCCGACACAGAACAAAAATTCCTAACAGTTCAAACAATCAAACATCCGCCACGGAGTTTAGACGTCGTTCAGAATTACTTCCGAACTATCGAGAGAAAAATTTAAAAAAAACCTTCACGACAGGACTTTCAGACCTTTTTTAGAATTAGAAGTAGAATATGTAGCCAAGACTCAGGGGGCCGTTCCACCCCATTAAGCACTCCCAAAACCCCTCAAACTGCCATGGAGACCGGTCAGAACAATATGGGCCCCAAAGGTAGTTGGTAATAAAATATGAATCAGATACAAAATTTTTATGAATATTTCCCTTAAGGCAAAGTAATTTTTTCCTAAAATTTTATTTCCTAAAATTTTCCTAAAATTTTATCTAAAAGCAAAATTCCTGTAAAATTTCTCTCAAGACAAAATGTCCACGAAATTTTCTTTAAAGTCACAATTTCCATGAAATTTTCTCCAAAGACGAAATTTTCGTGAAAAATTTTCTAAAGACAAAATTTCTATGAAATTTTCTCTAAAGACAAAATGTCCATGAAATTTGCTCTTAGGGCAAAATTTTCTTTAAGATCAAAATTTCCACAAAATGTTCGCATAGAAAAATTTCCATGACAATTTCAAAGACAAAATCCGAATGAAGTTTGCAAAAATTTTCTATAGAAACAAAATTTCCATAGGATTTTCATTTCCAAAAGATTTTCATTTCCAAGAAATTTTCTCTTAAACCAAAAATTCCATAAAATTTTCTTTAAGGAAAAAATTTTCATAAAATTTTCGCATAGGAAAAATTTCTATGACATCTTCTATAAAAGACAAAAGTCGTTTTCTTTTAAGACAGAATTTCCATGAAATTTTCTCTCAAAATAAAATTTCTATGAAATTTTTTCTAAAGAAATTTTTGTCCATGATATTTCTCTTAAAAGATTTCCAAAAATTTTTCTCTAAAGACAAAATTTCCATATAATGGTCTCTAAGACAAAATTTTCTCTTAAGCCAAATTTTCCATGAAATTTCCTATTAGGACAAAATTTTTAAAACATTTTCGTTAGGAACAAAATTTCTATTTTTTTTTTCTTTTTTTCTAGTTTTTTGCGTGTTAGCCATCATTAAATTTTACAATTTTCGTTTGTTTCTTCTTCCAGACGAGCTCAATGATCGGAGATGCAAATGGAAAAGGAAAGCCAAAGATAGCAACATACACCTACCATAAAATTTTCTTTAAAGACAAAATGTCCATGAAATTTTCGCATAGAAAAAATATCCATGACATCTTCTCTAAAGACAAAATTTCTATAAGATTTTTCTTTTTTCTTTGAATACAAAATTTCCACAATATTTTCTCTAAAAACAAAATTTCCATGAAATTTTCTCCGAGAAAAAATGTCTATTGAAATTTCTCTACAGGCAAAATTTCCATAAAATGTTCTCTAAGGAAAAAATTTCCACGAATTTTTCTCTTAATACAAAATTTTCTCGACATTTTTTTTTTTTTAAATTTTTTCCATAAACTTTAAAGACGAAATTTTATGGCAATTTTCTTAAATGAAACTTTTATAAAGAAAAAATTCCATGAAATTTTCTCTTAAGAAAAAATTTCCATGAAATTTTCTCTAAAACAAAATTTTCATAAAATTTTCTTTTAAGACAAAATTGCAATGGAATTTTCTTTGAATACAAAACTTCCATAAAATTTTCTTTGAATACAAAATTTCCATGATTTTGTCTCCAAAGACAAAATTTCCATGACATTTTCTCTCAAGAAAGAATTTTCATAAAATTTTCTACGAAATTTTCTCTTAAGACAAAATGTTTATGAAATTTCCTCTTAAAACAAAATTTCCATAAGATTTTCCTTAAAAACAAAATTTCTATGAAATTTTCTTAAGAGACAAAATTTCCATGCAATTTTCTTTAAAGACATTTCCATGAAATTTTGTTTAATGACAAAATTTCCACAAAATCCTTAGACAAAATTTCAATGAAATCTCCTGTAAAGACAAAACATCCATAAAATTTTCTCCAAGTAGAAAATTTCCATAAAATTTTCTTTAAAGACAAGATTTTCCTAAAATTGTCTCCAAAGACGTAATTTCCATAAAATTTTCTCTAAATCAAAGAAAAATTTTGATATAAATTTTACTCAAAAAAAATTCTACGAACCTTTGCCGGCCAAGACCATAATTTTTCTTCTAATCTTGTCCATAAAATATTATCTCAAACAGCTCATAGCCCCAAAATATTTAAACGATGAGTAACATCTTTAACCTGTTAAGTATTTTTTCATTGATTGATAAAATAAATAAACCCATCGATCACAATTTCGAATTCCTTTGTTTGATTTTTGCCTATTGCCTATGAGAATATTCAATATTGACATCCATTTAGCTTAAGGCTCATCATGCCAGCCATCAAGAGGGCAATGGACAGACAGACAGATGTATAGGCAAAAGTATAAAAACGATTGTTGATTGTTGTTTTAACATTTCTAATTTTAGGGTTTGTTTTCCTTCGACTGAAAGCCAAAATCAAAACAGCGTCAAACCATTTACGGCTGTAAATTGCAAATGTTGCCGATTTTGGTCTGCCTTTGGTTGCTTTGTCTCTGGTCTGCTGGTGGTTTCAATTCGTTTTTTTTTCTGTGTGTAAACAACGATTATGGTGTTTGTTTTTCTGTCACGTCTTTGGGGATAATTGAAATCCCATTTTTTGTGCATTTGCATTTATTCATATTGTAGATGGATTAATGCCATTGTTGATTTATTCATTTATCTCTTGGCCTGTTATTTGTTTGCAGATTTTATTTTTCTGAAATTGATAACACTAGGCAGCATGTAGGAAAAAATTTAAAAAAAAAATTAAATTATGGTTAGTTATAGTCCTACCCCTGAAAATTTAAAAAAAAAATTGCTTGTAAATTTTGGCTTTTTTAAAAATTTTTGGAAAAATTTCCTTAAAATACATTTCATAAAAAACGTTAGAAAAAATTCTTAAAAATTTTGGGAAAAATTTTTTTTACACATTTTTCTTTTTTTCTTATAATCGAATATGGTCCGGCTGCACACCATTTTCACCCAAATCAGAATATAATTGCGTATAGAGGCTCAAGAAGTCAAGATCGCAGATCGGTTTATATGGCAGCTATATCAGGTTATGGACCGATTTCAACCATACTTAGCACAGTTGTTGAAAATCATATCAAAGCACCTCATGCAAAATTTCAGTTAAATCCGATAAGAATTGCGTCCTCTAGTGGCTCAAGAAGTCAAGACACCAGATCGGTTTATATGGCAGCTATATCAGATTATGGACCGATTGGAACCATACTTAGCACAGTTGTTGTAAGCCATGACGAAACACGTCGTGAAAAATGTCAGCCAAATCGGATAGGAATTGCGCCCTCTAGAGGCTCAAGAAGTCAACACCCAAGATCGGTTTATATGACAGCTATATCACGTTATGGACCGATTTCAAAGTCATGATGAAACACGTCGTGAAAAATTTCAGCCAAACCGGATAAGAATTGCGTCCTCTAGAGCCTCAAGAAGTCAAGACCCCAGATCGGTTTATATGACAGCTATATCAGATTATTGACCGATTTCAACCATACTCAGCGCAGTTGTTGAAAATCATTAAAAAAAAAACTTCATGCAAAATTTCAGCCAAATCGGATAAAAATTGTGCCCTGTAGTGGCTCTAGAAGTCAAGATCCAAGATCGGTTTATATGGCAGCTATATCAAAACATGGACCGATATGGTCCATTTACAATCCCAACCGACCTACCTTTATAAGAAGTATTTGTGGATGGACGGATGGACATGGATGGCTAGATCGACATAAAATGTCATGTCGATCAAGAATATACTTATGGGAATATACTTTATGGGGTCTGAGACGAAAATTTCGAGGAATGAGGAAATTAGTATACCCCCATCCTTTGGTAAAAATGCAAATTTTGCCCATGAAAATTCCACTAAGGAACAGGGGCAAACTTCTCACATATCAATGAGTGCAGTCCGATTCAAGTTTAAGCTCAATGATAAGGGGCCTCTTTTTTATAGCCGAGTCCGAACGGCGTGCCGCAGTGCGACACCTCTTTGGGGAGAAGTTTTATATGGTACCTCACAAATGTTGCCAGAATTGAGAAGGGAAAACTACCGCTGAAGATTTTTCTGATGGTCTCGCCAGTATTCGGACCCAGGCGTTCAGCGTCATTGGCGGGCATGCTAACCTCTGCGGTACGGTAGCCTCCATCCTATGGTGGAGGGTATAAAAACAAAAAACCTTTTGTTTTAAAGTTAGGCAGAAAATGTGTTTGCCTTTGGCTGGTTTACTAGATGGCGATTTCGATTGGCACCACACCAAACACATCGGTAGGATCTGTCTAATTTTTTCTTCATAAGAATTTTCATAAAAATTTTGAATTTTACCAAAATTTCCTAAAATTTAGTTCTTAAGACTAGAAAATCTTATGCTGTAGGGTTTTTATACCCACCACCGAAGGATGGGGTATATTCATTTTGTCATTCCGTTTGCAACACATCGAAATATCCATTTCCGACACTATAAAGTATATATATTCTTGATCAGCGTAAAAATCTAAGACGATCTAGCGCTGTAAGTCCTTCTGTCCATCTGTCCGTCCGTCTGTTCGTCTGCTGTCTGTCTGTCCGTCCGTCTGTCCATCCGTCTGTCCGTCCGTCTTTCCGTTCGTCTGTCTGTTGAAATCACACTACAGTCTATAAAAATAGAGATATTGAGCTGAAACTTTTCACAGATGTTTTTTTTTTGTCCATAAACAGACTATATTCGAAGATGGGCTTAATCGGACTATTTCTTGATATATCCCCATATAGACCGCTCCGCCGATGTAGGGTCTTAAGCCCATAAAAGCCACATTTATTATCTGATTTTGCTGACATTTCGGACAGTGAGTTATGTTAGGCCCTTCGATATCCTTCTTTAATTTGGCCTAGATCGGTCCAGATTTGGATATAGCTGTCATATAGACCGATCCGCCGATATAGGGTCTTAGGCCCATAAAAGCCACATTTGATATCCGATTTTGCTGAAATTTGGGACAGTGAGTTGTGTTAGGCCACTAGACATCTTTCTTCATGTTTGCCCAGATCGGTGTAGATTTGGATATAGCTGTCATATAGACCGATCCGCCGATTTAGGGTCTTAGGCCCATAAAAGCCACATTTTTTATCCGATTTTGCTGAAATTTGGAACTGTGAGTTGTGTTAGGCCACTCGACATCTTTCTTCAATTTGGCCCAGATCGGTCCAGATTTCGATATAGCTGTCATATAGACCGGTCCGCCGATTTAGGGTCTTAGGCCCATAAAAGCCACATTTTTTATCCGATTTTGCTGAAATTTGGGACAGTGAGTTGTGTTAGGCCACTCGACATCTTTCTTTAATTTGGCTCAGATCGGTCTAGATTTCGATATAGCTGTCATATAGACCGATCCGCCGATATAGGGTCTTAGGCCCATAAAAGGCGCATTTATTGTCCGATGTCGCCGAAACTTAGACCAGTGAATTAAGTTAATCCCCTTGACATACTTTGTCAATATAGCACATATCGGTCCAGATTTGGATATAGCTGCCGTATAGACTGATCTCTCGATTTAAGGTTTTGAGCCCATAAAAGGCGCATTTATTGTCCGACGTCGCCGAAATTCAGGACAGAGAATTGTATTTGGGCCTTCGACATTCTTCATTGATTTGGCTCAGATCGGTCCTGATATGAATAAAGCTGCCATATAGATCGATCTCTCAATTTAAGGTTTTGGGCCCATAAAAGGCGCATTTATTGTCCGAAATTTGGGACGGTTAGTTGTGTTATGCTCTTCGACATTTTTCTGCAACTTGGCCCAATTCGGTCCAGATTTGGATATAGCTGCCATATAGACCGATATCTCGATTTAAAGTCTTGGCACCATTACAGGCGCATTTATAATCCGATTTCACTGAAATTTGACACAGTGACTTATGTTAGGTTTTTCGACATCCTTGTCGTTTATGGTTCAGATAAGTTTATTTTTAGATATAGCTACTAAAGAGATCAATATTTTTTTTACACAAGTGAACAATGACTTATACTTATTAGTGTTTGGTCCAAATCGGAAAATATTTCGATATAGCTGCTATGGGGCATAAGGCATGCATTTTTCACCGGATTTTGACGAAACGTGGTTTACATATATACCCGAGGTGGTGGATATCCAAAGTTCGTCCCGGCCGAATTTAACGCCTTTTTACTTGTTCAAATTGAATTTGTTGCCTAGTGTATTCTATTATTTTAGTTGATAAACAATTTATTTAGTGTGATTTTTTTGGCGATTGTTGCTTGAATTGAAATTCAATTTGAAACTTTGCAGGCCATTTGTTGGCTATTCGGTGATATCTTCATTTTCCTGCAGGGAAAAAATTGCCATTTGATTAAGTTGTTATATAAGAGATCAGAGTGTCTAGAGGTGCCATCATTATTGGCCCTGGCTGAAATTGTTTAAGTGGTGGCAATAAACGTTCGTTTTTTGTTAGATTTTTCTGTTTTGTTCAACTCACTCCAAAGATTGACGTTGAGATATTTTTGCAATTAAAGTGTCATTATAGCCGTTTTTTGGAAAATTATAAAAAAACACATCCCAAAGAAGCCGAAAAACTATTTGGCATATAAAAAGACCTTAAAACACAGTATTGAAAGGTAGAGATCAAAGTAGTTTAAAAAATATATAAAATAAAAACAAACGCTATGCAAATGAAAATACAATCAATCAACAAAAGGCTTTAATTACACAAACGAAAAAAAAAATCCAAATAAGCTTCCAAGTGCCTTAAAAAGTTTTAAGCAAATTAGAAATTAAATGAGACATAAGACCATAAAGTAATAAAATACCAATCTTTGAATATTGTAAATCACATAAGCCTGCCGAAGAAAAAACTATCTCAAATGCTTACTAAAAGCTCCCATATATCATAAAATAAAAACAATGTTGTTTTCCATGGCAATCGAGAGCCATAAAGATATAATCAATAATGGCAGACATTGTTGGGGCCCATTGTGAAATATTACACCTTTTACACTGCTTTCGGAAATAGCGCCCAAATGTTTTATGGGTCGAATATGAAAAATTACCCAAAAATACAGAAACATCTGCATAAAAATTGGTATGAAATTTCCTATGCAAAGTAGGCCAATTAATTTTTATTTTTGTGATTTTATCTGTTTTCTTATCGTATATCATTAATATTTCATGAAGTCACCAATTTTTCTTCCGACAAAAATATTTAAAAATTTTATGATATAAAAAAAATTGACTTGATTTGCATAAACTTGTAGGCAAATTCATCTAGTGAGTGATTCGTCATGCGGGTGCATAAATTTTGGGTTGTTATTATTTTTTTGCTAATTGATAACGGCTTAAACAGGTGATTTTTAAACATATTTGCAAAGGAATGAGAGATGATAGCTAGTAATGTGAAGACACTATGATTAAAACATTGGCATTATGCTCCAAAAATCTTTAAAAATCGGGCAAAAACTGTAAAGTTGCTTGGTAATAGAAATATTCTATTAATTAAGGGGAACGCCCCACCCGCAACCCCTACGGTCGGGCATGTCGACCGATCGGAATGATTAAGGGCTCAAATTAAAGCTATTTGAAAGTAGAATACGAATTGGAAATCCAAATTTGGGAAAAACTTCGGATTGTCACCCCAGCCATCAAAAACTTGCCAAATAGACCTTTGGACCCATTGAGACAATATTGGGCTCAAAATAAAACTCATTTGGAGGCCAACTTTGGGAGACATCTTGCATTCTGAAAAATCCGATAAGGATTATATGAGACTCAAATTAAAGAAACCGTTTTTTTTTTTCTTCCACTTTTTGTCAGAATGGATGAAGAAGCTCCAGTAAAGAAGTCTTTTGAAAGCAATCACGGTGGTACACGCAAGCCGACACGACTAAAAGCCAAAAGGAAAGATCAAGTGGTGGGAGATGGTTCGGTTAGGTTAGGTTGAACAGAGAGTGTAGATATAAATCCGTCTCATGCCACTATGGACATACACCTAAGTCAGTAATCGGCTGGTTGTACGCTCTAAATACAAAAAAAGTAACCTCTAAAAAGAAAGTCCAAGTCAGGAATTCCGTGCTACTTATAAAACTCTTAATTGTTGAAATTTTGCACAAATACTTCTTATAAGCGTAGGTTGGTTGGAATTATAAATGGGCCATATCGGTCAATGTTTTGATATAGCTGCCAGTTAAACCAATCTTGGATCTCAACTTCTAGCGCCCTCTAGTGGCTTAAACTCTTATCCGATTTGACTGACATTTTGCAAAAAGTGTTTTGATATCAACAACTGTGCTAAATAAGGTCTTAATCGGTCTATAACCTGATATAGCTGCCATAAAAACCGGTCTGGGATCTTGACTTCTTGAGCCTCTAGATGGCGCAATTATTATGTGATTCGGATGAAAATGCCTAAAATGTTTTGTTTTGTCTCGCAATAACTTTGCCAAATAAAGTCTTAATCGGTTCATAACGTGATATAGCTCCCATATAAACCGATCTCGCGATTATACTTCTTAAGCATCTAGAGGGCGCAATTTTTATTTGGCTTCAATTTGTACCACGACCTCCAACTTACGTGTCAAATATGGTCTGAATCAGTTTATAGCCTAATACAGCTCCCATTCAAACCGATCTCCCGATTTTACTTCTTGAGCCCCTAAAGGGTCCATGTTTTGATATAGCTGTCATTTATACCGATCTTGGATCTTGAATTTTTGAGCCACTGGAGGGCACAACTCTAATCCGATTTAGATAAAAGTTGCGCCCTCTAGTGGCTCAATTTTTACATAATGACTACTTCTGTGGTCTCCAACATTCAATTCATTTATTGTCCGAATAGCACCATACCATCAGATAGCTTCAATAGCATAGAAATTCTTATCCATTACCCTTTGTGCGCCTAAAAACAAATACCGGGCAAAGAACTCGACCAATGCGATTATGATGGAGGATATAAAGGGTGATTCTTTAAGAGCTATAAACGGTCCATATAATTTAATGTTTGAAGATTATTTCATGCAAATGTTGTGACTGCGCCCCAAATGGTCCAACCGCCTAGTTCAATTTTGACATACTCTTTCCAACATTTCAGCCGGTATCTCACGAATCAATGCTTCAATGTGTCAATTGAAGCGGGTTTGTTTGTATAGACATTAGCTTAAACATAGCCCCACAAAAAATAGCCTAAAGACGTAAAATCGCGCGATCTAGGCGGCCAATTGGCCGGTCCCGACCGCGAAATAAAATGTTCACCGAACTCGCCTCTCAATAAGTCCATTGTTACGGGTGCAGTGTGGCATGTGGCACCGTCTTGTTGAAACCACATGTCATGCAAGTCAAATTCTTGGAATTTGGGTCAAAAAAAAGTTGGGTATCATTTCCCGATAGCTCTCACCATTCACAGTTGCGTTACGATACGCATTCTCTTTAAAGAAGTACAGTCAAATGATGCCACCAGCCCATAAACCTCACCAAATTGTGACTTTTTCTGGATGCATTGGTAGCTCTTGCAATGCTTCTGGCTGATATTCACTCCAAAATAGACAACTCTGCTTATTGAGCTCCGTCGTAAAATGGAGGAAGCGCGAGATGAACGTTTTGATAATAAAATTCATTAATTTGAAAGCGATGTTTGTTTGTAAGACGAATCATGGTTAAATTATAGGCCAGACTAAAGATGTTTGACAGTAAAACAAAACGCTAAACGCAAAAAATTGCCACAATGTGTTGTTTTGGCCTCGACATCGACGCCAGGTATGGTTCAAATCGCACCATATTTGGATGTAGTTGCCACATGTACCGATCAACCCTTATTAAGCCCATAAAATAGGCATTTATTACCCGATTTCGCTAAAATTAGGCTTAGTAAGTTGTGTTAGGTTCCTCGACCATAATGTAATATACACTCATAGAAAAAAGTTTGCTGAAAATAGCAAACTCTGTCTGCTGAAAATTAGTAGTTAGTTTTACTGCTATTGTAGCAGTAGTTCCGCTATTACAGCAGTGGTACTGCAATTCCACATTATAAATGTGCCTTTAATGGGGCCAAGACTTTAAATCGAGAGATCGGTCTATATGGCAGATATATTCAAATTTAGCTATCGAAGGGCCTAACACAACGACCTGTTCCAAATTTCGGCGAAATCGGAAAATAAATGCGCCTTTTATGGGCCCAAAACCTTAAATCGAGCGAACGGTCTATATGGCAGCTACATTCAAATCTGGACCGATCTGAAATAAATTGCAGAAAGTTGTCGAAGAGCCTTACGCAACTCACTGTCCCAAATTTCCGCGCAATCGGACAATTAATGCGCCTTTTATGGGCGCAAAACCTTATATGGAGAGATCGGCCTATGTGGCAGCTATATCCAAATCTGGTCCGATCTGAGCCAAATTGAAGACGAATATTGAAGGGCCTAACACAACTCACTGTGTCAAATTTTGGCGAAATCGGACTATAAATGCGCTTTATCGACCTTAAATCGAGAAATCGGTCTATATGACAGCTATATCCAAATCTGAACCGATCTGTACCATATTGCAGAAAAATGTCAAGGGGCCTATGTTAACTCACTGTGCCAAATTTCGGCGACATCGGACAATAAATGCGCTTTTTATTGGCCCAAAACCTTAAATCGAGAGATCGGTGTATATGGCAGCTATATTCAAATCTGGATCGAGTAGGATGTCGACTGGACTAACACAACTTACTGTCCCAAATTTCAGCAAAATCGGATAATAAACGTGGCTTTTATGGGCCTAAGACCCTAAATCGGCGGATCGGTCTATATGGGAGCTATATCAAGATATAATCCGATATAGCACATCTTCGAACTTAACCTGCCTATCTGTTCCAACAAAAATTTCTAAAAAAAAATTTCTAAAAATAACCAAAACATGTAACAGACTACCATAAAAAGTAGCAAACAAATTATATTTTGAGCAGACTAGTGTACTCTAGTCTGCAGATTTTTTTAGTTGGAATAGCAGTAAGAATTGTTTGTTAATAGAGCAGTCCTATGCTTGCTGAAACAGCAGTAATGTCTGCTTTCCCATTTTCAGCAGACAAAAACTGCTGTTTTAGCAGACATTTTTGCTGTTTTGAATAACAAATTTGCTTGAGTGTAGCTTTATATAAATCGATCTTCCATATCAACTGTCTAGGTAAAATTTTACTGCATTTTTCATTGAATTTAGTCAAAATAAAGATAATACATACTGCTGTGTTCAAAAAAATAGAAGTGCTGTTCACCAAAAAACAAAATTTATATATAATTATTCTACATCACCACTGTGGAACAGGGTATTATAGATTTGTGCATTTGTTTGCAATGCTAAGAAGGAGCTACACCCATTGATAAGTATACCGATCGACTCAGAATCACTTTCTGATTCGATTTAGCCATGTCCATCTGTGAGTCCATACATTCTTGTAATCAAAGTGCAGGTCGTATTTGTTGTCCGATTGTCACGAAATTTTGCACATGCCACTTTGGCCCAAGGACAAACGCTATTGATTTTGAAAAAAAATCGGTTCAGATTTAGATATAGCTCCCATATATATCTTTTATCCGATATGTCTTTTTAAGGCTGTAGAAGCCACAATTTTTGTCCGATCTCTACAAAATTTGACATTAGGTATTTTATTTGAGGTCTACATATGTGTGCAAAATTTCAAAAAAATCGGGTCAGACTTAGATTTTGCTCCCATATATATCTTTCATACGATTTGGGCTTTTAAGGCTGCAGAAGCCACAGTTTTAGTCCGATCTTTAAAATATTTTGCGCGAGAGTCCTAATATGTCTGGAAAATTTCATGAAAATCGGTCCAAATTTAAATTTAGCTCCCATATATATATATCTTTCATCCGATATGGCCGTTTAAGGCTGTAGAAGCCACAATTTTTTACCGATCTTTACAAAATTTGGCATGGGGTGTTTTATTTGACATATCAATATGTGTGCAAATTTCCATAAAAATAGGTCCAGATTTAGATATATTGTAGTTCCCATACATATGTATCGCCCGATTTGCATTTAAATTGCCGTAGTAGCTACAATTTTCAACCGATCTGCACAAACTTTGTCACGGACTGTTTTGTTACTGATCTTAACATATCTTGAAAATTTTATCAAAATCGTTTCAGCTTTAGATATAGCTCCCACATATATTTTTCATCCGATTTGAACTATTAAGGCTGTAGAAGCCACAATTTTGATCCGATTTTCACCAAATTTGGCGTGGAGTCGTTTTTGTGAAGTCTCTATGTATACGCAAATCTTAATTAAAATCGGATCAGATTTTGATAAAGCTGCCATATATATTTTGCCATAATTTTGGTCCGATCTTTACAAAATTTAGCATGGGGTGTTTTATTAAACGTCCTCATGTGTGTGCAAAATTTCATAAAAATCGGTTCAGATTTAGATATAGCTCCCATATATATCTTTCATACGATTTGGGCTTTTAAGGCTGTAGAAGACACAATTTTGGTCCGATCTTTACAAAATTTTGCATGAGGTGTTTTATTTGACGTCTTTATATGTGTGAAAAATTTCATAAAAATCGGTTCAGATTAAGATATAGCTCCCTTACATATCTTTCATCCGATATGACCTTTTAAGGATGTAGAAGCCAAAATTTTCGTCCGCCCTTTACAAAATTTAGCATGGGGTGTTTTATTTAACCTCCTAATATGTGTGCAAAATTTCATAAAAATCGGTTTAGATTTCGATATAGCTTCCATATATATCGTTCATCCGATATGGCGTTTTAAGGTTGTAGAATCCACAATTTTCGTCCGATTTTACATGAAACGTTTAAATTGACGTTCCAATACGTGTGCGAAACTTCATTAAAATCGGTCCTAATTTAGATATAGCTCCAATGTGTATATTTCATCCGATATGGATTTTTAATTTTAAGGCAGTAAAATCCACAACTTTGCTCACATCTCTACAATATAGGACGTGAGATGTCCCAGTATGTGTCAATAAAAGGATAGGATAATCTTACAAGGTTCGAAATAGCGACCTCTACAGCCTTCCAATGCAGTTTGCAACAGCATAAAATTAACAACAAAAAAACAATTTAGAAAAATTTTTAAATTCTTCGAGTTTTTAGGAGGAAAAAAACGTCTGAATATCTGCTTCTTATCAAAATCTGTAAAAAGAGTAAATGTTCAAGCTTTAATACCAAATTTCGCCAAATTTTGATTTCTTCTTTAAACACGTGTCAACATTTAATTCTCAACAAAAATTCCTTCAAATGTGATTTGCATAGAATTTTTTTCATAATTTGTTTCTAAATGCAAATTGTAGTTGAAATTCCTTTAATGTCTATATGTAATGAATTTAAAAACCTCCAACTCTAATGAGTGCACGACATTGCTATCATGATTTTTCTCAATATTTAAAGTTTGTGGTACACACATTTTTACCGCTATTAAGCGAAATGAAAAATGTATGCACACATTGTATACATTAACGAATATTAAGAAGCACATGTAAAGCATGTACAACGTACATATGTAGATAGGTACTTACAATTGTTTACGAAATATCCAAAGTCAGGTTAATAAATTATTCCAGTCATGAATGGGGGTAAGGTTTTCGTTGAACCGCAAAAAAAGTTGCCTCTTCTGTTCACAAAGCACGACACAACAAAATGCACAATTGCGATCAAGGTCTGGTTTAATTCTTATTTTCGAAATGAATCTTTTTTTTGTTAATTTCACAATATTTTGTATGTTTAAGTTTTACTCATTTTCATTGTACAGAACGAACACAAATTCAATCAAAAAAAAACTGCGCTTAAAGCATAATTTCTTTTCACTATGGGATTTAAATGAACAACAAACGTTAAAACACCGAGATTTGTTGTTGTTTTTCTTCACAACTGGGGCCAAGATGATGGCATCATCATCATCGTCATAGTAGTTTTTGTAAAGATCATCTTTGTAGTGGTAGCCAACATGCATGCGGGTATGCTGCACAATGAGAAATAGTTGTTGGTTTATTTAGCGGCAGCAGCAGAGGAGGGGGACTCTAAGATATTTGTTTTTGTTGGATTTTTTTTTAAATGACGATTATCGACAACACTGCCTTGATTGCTGTTTGTTGTTGTTGCCTTTGTCTTACAATACAACTGCAGTTACTGATTGGGTGGCATGGTGTATTGGTATGGTGGTGGAGTAAAATGCAAAACCAACTCCACCATAGACCTGAGTTGTTGTTGTTTCTCAACTTTTTCTCTACTCTTTCACAATTCTTGCATATTTGTTAAATGCATTGATTTTCTTTTATTTTTATTTCTTATATTTCATTTGCATTCTTCACCATCATCCATTGTTGCACAAAAACAAAAAACATTTCCAATTCATATTAAATAACCATACACGCGATTCACCGAATATTTTTTTTTTCTCTTCTTTTTTCAATTCTCACTTATATTATATATTTTGCGTGAGTAGGCAGGCAGGCTGGCTGGCTTGATTACAAAAGCTGGGCAAGGGGGTGGAGTTGCATTTTTTGTCTGCAGACTTTTTTGTTTCACTTGCAAAACACGAATTTCCGCGCACACAAAAACTACCGAAAAAAAAGAACACCAACACACGGCGAAAAACTAAATGCAAAATAATTAAAACACACACCGCAATTGGTGGAGGAAGGAAGAGTTTGCCCGTTCGTTGCAAGTTAAACACGAATAAGAATAAGACCGCAAAATTGGAAAAACGAAGTTATAATCACCACAAAAACAGATTGAATTATGGATGTTATGGTTTTTTATGTTTCTTCTTTTCTTCTACACTAAACAAATCGTTGTTTTTGTTGTTATTATTGATTGTCTATAGAGGGCGGCGGGCAAAACGAGCCAACAACACAGGAGTTCAATCACGCGCTTCGTTTAACCAAACTGCTTAAGATCTTGTTAAGACTAAACCACGAAGACATTACAGCCAAAGCAACAACCTCTAACCATTTCGTTGGTTAGCCTGAGAAAGAGAGTCGGCTGTGTGTGTGTATGAGCGAGGTGAGAAACTACTGCTCTGAGAGTCTCTGGCAAGAGTAATCAAATAAAACATTCGCAAACGCAAATGACTTTTCCCAAAACACAAGAAGCCATTAACAAAAAGAGAAATTATTTATCTTTAAGATAGAGGAGACTGCTCTTTTGGTATCTGACACCAACACTAATGCACCTGCACACACATTTATTCAAACAAAAGATAAAACTTTAAAACACCTTGTGTTTTGCTGAAGACTTTAGAATTGCCAGATTGTAACAAGAACAGAACGATGCAAGGGAAAAAACGAAAGCAATTAAAAGTAAAAAGAGGATCTATTTTCCCAAAATCGAGGTGGCTTTATAATAAAAAGTTTAATCTGTTGCAGAAAACTAACAAGTAAGGACTGGCTAAAGACGGAAAAAACGGCTTTTTGATATCCTGGGCCAAGTTGTTGAACGAAGAATTTCGACAAAAATCTGTACATTTGAGAGTGAGAATCGGGAGTTACATAAACGTGAGAGCTGTGTCCGAACCAATTGCTATGGGATAAGCCAGTCAGCTGAATAAGTCATAAGTGAAACTTTGGACCCAAATATGTTTACGATCGGTCCACAAATTTCCAAATTATTGCAGTTTTAGTTAAAATGGAATGAAATGAAAATTTGTGTTTTTTTAAAATAAAGCGAAGAATAATTGCTGGCAAAAAAATGCTGCTTTAGATTGCGCAAGCAGTTTAAAAACAAGCACACCTCTCGACAGACGAAGATCACACTATACCAGACACTGATGCTACTCGTGTTGTTATATGGTTCCGAGACATGGATACTTGTGAAAGCAGACGAGGCAGTGCTTGGAGTGTTTGAGAGAAAGATTCTTTGTAAAATGTATGGACCAGCTTGCATTGCAGGACCGAACTGTAAGACGACGTTAGCATAATAAAATGTATCAAAATACAACGTTTGCGTTGGCTAGGTCATGCTGTCAGAATGAATGAAGACGTTCCAGCCAAAAAGTATTTTGAAGGCGATCACGGTGGTACACGCAAACCGGGACGGCCAAGAGCCCGATGGAAAAATCAAATGGTGAGAGACACCTCGAAACTTGGAAACTTAGGGACGAAATTACCAAATTATTGCAGTATTAGACAAAATCGGACAATCAATTTTTACAACTTTTGGCGTTGATTGTCACGATAAGAACGAAGAGATGAACTTAAATCTTTGTATGGCAATGAAGCACCTTGCTATAGCAATGTGAAAAACTGGTTCAATGTGGTCGATGCTCACTCAAAGTTGAATTCCTTAAGGTCGTCCAAAACGGCCGTTGTAACAGAGAACATTGATTCTGTGCGTGAACTTATAATGGCAGATAGTCATGGGCTATACCATGAGATAGAGGCATCATTGAGCATTTTATTTCACCAACATACATTCGATGTTGCATAAACACCTACCGTAAAAAAGGTTTGTTCTCGTTGGATTCCGCATAATTTGACAATCGCTCAAAAAAGAGAGCAAAGAAATGCTGAAAAAATACGATCACCGTGCTTCAAAATACTTTTATAAGATCGTCACAAGTGGACCTATGTGCAAGAGTCCGAAAAAAAAACAAAAATTGAGCGTGTGGGTCTTCGAAGACAAATCTAACGAAAGTTGTTCGTGGAAGAAGAACTTCTAAGCAAATGGTCGCCTGTTTCTACGCCAAAAATGGTCATATAGCGACTGTTCCACTTTAGCACCATAAGAGGTCAATTAAAGCGTGATTTTTTAAGGGCTATAAGAAAGTTTTTCAATACATAGGAGCTTTAACATAACCCCACAAAAAATAGTCTAAGGACATTAAATCGCACGATCTAGGCGGCCAATTGTCCGGCCTGAACGTGAAATAAAATGATCACCGAACTCGCCTCTCAATAAGTCCATTGTTAGGATGAAAAGACGATGCGGATATTAATCCGCCCCATACCACTATAATCAGGATTCTGTAGAACAAGTGGACAATTCGCGAATTCAGGCTCCATTTCGAACCTCGTCTACAAAGCGCCCACCATCTGTGAGCCCGTCTACAAAGTACCCACCATCTGTGAGTCTTCTCGGAATGCTCCCGAATGTGACACTTCCAATACAATTTCTTGTTCTAGATCACTCTTAAGTATTTAACCTTGTCGGATATTGGAATCGTTGTGTCAAGGAAACGTGGGGCGTCAAATTAGTCCACCTTCTTCGTGACAGGCAGATTTTAGTTTTCTTTGGGTTAACATTCAGGCCCCTAAGTCTTACATAGTCGCATGCCAACTGATTCGGATCCCTATCCCGTAGCAGACGGATTCAAGTCCCTCCTCAGATAGTATCTGTAATAGGTCACCAATAAGAGTGGCAATAAATGCCCCCCTGTGGCGTCCCCAGTGCCAATTTCTCCCTTTTCTTTATGTCATGGGACCCACAATTTATCCACCTGTTTGTTAGCACATGGTTTATCCAGTCCCCACCAGTCCACCCGGTACTGGTCTAAGGATTGGATCAATGTGTCATTCCCTCACTGTCAAAAGTCCCTTCAATGTTTATCCATACCGCCAATAAAATATCTTAATTGCAACCAATTCAGAAAAAGGTGGCAACACCAGGAAAACAGCTCAATAAGATATTGCCGTGTTCTTCGTTTCTCTTTCCATGTTTCTCTCATAATTTGTTAGCCAAGAAGATAACGAACCATGTGTTTTTCTATCTGACTTAATTTTTACAGAGTGAATTGCCACCTACCATACGCGGCTCTTGCAAATAAATACAAGAAAATCCCAACATTCTTCATTCACACACACTCCCATATTTACCAACTGTCAAACCTAAATAGATAAGTGAGCAAGTATTTACTTACCTGTCTATTTAAGCCCCAATATCGTTAAAATGCATTCAAGACACCCACTAATACTATTGCATCACTACTACTAATCATTTATTACATTATTACACATCGCCGTCGATATCATGTGGCTAGTGCCAGTCACACTTGTTTCGATTTGTATTTTCCCTGGCGATAATTAACTACTTGTATTTCTTACAATGGTCAATGCAGCTCTTTGTTTGATACCGTTGTTGCTCTTTTTCACCACCTTTCTTTCGGGTGTTTATTAATTATCTCTTGGGAAATTCTCAAAAGACTCTTTTCAAACAAATCTCTTTTTGAAACCCCATGCATTCACACACACACACATGCTCATAAGACAATCACTTTTACTCTCTTTCTTAAATGAAGGTGTATTTTCTTACTCATGCTAGCTGCTAGTGTTACTATTGTTGTAGTTGGTCAGTTGGCATCACTGTTGTTCCTCACATCGTCTGGTGTGTGTGTGTGTGCATAGGTTTATGACATTGTGCTAAACTACTCCCTCGAAGAATAAACACCACGCGAACGAGAATCAGGTAACAACATTGGTCAAATGTAGATGCTAGCACATGCATTTTAACTTGTGCCAACAGGCTTACCCTCACCTGATCGTGTTCGGAGATTTCCCTTTGAGGGTTTGGGAATTTTTTGGCAATACATGGCGTTTAAATGGGTTGTCGGTGAGGAGGATTTGTAGAGCAAATGTTTGTAAATGGATTTTAGGAAGTGAAAATTCGCTCAATGTGATTGACGTTAGCACATTTAATTTTTACAGGAGTATGTGCCTGTACCAAAGTTCTGAGTGTAATGTTATATGGAAAATTTCATTAACATGTTGTACTCAGTATTCAAAGAAATCTGCATTCAAATTTTTTTAGAGAAAATTGCTAAAAAAATTTTGTGTAAAACTTGTCAATGAGATTTACTTAAGAGAAAATTTCACTGAAATGTATTTAAAGATAATTTCGACGATATTGCAATTGCAAATTTTGCCCATGAACATTCCTCTAGGGAACAGGGGCGAAAGTTCTCACATATCAAAGAGTGCAGTCCCATTCAAGTTTAAGCTGAATGATAATGGGTCTCCTTTTTATAGCCGAGTCCGAACGGCGTGCCGCAGTGCCACACCTGTTGCGAGAGAAATTTGTACATGGCATAGTACATCACAAATGTTGCCACGTGACGCTTTTGATGAAAACACACTGTCCACAATATGCGACAAAACACACCGGAATTTAGGAACAATAAGGTCTTCGCCTCATTCTTACAGAGATTGATAAAGATAACCTTCTAAATGTCAACTAGTTTAAGTTAGAAGAGGTTTTTCCAAAAAAGTTTATTTGTCGAATATTTCGTTTATGGCAAATGAATTATGTTTAAATCTATCTGCCTTAACAACGCTTGCGTCTTTAAGGTGCAGAAATTCTAATCAGTTATGCAGTAAGATGGAAAGGGTCTCGGACGGGTAAGACCTAGGTTTGAGGGTTAATCCAGAGAAGAATGAAATTATCTGGTGGACTAGGAAGACTAGGGCTGTCCAATTCGAGTCGCCATACTTCTTCAACAGAATGATTTCGATATCCCACAAAGACAAATACTCAGGAGTGATCTAGGACAGGAAACCAGGAGCATACTGAGAAGGCTCGCAGATGTGGCCGTGGAATCGAGATGAAGCCTGAGCCCGAAAAAGTCAACTGGCTTTACGGGAGAGTGATTAGACCAATTATAAGTTACGCATCGAATGGTAGACGGCGATGGGCATGAACTTCGTCTGTGGTAAAGGATACCTCCTTTCTGCAAAAAATTCAAACCTTCTTTTAATCCAAAAATGCTGGGTTTACACTAAATTATGATTTGTTACACGAAAAGACGATTCTTTTGGTTTGTTTATATCTTGTGTCTCTTCCATTTGGTGGTGAGGGAAGCCAAAAAGGATCATTTTTGGTTTTATTTTTTTTAAGGTTTGCGATCGTTTCCGAGTTTACGGAAAGTGCAAATTTTGGTTTAAGTTAGTTTGAAAAGAGGGCGCAGATATTTTTCCACCCCATGTCAGTAAGGACATACACCTAAGTCAGTAATCGGCTTGTTGTAAGCTCCAAATACTAAAAAGTAACCTCGAAAAAGAAAATATCGAAATTTTGCTTTAGGTAAAAAAATACTCGTGTTGGTGGTATTCTAACACAAACAAAAAACAATGCACCAAATGGTGCCAGGCTGGAGACAGCAAAAATTTCTACAGAACAATAATTTGCGCCATTAGGCCACCATATGGCCGTGGTTAGCATGTCCGCCTATGACGGTGAACGCCTGGGTTCGAATCCTGGCTAGAACATCATGAAAATGTTCAAATCCTCTCCTTATGTTGGCGACATTTAGGAGGTACTGTACCATTTGGTATGGCAGCCATGTAAAAACTTTTCCACAAAGAGGTGTCGCACTGCGGCACGCCGTTCAGACTCGGCTATAAAAAGGAGGCCCCTTATCATTGAGTTTAAACTTGAATCGGACAGCACTCAATGATATGTAAGAAGTTTGCCCCTGTTCCTTAATGGAATACTCATGGGCAAATTTCTATTTGCAATTTTCTTAATGGCGCAATTAGCAAATATTCATCCATCGTATTCCCCACAAATACTTGCAATTCTATCGAAAACAAAGTTCCAGCTTTTTCATAAAAGAAGTTTGCCTTTCGCAAAGTTCGTTTATGGTTAATGAATTATTTTTTGCGTGTACTTGGGCCCTGGAGACTATTCTGATTACCAATCCAATCCCACAGACATACAAATTACATGTGACAATGAATAGAGGATAGAAGCCAGTCATACCATAGCGTTAAAAACGAGATAAAATTTCGAGGAGTTACAAACGGAATAACGAAATTAGTATACCGCCATCCTATGGTGGAGGGTATAAAAACCATTATTGACTTGTGCGAAAATGGAAGTCTTTTAATATAATTGTGTATCTTAAAATCGAAAGAAATCCAAGTAAACTCTGAAACAGATAGAATTACCTACTGAGATCTGCTTATAAGTGGTAAACATTTGAGTTTAATTTATGTTACAACTCTAAATTGATCTTGGAATACTTTCGGCGATTAATCCGCCACTGTGGGCATACATCTAAGCCAATAATCGGCTTGTTGTGCGCTCTAAATACTAAAAAATAAACTCGAAAAGTTATGTTTGGAATTCCGTGCTTCTTACAAAATCCCTAATTGTTTTCCATACCACGCTCCTTAGATGATTCATATCTGGTATTATGGGGACATCTAAGAACCGATGTCTGTTAGCCGCGAAATCCGGGCAATGACGTAGGAAATGCTTCAACGTCTCATCAACTTCCCCACATGCCCTACACGATTTTTCATACGTGGACTCGTAGTCCTTTGTGTCAAGTTATGGAGTCGAAAGCTATACTGACCTCCTGCTAACTTCCTTTCAGCATCGTCTTCTCACAATCTGGATTACCCCATAGGATTTTCGTCGTCCTACTTTTGTCATTCTTGCACGAATTTATCTCAAAAACATGTACTTCCATCGTACAAAAACGTTTTACACAAAAGAAGTTTACTTCTCGAAAATCAAAAATTTCGTTTATGCGAAACGATTTTTTTTTTATAGTGTAGACATTTTATTTACCAATTTTTTTTTATTAAACCTAGAAGTTTTCCCTTGTTGAGTTTCATTTTCCCTGTTTCATTGCTGAGTAATTTACTCAAACCTTTTTATTTTTACAAAAATCTTGAATTCCACAGCCCCACTAATAAACTAAGAGGTGAAATACATATTGGCTTTTCTAACAAAAGCTATGGCAACCCCAAGCGGCTGAAATGCATAAAGAGATACACATACCTATCCCCCAAAAGTTTTCAACCGCACGTACATATGTATGTATTTTTTGACTACTCTTCTCCTTTGCTTACACACAAACTCTTTTCCGTGCATAATTATTGCCAAAATTGGTTTCCTGCAAAGAAAGGCAAATAAACAAAGCAAATGTGAACAAAAGAAACACAAATAACATACCCACAGCAGCGTGCAAAATTAAGTTTTAATTAAATCTCAAGTCAAACAGTGCGAAGAGGAGAATTCGCTTGTCATGTGCTACCGCTATTTGAGTTTTTGTTGCTCCATGGCAATAATTTCCACGATCATCCCTTGAGTTGTCAGAGTCAAAATCTAATCTCTGATAATAACTCCCTCTCTTTCTCTCTCTCTCTCTCTCTCTGTATTTCTTTAAACATGAACTACATTTTAGTTAAATGTTGTTATTGTTGCTATTGTCATCCATTGTATGGGGGGATAATTGTTTGCAAACGCATTGAAGAATGCAACAGTCGGGTGCTCGTGTGGATCACATCGTAAATCCCTTCGCATTGTTGTTGATGTCATGCCTCTTCTTTTGCTGTCATTGTTGAACTTACGGAGCTCACATTATGGTTTATTTGCTTTAGTTTATTTTCATTTCATTTTTTATTAGTTTAAGGGTCTATCTCTTTTGTGCCATTCATTTGTTGTTACTCTTGCCTTTTAATTTTCATAATAACAATTCATAATTGTTTTTGCGTGGGTTGTGACAAAAGTTTTTGCCATGATATACAAGAGAGAAAACTTAAAATGACTTGGAGAGGGCGGGCACGAACGGGCGGGAATTTTGAACATGTCTCCCCATGACTGGGATTCTGGGGTATCCTCCTCGCTGCACTATCTTATACCAGGAATGGAAAAAGACAGTACTTTAGTCCTTTTTTCAGTGATTTTTCTTTCCAAAGAGTACCGTAGTAACCCCGCGCTCGATTTAGTACCTTTTCCTGCACTAAGGTTTTTTTTAAATATTCTGATGTTTTTGAGCTTTTATTTTTTACAGGCGGAGGCCAACGTAGCGCAGAAGTTAGCATGTCCGTCTATGACACTGAACGCCTGGGTTCGAATCCTGGCGTGTGGTTATCCCCTCCTAATGCTGGTGACATTTGTGACGTACTATGCCATGTTAAAACTTCTCCCCAAAGAGATCTTGCATTGCGGCACGCTTTTCGGATTCGGATATAAAAAGGAGACCCCTTATCATTGAGCTTAAAATTTGAATCGGACAGCACTCAGTGATATGTGAGAAGTTTGCCCCAGTTCCTTTGTGGAATGTTCATGGGCAAATTGGCATCTTGCATTTTCTACACCCAAGTAGTTCTTAATTTAGGAAACGCATTACGACAAAATTTGGATATTCACTTGTTAGTCGATGGAATCATGTTCGTCCGATTGTTGAATTTGTCGTATGCAGATCGTTTGAGACTTTAATGGGGGAATATCAACTCAGAAGCGAGATATTGAGAAGCCGGAATGAAGTCCAAACTTTGTACAGGCACATCCTCCTGCGGAGACAAAGAAGGAAGTCTGTTAATTGATACAGATAGTGTGCAGAGGACATGGAAAGAAAACTTGTCCCAGCTGCTGGTAACCGATGATAGTGGCCATAAGTTTAATGCAGAACCAATCCCTGATGATGGTATAGAATGTGTACCAACTAGTAGAGTGCACACTCGATTGATCGTTATTCGATTATTCGTGATCTTGTAAATAATCGAACAATTGAAAAAAGACTGCTTAAACAACAACAGCATAAGTAAGCTCCTTTCTTTTGTGTCTCCTTGCTACTTTGGCGTTAAAGGTCGGCAAATGCGAATTTGTCCATGAACATTTCATTAAGGAACAGTGGCAAACATCTCACATCTCCAAGTGCGCAAGCGACCACCCTTTAATTACCGAGACCGAACAGAGTGCCACAGAGCAACACTTTTTTGGGGAGAAGTTTTTATAAGGTAATGTTCCTCACAAATGTCGCCAGCATTAGAAGAGCACAAACGCCGCAGAAAAAATATTTTGAGGTTATCGCCAGGATTCCAACCCAAGCGTTCAGCGCTATTGGCGAACATGCTAACCTCTGCGAAACAGTGGCCTTTATAAGAGGGTGACTGTTTGTTATCACCGAAAAACATCCCGATGGGGCAGCCTTTTGGAAGCCAAGGTTCTCCCCAAGGATTCAGGCACCTTGCGTGCTTCTAAAGTACCGGTTCTAACTTTGTCTCCCTCTGTCTGTAGACACCGTTAGTTCGGCCTTGCCACGTACTTGAAAGCGGCGAGCTCTTTTTCATTGGTTTCCCTGTTTTGTGCTTTCGACGTTCTTGCATCGAACTTCACTACATAGGCCTCGTATGACTCATCTTAAACCATCTCTACGAAGTTTAAACCATTAACAAAATAATCTAAGTAAATGGCCCGTTTGTTCATCACTCTATATTGCTTAGTATTTATTTCTGCGCTACTTGTACTTTGAATATTTGTTTTGTGGCGAGGTACGCGTTGTAGTGCTCGGTCGCGTTGTATCTTTCTAGATACCTATGCCGCTGTGGCTTAGTGTGAGTACTTAAGTATTTGTTCTTGCCAGCAGTTGTGTTTCTCCAACATTAAAGTGGTAAGTGGAATAAGAAACTATCGAAATATCGGCAAGGCAATCAGACCAATTGTCAGTTAGTCAGTCAGCCGGGCGATATGTTTTTGAATGTTCCAAACCGAAGAATGGGCGCAGAACGTTTCAAGAAAGAGGTAAGCCAGCAATAAATGTGTGTGCGCATGAGGAGTTAATGTGTTGCTGCTTTGTGTGGTAGTTGTTGTTGTTGCTGTTATTACTTTACATTTACTTTGGTATTATTTATTATTGCTTTGTCATTTGATTTCGTTTTGCTCATATCCACACAACAATCGTTGAGCTGTCTTGTCGGCGACTCACCTCAGTCTCTATTCTTTAGCCATCAGTCAGACTGTTTTTTGTTTTGTTTTTGTTATCTGTGAAGTCTTTTTTTTCGGGCTCTTATTTTGTTTTATTTATTTTTGTTGTTGTGTTTGGCCGAGGGAGATTCTTATTTTGGTTTTTGTTTTTGTTACAACCATCATTGTAGTCTCGGTCGGTCTTTCAATCGACCCTCTATGGTGGTATTAGTAATGGTAGTGTAGTGGTTGAGTGCGGGCTCGCTCCCCACATAATCGTTGGTTGTGTAAAATGGTCAAATGTTTTCATTTTGTACATTTAAGAAGAAAGAGGAAACTCAAGTCAAGTCGGGCCAGACCAGCAACAAGTAGTTGGTGGCTTATTATTGTTGTTGTTTTTGTTTTTTTTCTGTTTTTGGAAAGGAAAACAGGTATTTCTACCATAGAGAACAAGTTTTTTACTTAGAGCGCTTATGGGATAGAGATCTCTTTATTCTTTGTTGTACTCTTCTTAATGCTCAGTTCAATTCTCTTTAGTTTCTCTCCTGTCAATATAATAATACTCTCTCATTGTGCTTAAGACTCTTTCTTCTGAATTGCATTTTTTTTATTATCTTATTATTGTGATTTATCTTTGGCAATTGTTTATCTAGCCATACTGCATTTGCCGGTGAACAGTGGCTAAAAGTTTAATTTTATTGAAAGAGGGTCAGAGCCAGGGGCAAAGACTATGGTTCTAGGATTATTAGTGTGGCATTTAAAAGGTCGACAATAATGACGGCGACGAGGTTATCCCGGAAACAATCATGGATGATAACCTAGAACACATACTGCCTAGTCAGAAAAAGGCTGAACTTTTTTAGACTGGAGGCAAAACACTGCTGAGTAGAGTTGGCAAAATATCGATGGCACTATCGATATTCAATTTTTTGGCTGAATATCGATTGATATTTTTCCAATGGATACTATAGCAAAAGTTAAATTTTTTGAAAACTAAACAAAAATAAGCAATCCGACACATTTCGCCTATAGAGGGCGCTATTTTCATTCGATTAAGCTAACATTTTGTACAATTATTTCTGACTTTATTAACCTTGGTTTCATTTGATCTATGCATTGATATTGCTTCCATATAAATCGATCTCCTAATTTTTACTTCTCACTTTCGTTTGAATTATAGGTGAAAAAGACCGGAAAGAAACACAATAACACTATCTTTTAATAATCCTGTACACAAAATTGGTTTCATGTCATCAGTCACATTGTTCATTGCATGGGAAATTTATGGCGTAACAGTTTCCAGCACTTACTATCTCAAAATACTTAATGTCTTACTTTACGGGTCCTCCGCAGGAATTTTTACGACAATCGACAAATTTTTACGACAAACAAAATACTTTTATCACGAAGTTTTGTTTTTATTGTAACCCTTCAACGTTTCGCTTCAACATACCAAACTATGGCCATAAAAGTATGGCCACAATAGTATTATTGAACATAATAATAAAATTAGTATTATTGAACGTTTATTGTAAACCCTTTAGCAGCTTCGTCTACGTTAAAAGGACCTTCGTCTTCAGACTCTTTAATTGCAAAAGTGCTTCGATACCCACAAGCGATTATTCGTGTACTGGACCAATAGTTATTCTCTTGTGTCTCTCCTACTAGAGAGAGACTATTGCTCATTACTTTATACGGACTCATTATTGCTCATTACTTTATACGTACACAAGAAAATAATCCCAAGCAGACCCATAGGTTTGCAAATAATTGCAGTTGTGTGCTCGTCACTGATATACACAAATTCTCACACACAAATTTTTTTCTTTTCTATACCCACAACCGTAGGATAAGAGGTATATTCATTTAGTCATTCCGTTTGCAACACATCGAAAAAATAGAATTTTCGACCCTACAAGGTATATATTGATCGTCGTAAAATTCTAAGACGATTTTTTTGTGTCTGTCTGTATGCCTGCCAGACACACTCGTATTTCTTCCATACGCAGGTTAAGTTTTTTAATGGGCTAAATCGGATTACATTTGGATATAGCATCCATATAGACTGATCTGGCGATTTAGGGTCTTATAACCGTAAAAGCCGCAATTACTATCCAATTTCGCTGAAATTTTAAAGGATTAGTCGTTCGGTGAGCCTTCCGGTTCAGATCAGACTTATTGAGATATAGCTGCCATATAGACCGATCTGCCGATTTAGGGTCTTAAGCCCATAAAAGCCGCAATTATTACCCAATTTCGCTGAAATTTGAAATGGTGAGTTGTTCTAAGCCGCCCGATGGAGGAACAAGGGCAAACTTCTCACATATCAATGAGTACAGTCCGATTCCAGTTTAAGCTCAATGATAAGGGGCCTCCTTTTTAGCCGAGTCCGAACGGCTTGCCGCAGTGCGACACCTCTTTGGAAAGAAGTTTTACATGGCAAAGTACCTCACAAATGTTGCCAGCATTGGGAGGGGGAAAACGAACGCTGAAAATTTTTTCTGATGGTCTCGCTAGAATTCGAACCCAGGCGTTCAGCGTCGTAGGCGGACATGCTAACCTCTACCCTACGGTGGCCTCCCGATATCCGACTAAAATATGGTTCAGATCAGACTATATTAAGATATAGTTGCCATATTGACCGATTTGCCGATTTAGGGTCTTAAGCCCA
Organism: Stomoxys calcitrans; assembly: GCF_963082655.1. Classification (NCBI taxonomy): domain Eukaryota; kingdom Metazoa; phylum Arthropoda; class Insecta; order Diptera; family Muscidae; genus Stomoxys; species Stomoxys calcitrans. The sequence continues at coordinate 121,964,992 of NC_081556.1, forward strand.
TAAAAGCCGCAATTATTCTCCGATTTCGCTGAAATTTAAAATAGTGAGTTATTCTAAGCAGCCCGAAATCTGACCCGAATATGGTTCAGATCAGACTATATTAAAATATAGCAGCCATGTAGACCGATCTGCCGATTTAGGGTCTTAGGCCCATAAAAGCCGCAATTATTCTCCGATTTCGCTAAAATTTGAAAAGGTGTGTCGTTCTAAGCTTCCTGAAATCCGACCCAAAAATGGTTCAGATCGGACTATATTTCGATATAGCTGCCATATAGACCGATCTGCCGATTTTGGGTCTTAAAACCATAAAAGTCGCAATTATTACCCAATATCGCTGAAATTTAAAATGGTGAGTTTTTCTAAGCCGCCCGAAATCTGACTCAAATATGGTTTAGATCAGACTATATTAAGATATAGTTGCCATATAGACCGATCTGCCGATTTAGGGTCTTAAGCCCATAAAAGCCGCAATTATTCTCCGATTAAGTTAAAATTTGAAAAAGGTGTGTCGTTCTAAGCTTCCTGAAATCTGACCCAAAAATGGTTCAGATCAGACTATGTTTAGATATAGCTGCCATATAGACCGATCTGCCGATTTAGGGTCTTAAGCTCATAAAAGCCGCAATTATTACCCAAATTCGCTGAAATTTGAAATGGTGAGTTGTTCTAAGCCTTCCGACTTCCTACTCAAATATAGTTAAGATCGGACTATATTTCGATATAGCTGCCATATAGAGAGATCTGCCAATTAAGGGTCTTGAGTCCACAAAAGCTGCATTTATTGTCCGATTTCGCTGGAATTTGAAATGGTGACTTGTACTAAGCCTCCCGTCATCCAACCAGCACATGGTCCAGATCGGAATTATTAATGATATAGCTCCCATGTAGACCGATCTTTCAATTTAGGACCTTTAGTCCATAAAAAGCGGATTTGTTGCCCGAGTTCGCTAAAACTGTGACTTGCAAAAGAGTTCTCAGGACCCTGATCAAATATGATCCAGACCAGCCCCGATTTGGATATGGTAGTGGAGTTGTTATAAAAGAGTATGGTTAATTTTTTTATGGTGCTTGGTATCCAAAGTTCGGCACGGCCATTTTTACTTGTTTGTTTTGACCTATCTGTCGTTTTGACTTCTTGAGACTCTATGGAGCAATTATCGAAATAAAGGTTTATATGGAAGCTATATCAGTTAATGGATCGATTCAGCCCATATTTAGATATTTAGCTTGGATGTTGGAGGCATTCGCAGAAATCATCGTCCAAATTTCAGCCAAATCGGATAAGATAGAGAAAGAGTTGATCCATTGGAGGATCAACTTATATGGGAGCTATATCAGGTTATTGACCGATTTGCACCATATTTGTCATTGTGTCCCTTTATACGGCCCATAATGACATGAAAGGAGATAAGGTATTTTGTGCCAACTATGGAATAAGTATTCCTTCCTTCGCACACAAGACACAGACTTGGTGTAGAAAGACTGCGCCCGGCTTTAGCCTTTCCTTACTGGTTTTCGAATAGAAGCAATTTTCTGATAGCCTATGTCTTGATAATATGCTGGCGAATCAAATTTCGACAAAATCTGCTTTGTAAATAGAATTTCAACGAAAATTTTCATAACATTTTGACTTAAACTGATTTTCGTTTTATGCCATTGGGGAAAATAGAGCAATGCCTAAAAAAATAAATTAGTTGGAAGAAGAAGAAGTCAATTGCGAGACTTCAAATAGACCATGAATTCTAAGATATTTTTTTTTGGATCATCTGTTTGTTCTACACTAAGACCGTATGTGGAGCAATTATTTGTTAAAGAGGTTGGTAAACAATGGCCTTAATTGCTTTATGGTTTTAAAACACAACAAAAAACAAACTAAAAGTCCCCAAAACCAACAAGACCCATGAAGGTCGTTTGGAAGGAGATACAATTTAGCTAAATTTGTTTATACGCATTTAAACAGTGGTCAAAATCATTTTGGCCATAGTTTTCAAACCATAGAAAGAGAAAGTATCTGTGACAAGCATTGTGAGCAATCATTGCGGTGGCGGACTCAGTTTGGTTTTGTTTTTTTGCCTCCAAAAGAACAAGTCAGCCCAGGTTATGGGCCACAAAACAGGTCTTTTGAAACGAGTATGCAGAGCATACAGCCACATCCACAGCCGGAGGAGCTGCGATGCCCCAATCACCCAAGCAATGGGACAACAAAAGTGTTTGGTTTTCAAGAGGCAGTCAACCAACCATTCAACCATCCCCAACTCTTGAAAAAGTGACAATTCATGGCTCACTTTGAAATGGCCCACAATGACGAAGGAATAAAAAATAATTCTTTAATTGTTTTCTCATTTTTCATTAGAATAGAATGCCTGAGCTATGGTCATAATGATGAATGATTTAGTGGACCATGACACTCCACACTGTTTGTAGTTGTAAAGAAGAAAAAAAAAACCTGGTCAAGGAGTTTCAAATCTAAATGTCTACCCATGCGCACATAGCATGTATATGGGTTGTCGATTGGAAATCAGCTCCTGGTCTTACTGACAATATTTTAAAAAAATTTATTTAAATTTATTCAGGTCGCGTGTTCCAGTCAGACAAGAAGTCTTGTGAATGCAATCGGAAATTTTGAATGGTAACACCACCGTAAGACATACTCAGGTGATTGGAGACATAAATGTATCATTGGGTAAATACCAAAATGAGCTCATATTATGAAAGAATATGTATATTAAAAAGAGTAAAGTCAAGTTTGGTCTTTTTTATTTTTTTTTTTTGTAATTTACATACCCATCACCACTCAATGGTTCCAAAACGAAAAATCACGCAAAAATTTCTGCAACTTTGAAAATATTATTGGGTTGCCCAAAAAGTAATTGCGGATTTTTTAAAAGAAAGTAAATGCATTTTTAATAAAACTTAGAATGAACTTTAATCAAATATACTTTTTTTACACTTTTTTATCCAAGGCAAGCTAAAAGTAACAGCTGATAACTGACAGAAGAAAGAATGCAATTACAGAGTCACAAGCTGGGAAAAAATTTGTCAACGCCGACTATATGAAAAATCCGCAATTACTTTTTGGGCAACCCATATTTTCAAAATTTGCCTTTTGCAAATGCTGTCCGGATGAAACGTTAACCCCTTATACTTAACCAAAACCCCAAGAGCAAAGAGTATTTGCTGATATCAGAAAACTTATTTTTCTAGGTTAGGTTATGTTAAGTTAGGCTGAAAAGTGGGTGTAGATATTTATCCGCCCCATGCCTCTATGGACATACACCTAAGCCAGTAATCGGCTTGTTGTGCGCTCTAAAAACAATAAAGTAACCTCTGAAAAGAAAATTTTCAGTTAGGAATTCCGTGCTACTTACAAAATCCTTAATTGTTTTCAATACCACTCCCCTAAGTTGGTTCATGTCCGGTATTATGTCTCCACCTAAGTGCCGGTATTTGTTAGAAGCGAAAGCCGGGCAATGACAAAGGAAATTCTCCAACGTCTCATCATCTTTCCCGCATGCCCTACACACATCTATCACGATTTTACATAAGTGTGCTCGTTGTTCTATGTGTCCCGTTATGATGCCAATATCTATACTGACCTCCTTTTTACTTTCTTTCAGTAATAGCCTCGTCTTCTCACGATCTGGATCCCCCCATAGGATTTTTGCCATCCTATCGACCGTTTCGCTGTTCCACAATGTTGCATGAGCATTCGTCGCCCACTCCCATAACTCGGATTGGGTCGAACCGAAAGGCTTCGGGTTAACCAAGTTTATTGACGGCAGTCCTCTGGCCTTCACCACCAAATCGTCTGCTCTTTCATTTCACCTTACTCCATTATGGCCCGGCACCCAAACGATGCGGATTTTCCCATCCTCAGAGAAGGCGTTAATCTCCTTCTTACACTGCAAGACTGTTCGTGACCTTACCCTCCTGGTTGTTATTGCCCTTATGATAATTTTACTGTCGGTAAATATGTCCACACTCGACGTCCTCGCGTTAGCACCACATCACTTCACACATTCCGTGATCGCCCGGATCTCCACCTGCAGGACCGTATTATGTTCAGGCAGTCTAAAACAGATCTCAGTCCCTGGGATCTCAATGTAAACCCCCAGGCCCACTCTGTCCTATAGCTTTGATCCATCTGTGTAACATGATCTTTCAGATGGCAATACTAGGGTTCCGTCAATCCAAGACTGTGCCGATGGCAGCAGTGCCTTGCACTCGACTCCAAGGTTCATCTCAGGTATCCGATCGGAAACCTCTTCCCTTCCCTCCAGGTTTACTATCGTAGCCTCGATTATACCGCGATGGTATGAGCTGCTCCCATCCTCAATCCATTCTCCCATCGCCTAAAGTGTCATAGCCACAATGGCTGCCTCACACTTAATCTGTATGTCAATGGGTCGGATATCTAGAATAGTCTCCAGTGCCCTAGTGGGCTTGGTCCTCATTGCCCCGCCTATGCCAAGACAACATGTTCTGTGAACCGGTTGTATGGTCCTTATGTTGCACTTTTTTTCATAGCAGTCCACCAAACTACTGAGGCGTAAGTAAGTATTGGTCTGATATATGTAAAAAACAGATTTAGCCCCCATATAAACCGATCCCTGCATTTGACTTTGTGAGCCCTTTGAGGCCTCAATTTTCATCCTATTTGGCTGGAATTGGGAATAATGACTTGAGTTATGACTTCCAACATCCATGCTAAGTATGATTTGAATCGTTCCAAAAACTGATATAGCCCCCATAAAAATCAATCCACGGATTTGACATCTTGAGCACTTAGAGGCCTCCATCTTTATCCGATTTGGCTGGAATTTGGAATAAAGACTTGGCTTATGACTTCCAATATCTATATAATCCGAATGGGTCTATAAACTGGTATAGCCCCCATATAAACCGATTGTCACGCAAAATTTCAGCCAAATCGGATAGGAATTGCGCCCTCTAGAGCCTCAAGAAGTCTAATCGGGAGATCGGTTTATATGACGGCTATATCAGGTTATGGACTGATTAAGATCATAGGCTTGGCAGAGTTTTTGAGAGTCATACCAGAGTAATTTCGAACAAATCGGATAAGAATTGCGCCCTCTCAAAGCTCGAGAAGTCAAGACCCAAGGTCGGTTTATAACCGATTTAGACCATACTTGGCACAGTTGTCAGAAGTGATACCAAAACACCACATGCAAAATTTCTATCAAATGGGATAAGAATTGCGCCCTCTAGAAGCTAGTAAAGTCAAGACCCAAAATCGGTTTATATGGCAGCTATCTCAAAACATGGACCGATTTGACCCATTTACAATCCCAACCGACCTACACTAATAAGAAGTATTTGTGCAAAATTTCAAGCGCCTAGCTTTACTCCTTCGAATGTTAGCGTGCTTTCGACAGACGGACGGACGGACTTAAAGTGTCATGACGATCAAGAATTTATATACTTTATGGGGTCTTAGACGCATATTTTGAGGAGTTACAAACGGAATGACGAAATTAGTATACCCCCCATTCTATGGTGGAGTGTATAAAAATTATTGATTTCTTCAGAATTTTCTAATTTCTTCAAGATTTTAAAGAAATATTTTCGTTTTAAAATTTTCTTTTGGATTTTTTCTTAATTTTCAGGTATTCTTTAACTTGTACTTACCAATAAGTAATTATTTAATTCGTTATAGGTAAGCCATTATTATGAGGTACTAGCCGAACCGGGCCCGCTCCGCTGCGCCTTCTTTAACTCTTTAATATCTTTTTAGGATGGGGACACTTCGCCCTGAATGCGGATATCGAATTCATGCCATTGTAGCCTATGACGCTGAACGCGTTCAAATCCTGGCGAGAACATCGGTCAAAGCGGTGTTTATCCCCTCTTAATGTTGACGACATTTGCGAGGTACAATACCATGCATGGTCATTTAAAAAATTTTTCCCAAAGAGGTGTCGCACTGCGGGACGCCGTTCGGACTCGGCTATAAAGAAGGTGCATTGTCATTGAGTTCAAACTTGAATCGGAAGCACTAATTGTTATGTGGTTCCTGGTGGTAATGTTCTTCTTTAGAGTAATGTTCTCATTAGGGGAGGGATGGCACCTCAGACATTTCGACTCAAATATGGATATCAAATACGTGCTGCACTTCCAAATACCTTTAATTTGAGCCCCATATTGCCATGGCCTGTAAATGTGAACCGTTTGGAGGGTATTTCGAGGTTGGGGCTGCCACCGGCGCTTTGCACTGAAATGAGATATCAAATTCGTTCTTTATTCCCAACGGAAATGAAGTTCAGATCAAGGGGTGCTTTAGGGCGTACCCCAAAACACTTGGCTCCTAAATTGGATATCAAATTCGTTTTCTACTCTCAAATACCTTTCATTTGAGTCCCATATTGTCATAATGGGTCAAATGGCCCATTTGACGTATCGTTAGGAGGAAAAGCGCCACCTAGACTTGAACGCAAATTTTAATGTCATATTCATAATCTACTTCCTAAAATCTTTCATTTGAGTTCCATATAGCCATGGTCGGCTTATATGCTCATATGGGTGTATTTAGGGGTGGGCGACCTCCTATTACTTGGACTAAATGTTTTATGCCATATTTGTAATCTACTGCAAAAAAACTTTTCATTTGAGTCCCCTATAGACATGAACTTCGAATATATCTGTTAAGAGTAGTTTTGGGGGGAGAGGGGTCCCGCCGGGACCATAATATTCCTTTTCTTTACTGGTCTCCAATACCTTTCATTTGGTACCCTTTTTGTGCCCATCGTACCACTTTCGGATGTGGGTGCCGTCTTTGGGGTAAAGGGGAGGGTCCGCCTCCATCCGATATCTAAAAATTATATAGCCTATGTTTCCTTCCAGACAAACGTATACAATCTATGAAAATCTAAAAAAAAAAATCGGTTCAGCCAAGTATCATATAGTCATAATGGGTCTAATGGCGTTTTTGAAGGGTGGCATTCGATCTGATTTTGTATGCCAGATTGGAAATCTACTCCCGCATACTATTCATTTGAGTCCCATATTGAAATCAAACGTCCAATATGTCTGTTTGGGGAGTTTTGGGGTTGGACGGCCCGATGGGTACTTAGACTCAAATTATAATACCATATTCGTATTCTACTCTCCACTACCTTTCATTTGATACCTATATTGTCTCGATCGGTCCACTTTTGATTTTGGGTGGTATATTTGGCATAGGGGGGAGGGTCCGTCCCCTTTCCGATACCGAAAAATTATATAGCCTATGTTTCATTCAAGACCAACCTACACAATATGCGAAAATTTCGAAAACATCGGTTCTGTTGTTTTTCAGTCTATACGGAACAAACAAACAAACCGACAAACAAACAAACAAACACAAATTGAATCTTATATTGGGTTGCCCAAAAAGTAATTGCGGATTTTTTAAAAGAAAGTAAATGCATTTTTAATAAAACTTAGAATGAACTTTAATCAAATATACTTTTTTTATTCTTTTTTTCTTAAGCAAGCTAAAAGTAACAGCTGATAACTGACAGAAGAAAGAATGCAATTACAGAGTCGCAAGCTGTGAAAAAATTTGTCAACGCCGACTATATGAAAAGTCCGCAATTACTTTTAGGGAAACCCAATATATAAAAATAAATGTGTGTGTTTGTTTGTTTCTTTGTTTGTTTGTTTGTTTGTTTGTTTGTTTGTTTGTTTGTTTGTTTTTTTGTTTGTTTGTTTGTTTGTTTGTTTGTTTGTTTGTTTGTTTGTTTGTTTGTTTGTTTGTTTGTTTGTTTGTTTGTTTGTTTGTTTGTTTGTTTGTTTGTTTGTTTGTTTGTTTGTTTGTTTGTTTGTTTGTTTGTTTGTTTGTTTGTTTGTTTCTTTGTTTGTTTCTTTGTTTGCGTGTTCCTTATAGACTCAGAAACGGCTGAACCGATTTTCTTGAAATTCACAGATGGTGCATAATGACTCCGTGGTGAAAATAAGGTACTACATATTTTCATATCTGAAGGGGGGGCGGACCTTACCCCTTACACTTATTTTCCGAAACGCCATATCTCGGAGATGGGTGGTGCGATTTAAGCTAAATTTTGTGTGCTCTCATATAGTATGGTATAAAAATTTCGGATGGGGTACCTAGGGGGGCTGCCCCACCCGAAAACCTACCAAATATATATTTAGACCAATCACGACAATATGGGACTCAAATGAAAGGTATTTAGGTTAAGAAAATGTATCTGATATCCAATTGTCGGACCAAGTTCTAGGGGGACCACCCCAAGCCTCAAAACATCCCTAAATCGGCAATATGGGACTCCAATGAAAGGTATTTGTGAGTAGAATACGAATCTCATATCCAAATGTGGGACCACATTTCTGGGGGGCCGCCTCTCACCAAAAATATCCCCCCAAAGGGGACAAATTTACGACCATAGCAATATGAGGCTCAAATGAAAGGTCTTTGGTAGAAAAGCACGAATTTGATATCAATATTCGGGAAAAGTGTCTATGTACACCCTACATCCAAACTTAAATTCGTGGACCAATAAAGATCATATGGGATTCAGATAAAGGCACTTATATTGTTAAAATGTTAGTCAAGCGCTGTAATATTTTCGAAGCATGGTATTTCATTTAATTGTCGAAAATAAATATTCCAAGGAAACTTTTGTTCCATATAAAGTAAAAGAAGGCGCAGCGGAGCGGGGCCGGGTCAGCTAGTTTTATATATAAGATTCCTACGAGTAACAAGAATTCGCTTACTGGTATGCATGTGTGTAATGACCTGTCCTTACCTAGTTTTTGCTAGGTAAGTTAACATATAGCCCAATATGATATTCAAATGTATGATATATGGCAGTAGGGTAAAATTTGGTTCCATCCACATGTAAAAGCTTAACAGCGTAAGTATGTTAAGCATCTGAAATGGTTATATTAAATCAAGTTTCTAGCGCTCGCCTCTCTTTCAATTCCTACCAAACGAACGAACATATAACCCGATAATAACAATATCGGGCATAAATTAAAGATGGGTACGAATCCTACAAATATTAAATAAAAACAAGTAAAAGCGTACTAAGTTCGGAAAGGATACAAGAAAAGATTTGCTCTGCTATTAGAGCGATATCAAGATATGGTCCGGTTCGGACTTTGGAGACTTGTGTAAAATGTCAGCCAATTCGAATAAAAATTGCGCCCTTTGAAGTAAAATAGAGAGATTGATTTAAATGGGAGCTGTATCAGGCTATAGACCGATTCAGACCATAATAAAAACGTATGTTGATGGTCATGAGAGCATCTGTCGTAGACAATTTCAGGCAATCGGATCAGTCAAGATCCCAGATCGGTTTATATCGCAGCTCTATCAGATTATGAACCGATTTGAAACTTATTTAGCACAGTTGTTAAAAGTCATAATAAAAAACGTCATGCAAAATTTCAGCCAAATCGGATAGGAATTACGCCCTCTAAAAACTCAAGAAGTCTAGTCCCCAGATCGGTTTATATGACAGCTATATCAGGTTATGAACCGATTTTAGCCATACTTGGAACAGTTGTTGGATATCATAACAAAATACCTCGTGCATTCATTCAAATCGGATAAGAATTGCGCCCTCTAGTGGCTCAAGAAGTCAAGATTCAAGATCGGTTTATATGGCAGCTATATCAGGTTATTGACCGATTTGAACCTAACTCAGCACAGTTATTGGAAGTCATAGCGAAACACATCGTGCACAATTTCATTCTAATCGGATAAGAATTGCACCCTCTAGAAGCTCAATAAGTCAAAACCCAAGATCGGTTTATATGGCAGCTATATGAAAACATGGATCGATATGGTCCATTTACAATCCCAACCGACCTACACTAATAAGAAGTAGTTGTGCAAAATTTCAAGCGGCTAGCTTTACTGTTTCGAAAGTTAGCGTGATTTCGATAGACTGACGGACGGACATGGCTAGATCGACATAAAATGTCACGACGATCATGAATATATATAAATATACTTTATGGGGTATCAGACGTTTATTTCGAGTAGTTACAAACAGAATGACGAAATTAGTATACCTCCATCCTATGGTGGAGGATATAGTGAAAACACACAAAAACATTTCGGTCAAGATACACCCATGAGACCCATAAAGTTTAGATTATATATAAGTACATTTTTATACCCTACACCAGTACTGTGGTACAGGGTATTATAACTTAGTGAATTAGTTTGTAACACCCAAAAGCAAGAGAGATAAGTGTACCGATCGACTCAGAATCACTTTCTGATTCGATTTAGCTATGTCCATCTGTCTGTCTGTCTGTCCGTCTGTCTGTCTGTCAGTCCGTCCGTCTGCCTGTCCGTCTGTCCATGTTAATTTGTGTACAAACTACAGGTCGCAATTTTCATCCGATCGTCTTCAAATTTGGTATGGGCATGTTTTTCGGCCTAGAGACGAAGCCTATAGAAATTGGAAAAAATCGGTTCAGATTTGGATATAGCTTCCATATATATGTTCGTCCGATTTCCAGAAATAATGAAATAAAATAGTCATTTATTAACCGATTCTTTCGAAATTTGGCAGAAAGACTTTTTTTATAACTATCAAAATTACTGGTAAATTTCATAGAAATCGGTTCAGATTTGGATATATCTCTCATATATATTTTCGTCCGATTTCCAGTAATACAGCAGTAAAATGGTCATTTGTCAACCGATTCTCTCGAAATTTGGCAGAAGGTATTTTCTTATGACTCTCAATATAACTGGTGACTTTCATAAAAATCGGTTCAGATATGGATATAGCTCCCATATATATGTTCGTCCGATTTGCAGTAATACAGCAATAAAATTGTCATTTGTTAACCGATTCTCTCGAAATTTGGCAGGAAGGATTTTCTTCTGACTCTCAATATAACTGGTGAATTTGATGAAAATCGGTTCAGATTTGGATATATCTCCCATATATATTTTCGTCCGATTTGGAGTAATACAGCAATAAAATGGTGATTTGTCAACCGATTCTCTCGAAATTTGGCAGAAAGTATTTTCTTATGACTCTCAGTTTTGTTGGTGAATTTCATAGAAATCGGTTCAGATTTGGATATAACTCCCATATATATGTTCGTCCGATTTGCAGTAATACAGCAATAAAATTGTCATTTGTTAACCGATTCTCTCGAAATTCGACAGGAAGGATTTTCTTATGACTCTCGATATTACTGGTGGATTTCATAGAAATCTGTTCAGATGTATATATATATATATCGCCCGATTTTCACTCCTAGACCCACTGCAAGCGCATTTATTGATCAATCTTGCCAAAATTTTGTACAACGCTTTCCTCGACGAATTGCACAATATCCATAAAGTTTGGTCGAAATCGGTTCAGATTTAGATATTGCTCCCATGTATTTGTTCGTCAGATTTTGGATAATTTGTTGTCATTTGTAAACCGCACTCATTGCATTTTGAACTTTGCTTTTGCTTTGCTCGAAATTTGATACAGGAATTTTAATAATCTATCTGGATACATCAAATTTGTTTCAGAATTAGATGTAGCCCCCCCTTTTGTGTTTATAGGGTAGGTGTAGACTTTTGCCTTCCCTTACTGGTTATTGAGTGTATTGTACAAGACACAGCACAGCCTGCTTGGGTGGTCTAGTGTTACTTAATTATCACCATATTCCACTTAAGATTATTTTGTACCTAGTATTTGAGGTTTATATACTTAATTATGCCAGTTTTTGATCCAATCTTTTTGATATGATATTCAACATCCGATTTGTATTTTGAAATCAAGTCCAAATTTGCAAATATTGAATAGCAAAAAGTGATTGCAAACAATAGTAATATTTGTTTTAATGCGATTACAATCAATTGATAGACAAAAAGAGTACCATAAATAACTTCATAGATCGCTATCTACACCCCACATACATAGCATAAAGTCAAAACATATCAAGGAAATTAGCAAAATCAAATGATTGTTATCTGATTTGGAAATTATGCATGTCCAAAAACCTGAAATTGTATTTAAACCATGAGAATGAATCACATATTAGTCATTATGTCTAGTTTGCGGTTTTCTTTCTTTTTTTAATTTTAAGTGTGTTTTTTGTTTGTTAAATAATAGAGAAACACCTTTAAAACGCTTACAAAAAAAAAATCGAAAAAAATCTAAATTGGTTAAGTGCTTGTGTTTGATAAGATATTTGGCGATTTAAAGAATTATTTGGATTGATATAATCGGTTGCCCAAAAAGTAATTGTCGGTAATATAATAGTAATATAGTCGGCGTTGACAATTTTTTTCAGCGGCTTGTGATTCTGTAATTGCATTCTTTCTTCTGTCAGTTATCAGCTGTCACTTTTAGTTTGCTTTAGAAAAAAAGTGCGCGAAATTTTGTTTACATTTGTTTGTTTGGCGTCAATTTTAATATGGGTACCACATGTATTGAAAGAAATTCATTTAACAAACCGAATGAACGCTTGTGATATGCACCTTAAACGCAATGAATTCGATCCGTTTTTAAAACGAATCATAACTGGAGATGAAAAATGGATTGTTTACAACAACGTTAGTCGAAAACGATCATGGTCCAAGCATGGTGAACCAGCTCAAACCACTTCAAAGGCTGATATCCACCAAAAGAAGGTTATGCTGTCTGTTTGGTGGGATTGGAAGAGTGTGGTATATTTTGAGCTGCTTCCAAGGAACCAAACGATTAATTCGGATGTTTACGGTCAACAATTGGACAAATTGAATACAGCCATCAAGGAGAAGCGACCAGAATTGGTCAATCGTAAAGGCGTCATATTCCACCAGGACAACGCTAGACCGCACACATCTTTGGTCACTCGCCAAAAACTAAGTGAGCTTGGCTGGGAACTTTTGATGAATCCACCATATAGCCCTGACCTTGCACCATCAGACTACCATTTATTTCGATCTTTGCAGAACTCCTTAAATGGTAAAACTTTCGGCAACGATGAGGCTATAAAATAGCACTTGGTTCAGTTTTTTGCATATAAAGGCCAGAAGTTCTATGAGCGTGGAATACTAAATTTGCCAGGAAGACGGCAAAAGGTTATCGAACAAAATGGCAATTATATATTGGATTAAAGTTCATTCTAAGTTTTATTAAAAATGCATTTAATTTTTTTTAAAAAAATCCGAAATTACTTTTTAGGCAACCCAATAGTTTAGTCATCGATGTTACACTGATCGAAGAAAGATGTTGCAAAATCATGTACCAATGGAACTCAAGCTCTAATATAGAGCTTGGTTTTATAGCTATGTTGTGTTAGTTTTCAAGCAAAAATCGAAGTTAACCAGTGTTGCCACTCAAGAAAATTATTTCCTACCAAAATTTAAGAAAAATCCTACCAAACCCTACCAAAACCTACCAAATGTTCAACAAATCAAAAATACATTGGCCATTTTGTCATTCTACAATATTTGCACCCTTTTTACACCCACCACCGAAGGATGGGAGTATATTCATTTCGTTTTGCAACACATCATTCCGTTTGGAAAACATCGAAATATCCATTTCCCACCCTATAAAGTATATATATTCATGATCAGCGTACAAATCTAAGACGATCTAGCCATATCCGTCCGTCTGTCTGTTGAAATCACGCTACAGTCTTTAAAAATAGAGATATTGAGCTGAAACTTTGCACAGATTCTTTTTTTTTTCCATAAGCAGATTAAGTTCGAAGATGATCTATATCAGACTATATCATCGTATAGCCCCCATATAGACCGATCCGCCGATTTAGGGTCTTAGGCCCATAAAAATCATATTTGTTATGCGATTTTGCTGTAATTTGGCACAGTGAATTAAATAAAGCCCCTCGACATCCTTATACAATTTGAATCAGATCGGTCCAGATTTGGATATAGCTGCCATATAGACCGATCTCTCGATTTAAGGTTTTGGGGCCATAAAAGGCGCATTTATTGTCCGATTTTGCCAAAATTTTAGACAGCGAGTTGTATTAAGCCCCTCGACAACCTTCTTCAGTTTCGCTTAGATCGGTCGAGATTTGGATATAGCTGCCGTATAGACCGATTTCCCGATTTAAGGTTTTGAGCCCATAAAAAGCGCATTTATTATCCGATTTCGCCGAAATTTGGGACAGTGAGTTGTGTTAATCCCTTCGACATTTTTCTGAAACTTGGCCCAAATCGGTCCATATTTGCATATAGCTGCCATATAGACCGATTTCCCGATTTAAGGAATTCACTGAAATTTTGTCCTTAGAGAAAATTTCAATGAAATTTTGTCTTTAGAGAAAATTTTATAGAAATTTTGTCTTTAGAGAAAATTTCACTGAAATTTTGTCTTTGGAGAAAATTTCAATGCAATTTTGTCTTTAGAGAAAATTTAATAGAAATTTTGTCTTTGCAGAAAATTTCATAGAAATTTTGTCTTTAGAGAAAATTTCACTGAAATTTTGTCTTTGGAGAAAATTTCAATGCAATTTTGTCTTTAGAGAAAATTTAATAGAAATTTTGTCTTTGCAGAAAATTTCATAGAAATTTTGTCTTTAGAGAAAATTTCATAGAAATTTTTGTCTTTAGAGAAAATTTTATAGAAATTTTGTCTTTAGAGAAAATTTCATAGAAATTTTATAGAAATTTTGTCTTTAGAGAAAATTTCATAGAAATTTTGTCTTTAGAGAAAATTTCATAGTAATTTTGTCTTTAGAGAAAATTTCATAGAAATTTTGTCTTTAGAGAAAATTTCATAGAAATTTTGTCTTTAGAGAAAATTTCATAGAAATTTTGTCTTTAGAGAAAATTTCATAGAAATTTTGTCTTTAGAGAAAATTTCATAGAAATTTTGTCTTTAGCGAAAATTTCATAGAAATTTTGTCTTTAGAGAAAATTTCATAGAAATTTTGTCTTTAGAGAAAATTTCATAGAAATTTTGTCTTTAGAGAAGATTAGAGAAGAATGCCGATCGACTTAGAATCATATCCTGATTTGATTTGGCTACGTCTGTCTGTCCATATATTCTTATGATCAAGGCATAGGTCGCATTTATTGTCCGATTGTCACAAAATTTTGCACATGCCATTTTTTTGGTTCAAGGACGTACGCTATTGATTTAGAACAAAATCGGTTCAGATTGAGATATAGCTCCCATATATATTAGTCATCCGATATGGCCTTTTGATGCTGTAGAAGCCACAATTATGGTCCAATCTTCCGAAAATTGTTCATGAGGTATTTTATTTGACGTCCTCAAATGTGTGCAAAATGTCATTAAAATCTGTTCAAATTTAGATATAGCTCCCATATATATGTATATCTTTCATCAGATATGGCTTTGTAAGGCTGTTGTGGTCACAATTTTATTTAACGTCCCAGTGCGTGCGCAAAATTTTATTAAAAACGGTTAAGATTTAGATATGGCTTCCATATATGATTTTTTTAACCGGTATAACGTCTAAGGCTGTAGAAGCCACAGTTTTGATCCGATCTTTACAAAATTTTGTTGAGATGTTTTATTTCCGATATGGGCTTTTAAGGCTGTAGAAGCCACAGTTTTTGTCTGATCTTTACAAAATGAGATGTTTTATGTAACATCCTAATAGGTGTGCAAAATTTCATTCAAATCGGTTTAAACATTTCTGTCCTTATTATACCCTCCACCATAGGATGGGGGTATACTAATTTCGTCATTCTGTTGGTAACTCCTCGAAATATTCGTCTAAGACCCCATAAAGTATGTATATTCTTGATTGTCATGACATTTTAAGTCGATCTAGACATTTCAGTCTGTCCGTACGTCCGCCGTCTGTCTGTCTGTCGAAAGCACGCTAAGATAGCTGGTTGAAATTTTGCACAAATACTTGTTATTAGGGTACGTCGGTTGGGATTGTAATTGGGCTAAATCCGTCCATGTTTTGATATGGCTGCCATATAAACCGATCTTGGATCATGACTTCTTGACCCACTAGAGGGCACAATTCTTTTCCGATTTGGCTGAAATTTTGCATAAGGCGTTTTATTATGACTTCCAACAACTGTTTTGAGTATGGTTAAAATTGGTCCATAACCTAATATAGCTGTCATATAAACCTATCTGGGGTCTTGACTTCTTGAGCCTCTAGAGGGTGCAATTCTTATCCTATTTGAATGAATTTTAACACGACGTGTTTTGTTATGATATCCAACAACTGTGCAAAGTATGGTTCAAATCGGTCTATAACCTGATATAGCTGCCATATAAACCGATCTTTGGTCTTGACTTCTTGAGCCTCTAGAGTGCGCAATTCTTATCCGATTCGAATGAAATTTTTCACGAAGTATTTTGTTATGATATCCAACAAATGTGCCAAATCGGTTCATAACCTGATATACCCGATCTTGGGTGTTGACTTCTTGAGCCTCTAGAGAGCGCAATTCATCTCCGATTTGGTTGAAATTTAGATTGACGTATTTAATTAAGGCTTTTAACAACTGTGCCAAAAAAGGTTCAAATCGGTTTATAACCTCATATAGCTGCCAAATAAACCGATCTAGGATCTTGGCTTCTTGAGCCTCTAGAGGTCGCAATTATTATCCGATTTACCTGAAATTACGGATCCCCTCATGACCATCAACATATATGTTTATTATGGTCTGAATCGGTCTGTAGCCTGATACAGCTCCCATATAAATCGATCTCTCTATTTTACTTCTTGAGCCCCTAAAGGGCGCAATTCTTATTCGAATTGGCTGACATTTGCTCTGCTATTTCTCTAATAGCAGAGCAAATCTTTTCTTTTATCCTTTTTTTGTCTAAAAAGAGATGCCGGGAAAAGAACTCGACAAATGCGATCCATAGTGGACGGTATATAAGATTCGACCCGGCCGAACTAAGCACGCTTTTACTTGTTCTTTATCTTCTACTCTTCGGCTTACTTCTAGGGTGAATTCAATGGGCCGAGTGAAGTCTACAAAAAAATTCACTGAAATTTGGGAACATTTTACTGAATTTTTGTCTTCAGAGAAAATAGTGCCGAAATTTTGCTTTCAAGGAAAATTTTACTGAATTTTGTTCTTAAAAAATTCACCGAAATTTTGTCTTTAAAGAAAATTTCACTGAGAAAATGTCTCTGATATTTTGTCTTTTGTCTTAAGAAAAAATTTCTTTAGAAATATCAGTTTATAGAACGTTTACTTGCTATAGGAACTAATTTATAATTCAAGCTTCCAGCTTATTTTAATTCGATTATCTTATTGATCCCATAAAGAAAAACAATTAAAAGAAGAAAACAGATCTTAGCCATTATCCACTCCATAAAATGGTAACCAATGCATCCCATCCCAAAATTTACGTTCCGGTCATTTCCATCGTTTAGAGTCTCCTTATATAAGAAAAGATCACAAGGTGGTAGCTGTTAACACCAACTTCATTTGAATGTCCACTTTCCTAATGCCAAATGTTGTCAGTTTATAAGACAAAAATCGTAGCGTCCAATAAAAGATTTGTGGAAATAAAAGCGTTATGCTGGTTGGTATTTAATTTGGATATCTTTGTGGGTCATTAATTTATGCACAGCATAATGTTCCATGG
The DNA here is from genome assembly GCF_963082655.1 of Stomoxys calcitrans. Lineage (NCBI taxonomy): Eukaryota > Metazoa > Arthropoda > Insecta > Diptera > Muscidae > Stomoxys > Stomoxys calcitrans. Next base: position 121,982,532 of record NC_081556.1, read on the forward strand.
GATCATTTGAATGAACGAACGAACGATCGATCGAACGATCGATGGCTGGCTGCTGTGCTATGGCTTCTCTAATCATTTCACATGGCTTTTCTACCGTTAATCGTTAATGATTTTCGATTTATTTTCTTACAACCAGTTCTTGGTCTTTTGTTGTAGTTTTTTTTTTCATTAGAATTGAATTAATAGCACCAGTCAGTCATGGCATATGTTTTGTTTGTATTGTAGTTTGTATTTGTGCTTCATTTGATATTAAAAGTGTGCGTGTGAAGATATATTTTAAATTTAGCATAAAAATAGTCAAATTTAATTTAACGGTCTTTTTTGTGTTTAAAATTCATTGAATATCCCCATGTGGCTATTGTAGCAGACAAAACAGCACTTAATATTGCAAATTCTCTGATATGATAGTGATCCAAATTATGATGCCAACCAAGACAATGGCCAATCATTAGGAGGTCCCTTTTGTCATACATCAGAATGGAAATGGCATTAATCTGCTGTAGCACTCATTTGTGAACATATTGGTCATGGTTGCATAGAACCGTAAATTATACAGCGACAAAGGGTATTTGGGATTTCTACAAATGTGAAAACAGATCAATAAAAGTGATTATTTGCCAAAGATTAAAAAATTGTATTAACACTAAAACAAGGGAGAAAATCGCCACCGTCCCCAAAACGTTGGGGAAATTTCATGTTTGACCAAAACTCATCACCTTTAATCCTATGCTATTGTGCTGGTTCTAGTAGAAATAATCTTTTTAATGAGATTGAAAAGAAACAAGTAAAAGTGTGCCAAGTTCGACCGGGCCGAATTTTATATACCCTCCACCATGGATCGCGTTTGTAGAGTTCTTTTCCCGGTATCTCATTTTGGGCAAACAAAGGATAAAAGAAAAGAATTGCTACTCATATGCTATTGAAGCTATATCAAGTAGTGGTCCGATTCGGACCATAATTGAATTGAATATTGCAGAACATAGTAGAAGTCATTGTGTAAAGTTTCAGCCAATTCGAATAAGAATGGCGCCCTTTAGGTGCTCAAGAAGTAAAAATTCATACTATTGGTTGCCCAAAAAGTAATTGCGGATTTTTCATATAGTCGGCGTTCACAAATTTTTTCACAGCTTGTGACTCTGTAATTGCATTCTTTCTTCTGTCAGTTATCAGCTGTTACTTTTAGCTTGCTTTAGAAAAAAAGTGTAAACAAAGTATATTTGATTAAAGTTCATTCTAAGTTCTATTAAAAATGCATTTACATTCTTTTAAAAAATCCGCAATTACTTATTGAGCAACCCAATATATTTAACAGGTATGTTTTAGGTCATGGATAAAGTTGTTGTACAAAATTTCAGTCAAATGGGATAATACTTGCGCCCTCTATAGGCTCAAGAAGTCTAATCGGGAGATCGGTTTATATGGCAGCTTTATCAGGTTATGAACCGATTTGAACCATAATCGGCACAGTTGTTAAAAGTCATAACGAAACACATGGTACAAAATTTCAGCCAAATCGGATAGGAATTGCGCCCTCTAGAGGCTCAAGAAGTCAAGACCCTAGATCGGTTTATGATACAGCTATATCAGGTTATGAACCGATTTGAACCATACCGGGTAAACTTGTTGGAAATCATAACAAAACATCTCGTGCAAAATTTTAGCCAAATCTGATAAGAATTGCGCCCTCTAGTGGCTCAAGAAGTCAAGATTTAAGATCGCTTTATATGTCAGCTATATCAGGTTATGAACCGATTTCAACCATACCAGGTAAAGTTGTTGGAAATCATAACAAAACATCTCGTGCAAAATTTCAGCCAAATCTGATAAGAATTGCGCCCTCTAGTGGCTCAAGAAGTCAAGATTTAAGATCGCTTTATATGGCAGCTATATCAGGTTATGGACCGATTTTAACCATACTTAGCAAAATTGTTGGAAATCATAACAAAACATCTCGTGTAAAATTTCAGCCAAATCGGATAAGAATTGCGCCCTCTAGTGGCTCAAGAATTCAAGATTTAAAATCGCTTTATAATGGCTGCTATATCAGGTAATGGACCGATTAATACCATGCTAGGGAAATTTGTTGAAAGTCATAAAAAAAAACGTCACGCAAAATTTCAGCCAAATCGGATAGGAATTGAGCCCTCTAGAGGCTCAAGAGGTTAAGACCACAGATCGGTTTATATCACAGCTATATCAGGTTATGAACCAATTTCAACCATACTTGATAAAGTTGTTGCAAATCATAACAAAACACCACGTGCAAAGTGTCAACCAAATTGCGTAAGAATTGCGCCCTCTAGAAGCTTAAGAAGTCTAATCAGCAGGTCGATTTATAAGGCGGCTATATCAGGTTATAGTCTAATTTAGACCATAGGTTAGATTAAGTTTAAGTGGCAGTCTGCCATCAGACTCACTTAGACGTTTTCGTCCATGGTGATACCACAGGAACAGAAGAAGGAAAATGCTTTCTATTGGGTTGCCCAAAAAGTAATTGCGGATTTTTTAAAAGAAAGTAAATGCATTTTTAATAAAACTTAGAATAAACTTCAATCACATATACTTTTTTTACACTTTTTTTCTAAAGCAAGCTAAAATTAACAGCTGATAACTGACAGAAGAAAGAATGCAATTACAGAGTCACAAACTGTGAAAAAATTTGTCAAAGCCGACTATATGAAAAATCCGCAATTACTTTTTGGGCAACCAATAGTTCCTACCGTTCAACTATGCAGATGGCTTTAAAAAGTCCAATAATTTGCGAATGTTGACATCCAACAAATCAGACAGGTTCTCAAAGAAATGAGAACCTAAACTCCTTCTGACAGCCAGTGCAGGACACACACACAGATCTTCGATGTCTTCACAGCTTCTGCAAAAGTCGTTGCTGGCAACCTCCAATCTGTCAGCACGTTTTCCGATTAGACAGTGACCTTTCATGACGGACACATCGACTGAGACGTCTGTTCTGGCCAGTGACAGCAAAGCAGCAGACCTCTTCAAGTCTAGATTATGCCACATAATTTTGAAATGCTCACAGCGACCATCTATCATTCGTTGTCCCTCGGGCCTGCTCCTGAAAACTTAGCTTACATGTCGCTAGAGGCATACTCACAGATTCCAGTATCCCTGGAATGTGTAGGAACGTTCCTAGTCTAGCAAGCTCGTCCGCTTTGCAATTCCCTGGGATATCTCTGTGGCCCTGCACCCAGAACAGGTGAATTTTAAACTGTTCAGGAATCTCGTTAAGAGATCTGCGACAGTCGAGGGCGGTTTTTGTGTTCAGAAATACGTTTCCGGTGATTTAAGTACACCCCAAAGCCCACCTGGTCGTCTAGTTTGAAACCATCCGTATAGAAGTCTGTTACCAGGGATATCGTTGTTCCAATCGGCTCTGTCAGGAATAGTGGTACAGTTCTTTTTATCAAAAAACGGCTCAGGTAGGGTGTAATCCACACTGCCTGGAACATCGGATATTGTATCAAGGGTAACACAGTGTCCGAAGCCGCCACATGAACAAAGAGAAAATTCCCTTAGCCTTACGGCGGTGGTCGATGCAATTTGTCTGGCTACAATGTCCGGAGGCATTAGATGTAGCATTAAATTCAGTGCCCTAGATGGTGTCGTCCTCAGTGCGGCTGTGATGCACAAACAAGCCATCGTTTGAATCTGTTTGTCTATTGAACATTAAGTGGATTTTTGAAGCGCCGTCCACCGGACCACAACAACATATAGCATTATGGGTCTGACAACTGCAGTATATACCCAGTGCATAGAGCGCGGTCTAGACCCCCAACTTTTGCCAATGACTCTTTTCAGAGTTGATACCTAGAAACTCCAACTCCTTCATGGTTGACGTCGGTTTTACATTATTGAAAGCACCTTCAATGTCAAGAAATGCTATCCTTTTATATTCCTTGACAGCGAAAGAACCCTCTATGTAGCGGACTAGGTCATGAAGGGCTGTTGCAGTGGATTTGTCTTTACTATATTCATGTTGCTACCGCGACAGGCTATCTCCAGGGATTTTTGCCCTAAGATATGTTTCTATCAACCTCTTAAGAATCTTCAGCATAAAGGATGACAGACTAATAGGACTAAAATCTTTCGCCTTCTTGTGGTAGGGGTTTCCTGCTTTCGGAATGAAAAATACCTTCATGTCCCTCCAACCCACAGGTATATATGACATGCTGATACAAGCAGAGTATATCTCTCTACACCAAGGAACCAGTCTATCAGACACAGCTTGTAATCCAACCGGTGATACTTGTACATCATCTGGGCCCGACGACTTAAAGGAGTCGAAACTTTTTATCACCCAAAGGCTCAGACACAATTTCCCCAATATACTTCGACGAATGCATGCCAGTGACAACCTCCTCTGGCGCCACGTGGTCCGTTAGAGAATGTCCCGGTAAATGTGTAACAACGAATAGTTTTAGTGTTTCCTCACTAGACATTGTCCATACATTCTCTGACTTCTGAATATATCCCACCGTAATAGGCCTCGACCTTGAAGTTGAGTGTGAGGCACTTCTGCCATCGGCACGGAACCCCAGTATTGTCATCTGGAAGATCATGTTACACGGATGGATCAAAGCTGGAGGACAGAGTGGGCCTGGGGGTCTACATTGAGAACCCAGGGACTGAGATCTGTTTTAGACTGATTGACCACAAGACGCTCCTGCAGGCGGAGATCCAGGCGATCACGGAATACGTGAAGTGGTGAGGTGCTAACGCGAGGACGTCGAGTGTGAACATCTTTACCGACAGTAAAATTGCCATAAGGGCAGTAACAACCAGGACGTTAAGGTCACGAACAGTGTTGCAGTGTAAGGAGATTAACGCCTTCTCTGGGGATGGCAAAATCCGCATCGTATGGATGCCGGGCTATAACGGAGTAAAGGGGAATGAAAGGGCAGACGATTTGGCGGTGAAGGCCAGAGGACTGGTTAACCCGAAGCCTTTCGGGTCGACGCAGTCCGAGTTAAGGGAGTGCGCGATAAATGCGCATGCAGCATTGTGGAACAGCGAAACGGTCGGTAGGACAGCGAAAATCCTATGGGGGGATCCAGATCGTGAGAAGACGAAGCTATCACTGAAAGGAAATAAGAAGGAGGTCAGTATAGCTATTGGAATCATAATGGAACACATAGAACTACGAGCTCACTTATGTAAAATCGGTGTGGCAAGTGATAGCATGTTTAGGGCATGTGGGGAAGATGATGAGACGTTGGAGCATTTCCTTTGTCACTGCTCGGCTTTCGCGTCTAACAGATACCGGCACTTAGGTGGGGACACTACACCAGACATAAACCAACTTAGGGGAGTGGGAGTGGAAAACAATTAAGGATTTTGTAAGTAGAACGGAATTCCTAACTTAAAATTTTCTTTGTAGAGGTTACTGGATAGCCGATTACTGGCTGTGTGTGTATGTCCATAGTGGCATGGGACGAATTAATATCTGCACCCTCTTTTCAACCTAACCTAACCTGATAGGCCTCGAGGACAGAATCTTCCTTAGTATAGAGACTTCAGATGTATCCTCCACGTAGCTGCAGAATTCCACGCAGGATTTCTTCCTTATAGATGTCCCAATCGTGTGGTGCTCTTGTTGCTTTCGCTCTGTTGAAGGGTTTCTACAGTTCTTCCTTAGACCAACTAGCTCTGACGTCCACCATAGCGGTCGCTGTTTGCCCCTTGACACTAGGACATGTTGAGAGCGAGTGCACATAAAAATGATTCCTTTTTAACCACTGACATTCACACCTACACAAATTCACGTTATTTCCAAGCCCACTGGCACAATAATTTGGAACATTGTGTTTGTATTTGCCCATCGCTGATTTAGACTATTAACTCAATGCCTTTCAAGCCCTTTGCGAGTTATTTACACTGAATTCCACCAATACCCTACATGCACACATGCCCTTTGGACGATAGAAGTACGAATTGATATCCAGACAACCTACGAGGAACACGTGTAGACAACATTGCATCTGATGACTTTGAATCTAAGCTATGATTAAAATCAGCAGATTTTGTCTTGGTTTTATTAAACAATTGGGATGGTTGGATGATTCATTTCTATTGAAACTCTTCAAAAAAAAAAATAAAATAAAAAAACAAAACCACTGCGATGAGGACTTCACTAGGCACCTAAATAAATACCCATGACTGCAGGCAGCACACAAAAATACACCGAAACTCAAATGAATGTCCGGCGTTCATAATAATTTTCGCTACACCACGAAAGGAACGTGTTCTACATTTTTAATTTCCATGTGAGCTATTAAATAAGCGTTCAGAGTTTCACGAATGCTGCGGCACGGTGGACAATAGGCACGGTGTATGGTAAATGGATTAAAAGCACAAATTTATTTTAATATGGTCCAAGCTGAACCATAATTTGAACGGTTGTCGTAGGGTCGAATGCCACTCTTAGTGTCAAATGCCAACGAAATTAGGTATTAATTGCGCCTTCTATGGGCCCACGACCCTAAATTGGCAGAACGATATATATGGCAGCTGGAAGACTACGATGGAGGCCACCGTAGCGCAAAGGTTAGCATGTTCGCTGAATGCCTAAATTCGAATTCTGGCGGAGACCATGAGAAAAAAATTGCAGCGGTGGTTTCCCCCTTCTAATGGTGGCAACATTTGTGAGGACTATGTCATGTAAAACTTCTCTCCAAGGAGGCGTCGCACTGCGGCACGCCGTTCGGACTCGGCTGTAGAAAGAAGGCCCCCTTATCATTGAGCTTAAACTTGAACCGGACTGCACTAATTGATATGTGAGAAGTTTGCGCCTGTTCCTTAGTGGAATGTTCGTGGGCAAAATTTGCAATTTGGAAGACTAGGATAGGCAAAGACCCTAATATTGGAACATCAGGCAATGCAGGGACGGGAAACTCAATACAACCTAACGAACAGGGACCCGACGTTGGAATCATTACCGACTTTCTCAAGATTCGGAAGACTAGGATAGGCAAAGAACCTAATATTGAAACATTAGGCAGTGCAGTGACAGAAAAGTCAATGCAGCCTAAAGAACAAGGAGCGGACGATGAGATTATCACCCACTCCAAAGAAGCCCATTTAATGAAGGACCCATGATTGAGGTCATCCAAATAAACCTTCTCCGGAGCGAGACAGCTACACACACTCTGATGGAGAAAAACCGCAAGTGCAAGATTCATATTACCTTAATTAAGACCATGGACGACCCGGACTGGACTGAACAATATCAACTACCAATTATTCTACGCTAACACTGGTACTCGGTCGAGGACCTGCGTAAATTGTCATAAAAATTTTATTTATATATTTTCCCTAGAGTTGTCAACGTCGAATGCAACATTGGTGAGAGAGGAAGACGGTGGAGCATACTTGGAGTCACTATATTTGCCTTTCGACTCTGCGACACCGCCACCCATGTCGGAGTTGCAACGACTGGTGAGGAAAGCAAGGCAGACAGGAAACAAGGTACTAAGAGGATGCGATGCGAACTCTCACCACATTTCGTGGGGTAGTGCCAACACTAATAAGCGGGCCAAGCCCTGATGGAGTTCTTGAATACTAACGATCCAATAACACTTCATATTGGTAACACCGCTACCTTTGTTAATAGGATTAGGGAGGAGGTTTTAGATATGACAATATGTTCGGAAAATCTAATCGATGAGGTTCAGGGTTGGAGGGTTTCCATGGAATACTTTTTCTTTGAATCGCACGGCCAGTGCCGAATCCGTTAGGTTAGGTTAGGTTAGGTTGAAAAGAGGGTGCAGATATTAATCCGCCCCATGCCACTCTGGACATATACCTAAAGCCAGTAAAAAAAGAAAATTTTAAATTAGGAATTCCGTGCTACTTACAAAATCCTTAATTGTTTTTAATACCACTCCCCCTAAGTTGGTTCATGTCTGATATTGTGTCCCACCTAAGTACCGATATTTGTTGGAAGCGAAAGCTGGGCAATGACAAAGGAAATGCTCCAACATCTCATCATCTTCCCCGCATGCCCTACACATGCTATCACTTGCCGCACCGATTTTACATAAGTGTGCTCATAGTCCTATGAGTCCCGTTATGATACCAATAGCTATACTGACCACCTTTTTGCTTCCTTTCAGTAATAGCCTCGTCTTTTCACGATCTGAATTCCCCCCTAAGATTTTCGCCGTCCTACCGACCGTTTCGCTGTTCCACAATGTTGCATGCGCATTCGCCGCCCACTCCCTTGACTCGGCGAATCCGTTATGCTTCCGGAATAAGTTGAAACCCAACTGGACAATATTCGGAAGACTATTCAGAAGAAGACTTGGGCAAGATAATTTATACTGTCCAAGCATAGAAAACACAGAAGACTGCACTGGTGGGGTCTTTCGAAGATAGTTGTCCCCTTCGGAAAAGGAAATTAGCCCAAGAAAAACCCTGGATGACCGGGGAGATTCGCAATATTGGGTAAGAGGTCCGCAGACTTTTTAACAGAGCACATCGCAAAAAAGCGGAATTTTATTGGGATGTGTATTACACACGGCTCAAGGGATACAATAAAATTACTGACCACATAACGTCACAAGTTTGCATTAATAATCCTGACCCATAGCATATCCTTCGTGTACTGGGATATAATTGGGTGGTCTGCTCTTTGGTACAAGGCAATGTCTATCGACTCCACTTCCAAGTTGAAGAATGCCCTTTGGTATCCAAGAAGGCTGCTACGCAATCCTTCGGTTGGAGTGACGTCTTGGCCTCTCGTAAAACTTCATGGTAGACCGTTTCCACCCTTAAGATATGTGTATTGTGCCCCACTAAAGTTCTCCGGTATCAATTCCTCCCTTATTTGCCGCTTGTTTAGTCTTTTCACTGTTTTGAAAAAAAAACGATGTTAGCCCGATGGTTCAATAATCCTTTGTCGTGTTGTGGTTTATTTTTCCCCCCTTATGGATAAAGACCATCCGGAACACCTTGAAAATTCTTCTCTATCAGTTAAACTCTTTCTTGACCATCCCCGGTGAAAGCTCCACCTTGAGAGCTAATGTGCTCGGATCCTAAAGGAACGCTGGAGGCCTAAATTTCGCCCATGAATTCCTTTTCGATTATCTGGTCTCCTTCTTGAACCTGCCCATGGCTTCACGATATTGTCCCATTCCTTTGTCGTGCTCTTCTCTTTGCATTTAAAAGAGCCCTCCGCTTTCCTTCCTTGGTAAATTCAGTTCTAGTATCCACCATGACTGATTGATCTTACAGGGAAATACCCAAGCGGTGGTATTTGGTATACTTATAAAAATGCGGTGTTATTACGTATCGCCACCGCAATTGATGCGATGTTATGCTCAACACACTGATATGAGTGACGATTGTTTGAATACTCGTATATTCATTTTCGAGCTTCGTGTATCACTGATTTTAACATTGTCTTTATCCATAAGAAGTAAATATAAGAAAAAGGAATGGAAACACCGCATCAAGACTCAAATCATAATTATGGTGTTACTTTTACAACGTTGAGAAAGCTCATTTATTTTAGAAAAATATATTTTTCGTATTTTCCATAATTTTTTTGAGTTTTTTAAAAATTTTTTTAGGTTAAAAACAAAATTGCGATGTTTGCATTGTTTTTGGCACACACTCATCATATCACCACAAATACAAGAAACTCATGAGAATATGTATTTGTTTTGGTAAATTTAACTCGGATGTCGCTCGTAAGCTTCAACCGATACATACAAACGCATTAGCACTACCTCAAAATCATTTTTTGTTTTTATACATACCGTTTGCGTTGATTAGAGTTGAATGGTTGCATTGGTTGCGATGATTCAAAAAGACAGATATGTATGCGGTGCATCGCAAATGCGACACACCCCTGCAGATCTCTGTTCGGCATTCTGTAACAATTTCCACTTCTGCATATGTTACTTCAACTACTCCCAGTTGGCCTTTCATGGACTTCTATAGGGCCATATCCCTCCTATCTCGTGTTCAACCTGAAAACGTATGGGAGGTGAGTGAGGTGAGTTTGAGATTCGAACCAAGACATTAATCGTTACAAGCTTTATGTCTATATCTTGTTCATTAATCCGCTTGCAGATTACCAAGTTCGTCAAAAATTGGTTTTGATAAATAATTTCGCATAATGAAGACCCATGCTTCTCGGTGTAACCACACTGAGTTCTATAAAAGTTTTTGATTAAAAAAAATCAAAATTGTATTTTTATATAAAAATTTCCTCAAAACTTGATTTTTGTAATATTTTCTTATGAATGGGGAATTAAAATTTCGCAACACTGTTCCCTATTCAAGTTGTTATTCTTTGCTGTTGTAAAAATTCACAACGAACATTTGTGATTTTATTATGTGTTCGACCAACAAGTGACAGCGCCTGACTATTGAGGCACAAGAAAAAACACTGTGACTGCCTGTACACAATGCCTAGTTTTTGCGTTGCATTTTTTTTTTTGTCTCAAAACAAATATTTTTTTTGAGGTAATGCAACAATATCTCATTGGAAGGCAAAAAACCAAAAAAAAAGAAGCCAAAACTATTTAATGCACCCCAAATGTGTGTACAAAAGCAATGCATTTTGGTTTGGTTTTTTTGTGTTTTTGCCCCCATGGTACACTACTGCTCCATTTTTTAAACATTTTGTTCCAAAATCCCCTCCACTGGGGGAAAACATGGACAGTTGGTAGATTTTTCTTTGACTTGAAGTTTCTTTTGTATCGAACGTGGGTGTCTCTTGTCTATTCCGGCGACTGACTGGTTTCTTTATACCAGTGGTCGTACGTTTCTGTTTTTTTTTTTTTTTTTGGTTTACTACATGGACTTTAAAAAATGATGCATTTCAAAAAATCTTTGTTTTTGCTTCTCCACTAATTTTTTAAATCAGTTTGTGTTTTTTTGTCTTTAAAATTTTTTTTTGACTTGGGCACGGAGACACATATACTCCGCACACAGAGGAGGATTGTAATTTGTTAAACACTATAACACTATGCATAGTGGTAGGGGGTATGGTGTGGCTAAGTGAATCACCTGGTAATATTTTGAAGGAAGCATGGAATTTTTGTGGGAAGATTCAACATTTCTGCAAAATTAGCAAAATATGAATTTTTTTCAAAAGACAAAATTTTGATGAAATTTTTAAAGGAGAAAAATTTGTACAAAATTGTTGTAAGGAAAAAATTTCCCTTAAGGCAAAATTGCAGTGAAATTTTTTTAAAGTCAAATTTTAAATGAAATTTTCTCAAAAGACAAAATTGTAAATAATATTCTTCAAAAAAGAAATTTTAATAAAATTTTCTTTAAAGCCAAAATTTTAATAATTTTTTTTTTCTAAAATTAAGGGTGCCTTGGAATTCTGGGGAGCTACACACAAGCTGCTTTTGTGGTAAGAGATGACATTTACGTTTATACATACACCAGCTGTACTCGGCCCGCTCTGCTGTGCCTTCATTATAAGCACCACGCGAAAAATAAGTTTTTTACTTACTACCATATGTATCTCCCCAGAACAATTTGTTTATCTACTACCAAATTCCTTTTATTGAACTCCATATAACCAAGATTGACAAATTTTCACATTTTGGAAGGTGTTTTGAGGGGTAGACAACCTCCTATCACTTGCACCTAATTTTTAATACCATATTCGTAATCTACTCCCGAAAAACGTTCATTTGAGTCCCATATTGTCATGATGGTCTAATATGCTCACTTGAGACGGTTTTGTGGCGGACACCTTGGTAATTTCACCCAATTTTTAATATTCGATAATCATATTCGTACTCTACTATCAAATACCTTTCATTGGAGCCCCATTTGGTCTACGCTCGGTCTACTCTCGAATACCTTTCAGTGGGATCTTATATTATGGCGATCGGTCCAATTTTTATTTTAGGCGGTGCTCTTTGAACAACGCCCTAGGTACGTGGATCCAATTTTGACACCATATTTCTATTGCACTCCCGAAGAACTCTCATTTGAGTCCCATATTGTCCTGATCGTTCCACTTTTGATCTTGGTGGTACTTTGATGAGGTTTTAGGCTTCGAGAGGTAACCTAGGTACTTGGATACAATTTTTAACATCATATTCGTATTCCACTCCCGAATACCTTTCATTGGAGTCCCATATGTTCCCGATCTCTTCATACTTGATTTTGGGCGGTACTTTTGATGCGGGCATGGGCATGGGGTGGCGATTTAGGTACTTAATTCTCTTAACATCATATTCGTATTCCTTTCCCTTCCGAATACCTATCATTTGAGTCTCATATTGTCCCGATCGGTCCACTTTGATTTTGGGCGGTTTTGGGCTTGGGACGGCTCCCCAGATACTTGGATCCAATTTTTAATATCATATTCATACTCTACTCTCGAATACCTATCTTTGGAATCCTATATTGTCCCGATCGGTCCACTTTTTATTTTGGGCGGTACTCTTGGGGCGACTCCCTAGGTATTTGGATACAATTTTTGACACCATATTCATATTCTACTCCCGAAAAACTTTCATTTGAGTCCCATATATAACCTGATCGGTCCACTTTTATTTTGGGCGGTAATTTTGGCATGGTTTTGGGCTCGGGATAGCTCGCTAGGTACTTGGACCCAATTTTAAATACCATATTCATTATCTACTTCCAAATACCTTTCATTTGAATCCCACATTGTACCGATCTACTTTTACTGATCGCTACTTTTTGGGCGGTTTTAGGGCTGGGGCCGTTTTGGGACTGGGGCGGCCTCCTAGGTACTTGGTCCCAATTTTTAATACCACATTCCTATTAAACTTCGAAATAACTTTCATTTGAATCCCATATTGTCCCGATCGGTAAATATGTCCTGCTTTAGGGTTTTGGGGGCATGGAGGCCTCTCAGGCACCAAGGAATACATTTTTATGTCAGATTTGTACTCTAGTTTTTAATACCTTGCCCAAAGCGGTAAAAGTGTCTTGTTGGGTGGTGTTTTTGGGTGCATTTAGTGTAACATTTTTATACCAAGTTTGTACTCTACTCTCCCGGCCGATACGGGATAACTATGAGCACCACACAGGCTGGAACTTTGAGCTCCGACTTGTGTGGTGTCCATCGTTATCACGGGAAGCTTAGCTGAAAGCTACCGGGCGCGTCCACAGGTTGCGGATGGTGGAAAGCTCCGTTTTTATGCGGAGTAGCTGCAAATGCGGCCGCGTGCAGTCAGTGATTTTCGAGAGGAGAGACTCAGCGAGGAGTCAAGTGGCACTGGCTCCTAATTAAATACTGAGTGCCAATGATACTCGAGATGACAAGGCGAGTTATTGGCGCCTTTAAATAACCAATGGCCTACATCAGCGTCTGTTCCCGGCTAGGGGCGGCTGGCGGCGAGCGTCAGATCTTGGAGCAAGCGGCTCGCCACAACGAGGGATACGTGTGCAATCCCACAGAACCCATGCGGTTGGGGCGCTGGGCCAGTAACCCGCCCCCGGAAAACTAAGAACTACTATGAGAAACAAAGGAATAGTAAAAACGGACCCCCCCAACGTTGACGACCCACGCCAACGAAAAAAGGACCATGATTTGCGGATCTGCACCTGGAATGTCCGCACTCTTTATAGAGAAGGTCCAGTATACGCGTTGGCTGATTATTAGAGAAGTACAAGGCAGATATTACCGCCTTACAGGAAGTGCGATGGACTGTGACGGTGAAACGGTGACGAACTATACTATAGCTGTCATAACACGAGGCATGAATTTGGCTGTGGATTTGTGATTAGCCGAAGATTGAAACACCTTGTCTCCAGCTTTACTCCGGTGGATGAGAGGCTAGCCACAATCCGCATAAAAGCCAAATTCTTCAACATCAGCCTTATTTGTGCCCATGCCCCGACGGAAGACAAAGACGAGCAGACCAAGGATATTTTCTACGAGCGCCTAGAGAGAGAGTATGACCGCTGCCCCACCCATGATAGGAGATTTTAATGCGAAAATAGGGAAGGAAGACATTTTTGGTCCAACAGTCGGAAAGTTTAGCCTCCACGAGATAACGTCCAGTAATGGGTTGAGGCTGATAGATTTCGCCGCGGCAAAAAAACAAAAATAAAATAAAACAAAATAAAATTAAATTAAAATTATTATATCCTCCACCATTGTATGGGGGTTTATTAATTTCGTCTTTCTGTTTGTAACACCTCGAAATATGCGTCCGAGACCCCATGAGTATATATATTCTTGATCGTCATGTCATTATAAGTCGATCTAGCCATATCCGTCCGTCTGTTTGTCGAAAGCACCCTATCTATCGAAGGAGTAAAGCTAGCTTGAAATAATTTTTATTAGTGTAGGTCGGTTGGGATTGTAAATGGGCCAAATCGATCCATGTTTTCATATAGCTGCCATATAAACCGATCTTGGGTCTTGACTTCTTGAGCCTCTAGAGGGCGCAATACTCGTCCCATTTGACTGAAATTTTGCACGTGGTGTTATTGGTATCACTTCCAATAACTGCGTTAAGTATGATTCAAATCGGTTAAAAATCTGGTGTAGCTGTCACATAAACCGATCTTGGTTCTTCACTTCTTGAGCCAATAGAGCGCGCAATTCTCATCCGATTGTGCTGAAATTTTGCATGAGGTGTTTTGTTATGACTTCCAACAATTGTGCTAAGTATGGCGGAAATCGGTACATAACCTGATATAGCTGCCATATAAACCGATCTGGGATCTTGACTTCTTGAGCCTTTAGAGAGTGCAATTCTCATCCCATTTGGAAGAAATTTTGTACAACGGCTTCTCTCATGAGAATATCGTCTGAATCGATCAATAGCTTGATGCAGCTCCCATATAAACCTATCTCCCGATTTTGCTTCTTGAGCCCCTTCACGACGCAATTCTTATCCGAATGAACTAAAATATTACACAATGACTTCTACAATGTTCTGCATTCATTTATGGTCGGAATCGGACTATAACTTGATATAGCTCCCATAGCATAACAGTTCTTATTCAATAGTCTTTGTTTGACTTAAAAGAGATGACGCGCATAGAACTCGACAAATGCGATCCATGGTGGAGGGTATATAAGATTCGGCCCGGCCGAACTTAGCACGCTCTTACTTGTTTTTAATAGTTTTCTTTTTTTGGTCATTAGGGGGTAGAATAATCAATCACGGGTTGGTACTAAAACCAATAACTGGCTGGTGTTAAAACCAATAACAGATTGGTATTAAAACCAATACCATTTCGGTAATTAGGCTAGTGCCAAACGGTACTAAGCATTTTATGTTTCATCCATACCATCCGGTATTGTTTTTGTACCATACGTTGTTGCTTGCGGTAATTAGGCTAGTACCAAACGGTACTAATCATTTTATGTTTCATCCATACCATCCGGTATTGTTTTTGTACCATACGTTGTTGCTTTACTATCAATACCGTATGGCACTAAAATGAGCACGTTTGGTATCAACTTTTCTTTGGGTGTACAACCGTA
Source organism: Stomoxys calcitrans (assembly GCF_963082655.1). Classification (NCBI taxonomy): domain Eukaryota; kingdom Metazoa; phylum Arthropoda; class Insecta; order Diptera; family Muscidae; genus Stomoxys; species Stomoxys calcitrans. The sequence continues at coordinate 121,998,001 of NC_081556.1, forward strand.
GCCTCAAATTATAGATGCTGGGCGATATAGAAACTTCTTTTTTGCTTAAAGCGGCCTACCCATCTTTCTCAACCTAGGTGTTTAAGGGTATCTAAATGTCGACTTTGCTTGACTTCAAACGTTACATATTCGTTTTCCATGGCACACATGTGTGCGTGTGTGTCGATGTGATCGTATTTAAGTCTGATTGTATGACAATATCTGGAAAATTTGATAATATTTTTTAAAGTTTTATAATGCCAACAATAACAACAACAACAACAGATGCAGTGGCAGCACTAACAACAACAATAGCCTAAATGACAGTCACAACGACGATTGCCATTTGTCTAATTGGATTTGGTCACCACATAGGCCATGCATCATGACATCTTACAGCCTGGCGGCAACGACTTACGTATATTGAATCTTTCCTTTTGTCCGACCCCACATTCATCTATTCCAATCGACTGTGTCTATCCATGCCGACTGTGTCTATCTATGCATCGCATCGCGTCTCTTTAGCATTTAGCAGTAGTGGTCAATTGGAAATCATCTATGTATGTAACCGGTTGCTGTAACCGATACGACACTGCACTCCTCTATTATGCATAGCAGCATATTTAGCGCAACATTACGACGAAATTTGATATCTCTTGGAGACATTCATTCGACTAACATGATATAGACATTCATGTTGCATATTTAGCTAAAATAATCGGCGACACTAAAATTACATGGACAACTTTAAATGCAAATACATCCATTGAAGTTTTTTAATAAAATGAAAGAAGACTTGAAAAAAAATGAGATACCTACTGATAAAAATATTTTTGGGTAGGTTCGGGTGTCTCCTATGGATGGATACAAATGTATGGCTATTGAATTGAATGTTAGTTCATCTTGGGTGGGTTTGAACCTTTGAACCATTTCGGAGGGTGAGTAAGGTGGGCGAAGCCAACTCGGGATTGCCCAACAATGTTTCAGTAACAACTGTGAATGTTTGGGCTTGAACCTTTGAACCATTTTGGAGGGTGAGTAAGGTGGGTGAGGCCAACTCTAGATTGCCCAACAATATTTCAGTAACAACTGTGAATGTTGTTGGCCCCAGTCCATTATTAACATTTGCAACTGAGTTCAAATTCGGGGGCAATTAAAGAAATGGTGGAATGGCTATGAGGGTAGGTATATTCTAAGCCATGTAAGCCCCCATAAAAAATCTGGAGAACGGTTTTCATATATCATCTCCCTGACACATTGTCTTCTATGCCATTTTCTTCAAGTCATTCTGTGTGGACAACAACTTTCTTCTTCTTATGTTGATTTGGCCAGAGAAGAACAGAACACATCAACTGACAAATGAGTAGAGAACTTCCAATTATTTTCCTATCATTTGTTTTGATTCTATACCTCCCGACCCGGCGTTTTTGTTGATGATGCAGTTGAGAAACAATATAAAAATCATTAGAAACATATTTGAGAAAAACAGTAAACATTTTTTCTTACTTTTTAACTAAATTGGACACCAGAGAATCGTGTGAACATTTACTTGCCTCAAAGCTGAAGGTATTTCAGTCAAAAAAAAAATAAATCTAAAAGTGAATTTGTTGCCGAATGGCTGGTTATGGACAGACTGCCTGAAAAACTTCTTAAGCTTCCGTGTGTGTCAAATTCATTGGAAAAAGTAGAAAAAAAAAGATCCCCAACAGTACAGCTGATATTTTTAATGAACACACACGACCGATGAATGCTTCTAAAGCACTACCGGCAAGTCATCCACAAAAAAAAAAAAAATCACATAACTGACAAAAACTTCGTTGAAACAAACATCCGTAAAAAAATTCTTGTCATTTTGTTTGCTGTCTTCTAACAAGTTTTGTTATTTTTTGATCCACATTCAGAGAAACATTCATAACATCCCATTAGGCTGAGAGACTTACGAGGTCAGTTAAAAAATTATGGTGACCAAATTGCGTAAGGAAATAAAATTTTGACAAAATCTGTTAAAGAGCTAAAATTTGATATTGGAAACTCTCTAGAAATTGTGTGGAGAGTTGTAAGCCACAAAGAAGGCAGCATTGCTTCCTAAGGAGGGAGGTTGGGATTTAAGCCGACTTCAACCAGGAGACAGTTGAACTACATATGGCGACGCATTTTCCATGCAACCAGTTCAAGGTCGACAGTCTATACATCGCAGTAGCATAAGGATCGCCTGTCTAATCTCATCGGTAACCTTTTTGGTTGGCGATTCGAGCCATTTAAATCGGTCGAACAGGATGGACTTATACCAGCACTAATGCTTAGCATTAGTCTGACTTAGCAACAACGAATTTTGAAGGGAAACATGGCTTGGTCTATATACATGGCTTTTATCTCCAAGGTGTGAAAATTAAATCATAGCACTACAAAGTCTCTTATCAGAGACCATCAGGTGTCTTATTGTTTTATTAAAATCACTAGAAAGACTGATCAAACAGAACATGAAAGAGGGGCTGATAGATAAACTTTACTGATCACATTTTCGGTCACAGGATTGAAAGTAAGTTTTATTTTGAAAAATGACTGATAAACTCTTCCAAATTAACCCTTGTGTCTATTCATTGTTATGTTGGAGATGTTGTTGTTGCAACGTCAATCTGCAACTACTTTCGTGACGTCCACACAAAACGTGGCTAACGCTGAGTATAAAAGGGAGACACCCAAGCGAATATTGACAGTCCCCACATTTATATTAATGATGGTAGAAACCCCTTAACGCTAAGATTTTATTTCATAAAACGGACGAAGTTAGAGCGAACATAGGTACCGACTCCTGAATAGTAAATCGATGTAGCGGTCAAAGGAACTTAAAAACTTTGTAATAATATTTTGACAGCCAGTGCCCAGCAACGAAGCAACCAACATCAGACAACGGTGAGTACGAATGTTCCAATATATGCTTACTGGAGTATTTACCACGGTCTCCTGACTATCCTGTAGAATTCTAGCATAGCCTTACTGGAGTGCTTATCACGGTCTTCTCGCCATCTTGTAGTATCCTAGTATATCCTTACTGTCTCCTGGCTAAACTGTAAAATCCTAGCATATCCCTACGGGAGTACTTTCCACGGTATCCCGCGTATACTGTAGAATCCAAGCATATCCTTTCTGGAGTACTTTCCATGGTATCCCGGCTATCCTACAGAATCCTAGCATATCCTTACTGGAGTGCCTACCACGGTCTACAGGCTATCCTGTATAGTCCTAGTATATCCTTTCTGGAGTACTTAACTCGGTATCGTGGCTATCCCGTAGAATCCTAACAAATCCTTGCTGGAGTACTTTCTGCAGTCTCTTGCCTATCCTGTAGAATTCAAGCGTATCCTTACTGGAGTATTTTGCACGGTCTCCTGGGTATCCTATAGAATTCTTGTCATTGTTTGAATACTAAGATCTCTTGCCGTAGATTTCCTCCTCGTCCTTACTTGAGTACTTACTAATTAGGTCTCTTGCCGTTATTTTCCTCCTCATTCTGGCTTGAGTACTTACTAAGGTCTCTTGCCATAGTTTTCCTCCTCGTCCGTGCTTGAGTACTTACTTAGGTCTCTTGCCGTAGATTTCCTCCTCGTCCTTGCTTGAGTACATACTAAAGTCTCTTGCCGTAGATTTCCTCCTCGTCCTAGCTGGAGTACTTACTAAGGTCTCTTACCGTAGATTTCCTCCTCGACCTAGCTTGAGTATGTAATTAGGTCTCTTGCCGTAGTTTTTCTTCTCATCCTGGCTTGAGTACTTACTAAGGTCTCTTGCCGGAGTTTTCCTCCTCGTCCGTGCTTGAGTACTTACTTAGGTCTCTTGCCGTAGATTTCCTCCTCGTCCTTGCTTGAGTACTTACTTAGGTCTCTTACCGTAGCCTTCCTCCTCGTCCTTGCTTGAGTACTTAATTAGGTCTCTTGCCGTAGATTTCCTCCTCGTCCTTGCTTGAGTACTTACTAAGGTCTCTTGCAGTAGATTTCCTGCTCGTCTTTGCTTGAGTACTAACGAAGGTCTCTTGCGTAGGTTTCATCCTCGTCTTTGCTTAAGTACTTACAAAGATCTCTTGCCATAGATTTCCTCCTCGTTCTTGCTTGAGTACTTACTAAGGTATCTTGCCGTAGATTTCCTCCTCATCCTGGCTTGAATACTTGCTAAGATCTATTGCCGTAGTTTTCCTCATCATCCGTACTTGAGTACTTACTTAGGTCTCTTGCCGTAGATTTCCCCTCGTTCTTGCTTGAGTACTTACTTAGGCCTCTTGCCGTAGTTTTCCTCCTCGTCCTTGCTTGAGTACTTACTTAGGTTTGAGTACTAGGTACTAAGTACTAGGTTGAGTACCTACTAAGGTCTCTTGCAGTAGATTTCCTCCTCGGCCTTGCTTGAGTACTTACTAAGGTCTCTTGCTCTAGATTTCCCGCTTGAATCTTGCCGTAGATTTCCTTCTCGTCCTAACTTGAGTACTAACTAAGGTCTCTTGCACTAGATTTCCTCCTCGTCCTTGCTTGAGTACTTACTAAGGTCCCTTGCAGTATATTTCCTCCTCGGCGAAGCTTGAGTACTTACTAAGGTCTCTTGCTCTAGATTTCCTCCTCCTCCTTGCTTGAGTACTTACTTAGGTCTCTTGCCGTAGATTTCCTCCTCGTCCTTGCTTGAGTACTTACTAAGGTCTGGTGCGCTAGATTTTCTCCTCGTCCTTGCTTGAGTACTTACTTAGGTCTCTTGCCGTAGTTTTCCTCCTCGTCCTTGTTTGAGTTCTTACTTAGGTCTCTTGCCGTAGTTTTCCTCCTCGTCCTGTCTTGAGTACTTACTAAGATACCTTGCCGTAGTTTTCCTGCTCTTCCGTGCTTGAATACTTGCTAAGCTCCCGTGCCGTAGATTTACTCCCAGTCCTCTCATGAGTTCTTATTAAGATCTCACGTTGGAGCATCCAACCCCAATCCCAACAGTTCGACCACACGTCCTCATCTTGGTTTGCTATTGTGCTATTCCTTTCTAGATTAAGTTGCCTTAAGCCATCTCAGACACATAGCCAAGTTTAAAACGAGTACTCTCCCGTCTTTCTCTTTTTGTCTCAAAATCAACAAATTTCTGTGGCGAACCCCAGGTCACGGCATTCGACATTGGATATCAAATTGTCATCTGTGAACGTAACAACTCTGCAGGAATGTCAAGGAAAGAAGAAGAATGGCAATGGTCGGAGGGTCGATGATAAACTGATGTGGTGGATGATTTACTGGATGCACACAGCCATTCTGAGACAATGGTAAGGTGGAAGGTTGCTTTTAGGTGGACTCTTACCAGGGAGTTCAGGAGGACTCAAAGATTGTCCTCCGACGATATCACGCAAGAGTTAAGATCCACATCACAGATAAGAATGGAGGTGATGCTGAATATGCAGCTTATTGAGATCTATATTCGGATCTATGTAGCCAAGGTGGGCTCAGGCTGAGTTTGCTGGGCATGTTAAAGGAGGACAGTTATGTCCTTCATAAATTTCTGAATTCTTTATATTTTGGGAGTAGAGGGAAGTCTCAGACTACAGATTTGAGATAAGATCTTCAGAGATCGATTTGAGATAAGATCTTCAGAATTCACTTTGGGTGAACGAAAGATTCCGTTTGTATGCTGTGTTGGAAGACAATGGGACATCGGACTCCACTGATGTCTCCATTATGAAAACGGCAAGATCTATATTTGGAAGGAAGCTTGCGCTCAGTCTGAAAGCTGGACATGTGGAAGTAGGACCGGTACAGCCACAGTTCAATTCTAGATATAATTGGAAAGGGTAGAGGGAGACCTCAGACTGATAGCCACCGAAACCGATTCGAGATAAAATCTTGAAGATTCGTTTTCCCGAATGAGAAGATTGGTAGTTGAATTCTGTGTTTGAGAACGATAAAATATTGGGTAGGATTTTTTTCACTATCGAAACCCAAGGTTTATGTAGACAGTGTGGCGCCGCTCAAGCCACGGATTCGTCTATAAAGCTGAACGCCTGGGTTTGAATCCTGGCAAGAACACCAGAAAAAATTGTTGCGGTGATTATGCCCTCCCAATTCTGGTGGCATTTTTGAGGTACTATGCCATGTAAAAACTTCTCCATAAAGAGGTGTTGCATTGCGGCAGGCCGTTTGGACTTGGCTATAAAAAGAAAATCCCTTATCATTTAGCTAAGATTTGAATCGTACAGCACTCATTGAAATGTGAGAAGTTTGCCCCAGCTCAATAACAGAATTTTCATGGGCGAATTTGCATTGTATGAACTTCAGGCTCAAGACATACCGCTGATTTGGGTTCCATGACACGACGATATTCCAGGAAAGAAATGGTGGATGAATATGTTATAAAGAACAAATCCACGGCGAGCATACCGGATGTCTGCCCAGCATACGTGCTATTTGTTGAACTACTGAGCCTTGTACAATGATATGATCAGAGGAGCAATGTTAAGGTGGAAATCTATGCCGGGTGACCACTACTTCGTGGTTTGCCAACGAACGATTTTTTTCTATTTGCATAAGTCGCTGAGTAGTACAGCACAGCACACACACAGAGTAGACACTTAGCTGGAGTGGATCAGTGCTCCTTCGTGGGGAAGATTTGGAAGATACCAGGGAGATATGTTAGCTGCGCAAGGTTCTCTCTCAGAAGAAGGTGGATTCTCTTTACTTGGATAAAGAACTGTCCGGACTCCAAGGCCTGCCGTCAATCTAATGGGGGCGAAATATGTTGTTGCTGGCTTTCCATAATAGGTAACTGAGCATTATGATAGGAGTTATACGCCGACATTGGCGGCATATATGGGAATCCCGCATAGCCATTACTATAGGAGCCATTTTAATGAGGTTGAGAACGAAAAGTAGATGTCGAAAACTAGTTTTGTTTATAGCGAGGCTTAGGCACATCTTTGAAAGGTGATTTTACTCCTGGCTAACTTTGCCGACATATTTCTCTCTGACAAGAGAAGTCGAGATGATTCTGATAGTCGAGGATATGAGATCCTACACATGGTCATGTACATATGTGTAGACATAAAGATTGGCGAGGAATAGAGTTATTCCAGGGATGTACGTGTACGTGACCGAAAGGCTATTGCCTCCTATTTTTTATCTCTTTATCGACCTATTTTGCCTATGGGTCGGATCTGGGGACACTTTTCTAATTTCCTCAAATTCAAGGTTATGGTAATGGTCCAAGCTGGCCTACTAGTGACCTTTATGGTGGGCTATCCATTCAACTCTAGCCAAACCATTTCACACTAAATTTGGACAAAATTTCCCATAGAGATGAAATTGTGACAAAATTTCCTAAGATATGAATTTTTAACAAAATATCCTATAGAGATGAAATTTTGACAAAATAACCTATAAAAATATGTTGACGAAAATTCTCTTAGAAATGAAATTTTGACAAAATTTTCTATAAAACTTAAATTTTAACAAAATTTAGTATAGAAATGAAAATTCCCTATAGAAATGAAATTTTGACAAAATTCCCTATAATAATGAAATTTTGACAAAATTTTCTATAGAAATGAAATTTTGACAAAATTTCCTATAGAAATTAAATTTTGAAAAAAATTCCTATAGAAATGAAATTTTGACAAAATTTACTACAGAAATGAAATTTTGACAAAATTTTCCATGGAAATGAAATTTTGAGAAAATTTACCATGAAAATGAAATTTTCACAAAATTTTCCGCAGAAATCAAATTTTGACAAAATTTCCTATAGAAATGAAATTTTGACAAAATTTCCCATAGAAATGAAATTTTGACACAATTTCCTATAGAAATGAAATTTTGACAAAATTTCCAATAAAAATGAAATTTTGACAAAATTTGCTATAGAAATGAAGTTTTGACAAAATTTCCCATGGAAATGAAATGTTGACAAAATTTCCATAGAAATGAAATTTTGACAAAATTTCCTAAAGAAATTAAATTTTGACATAATTTCGTATAGAAATGAAATTTTGACAAAATTTCCCATGAAAATGAAATTTTGACAAAATTTCCTATAGAAATAAAATTTTGACCAAAGTTCTCATGAAAATGAAATTTTGAAAAAATTTCCCAGGAAAATGAAATTTTGACAAAATTTCTCATAGAAATGAAATTTTGACAAAATTTCCTATAGAAATGAAATTTTGACAAAAATTTTCTATAGAAATGAAATTTTGACAAAAATTTTCTATAGAAATGAAATTTTGACAAAATTTCCTATAGAAATGAAATTTTGACAAAATTTCCCATAGAAATGAAATTTTGACAAAATTTCCCATAGAAATGAAATTTTGACAAAATTTCCCATAGAAATGAAATTTTGACAAAATTTCCTATAGAAATGAAATTTTGACAAAATTTCCTATAGAAATGAAATTTTGACAAAATTTCCTATAGAAATGAAATTTTGACAAAATTTCCTATAGAAATGAAATTTTGACAAAATTTCCTATAGAAATGAAATTTTGACAAAATTTCCTATAGAAATGAAATTTTGACAAAATTTCCTATAGAAATTAAATTTTTGACAAAATTTCCCATAGAAATGAAATTTTGACAAAAATTTCCAATAGAAATGAAATTTTGACAAAAAGTTCCTATTGAAATGAAATTTTGACAAAATTTCCTATAGAAATGAATATAGAAATGAAATTTTGACAAAATTTACTTCAGAAATAATGTTCAGAAAATCTCTTACAAAAAAAAATAATTTGTGACAAATTTTGTCCTCTTAGCTTTCTGTTCCTTAACTTTTGTACCACACCTCGTTTATTTTCAAAAGTGTTCCAAGAAATGCGTTTTTCCATGGACTTCTGTTCTGTTTTTGTTTTTTGTACATTTAATGTGATCTTTTAACAATTTTCGGTAGTATTTCGTTTTTTTGTTGCTGTTATATTTTGATTATTCATCCGCATGTCTGTCCGTCCGTCCACCAGTTCGTCAGTTAGCCGCTTGATACGTTCATTTTTAATTTATGACAATCTGGCGTAATTTGATGTCATCGCTGGTGATTTATAGACGATAAAACAAGTTAGTAGTTGTCACTCGTTGTGGCCCAGTCTCTGGGGCCAACATCAGAGTTGGTGGTGGTCGCTTGGAGCAAGTTTTTGGGGCACAGTGTTTATTTTGTTTCCACTTCGGGAAGAGGTTGGCTGGATAGATAGTTTGGATAGATGGATGGTTGGATAGATGGATGCTTGATAAGCATCTGTTGGTGTTGTAGCAAACTTGTAAGCGAAAGTGGTGCAACCAATGTTACTTTGAGAGTGAGATTTTTGTTTTCTGTTTTTCGTTAATTTTGAAAAATCTTAGAAATTATCATAATTTTGTTGCAATTAAAATTCACTTTGAATTGTGGTTATTCCACTTAAAGTGGGGATTTGGGGATTTATACTAGCACACACTTTCAACTAACCATAAGCATTTACCCATGGGATACCGTGACATATTATAAATGTATCACTACTAATTTAGCGCTTCATTTGGGAAGAGAGAAGTATATTTAAAGTGTAGATTTGGAACTGATAGTATCTATCTCTAAGAGTGAAAGGAAAATGAAGCTTTTAATACATATGAAGTGTTGATCGCTTTGTTTGTTGTGTTCGTTGTTTCATGAGATGTTAAAATTCTAAGAAATTATGAAAAATTCAAAAGTTTGTTCTAATTTTGATTTTTTACATACTCAGCCAAATATTTTAATGCGATGGTTGAGATACATAGGTTAGGTTGAGGTGGTAATCTATTTTCGCTACCAACTCGGCTACTGGGGTGCCTATACATGAAGTAACACAGAGTAAAAAAAAAAAATTTATTTCAGAAATACTGTTGGTATCAACCACAAATGTTCATAAATCAACAAGAGGTTTTTGTGAAGGAAATGTTCGAACATGTTCCCAGACATCTACTTTCTGACATAGTCTAGTTCGTAATTACATTATATCTTAGCATTCTCCCACTTCCTTAATTGCAAGGATCTCTGCTTGATACACACTGCAGTGGTCGGGTAACATATTCGATATGACCAGTTCTAAAGGGTGATTTTTTTGAGGTTAGGATTTTCATGCATTAGTATTTGACAGATCACGTGGGATTTCAGACATGGTGTCAAAGAGAAAGATGCTCAGTATGCTTTGACATTTCATCATGAATAGACTTACTAACGAGCAACGCTTGCAAATCATTGAATTTTATTACCAAAATCAGTGTTCGGTTCGAAATGTGTTCATTCACCGTTCAGCGATGAGGCTCATTTCTGGTTGAATGGCTACGTAAATAAGCAAAATTGCCGCATTTGGAGTGAAGAGCAACCAGAAGCCGTTCAAGAACTGCCCATGCATCCCGAAAAATGCACTGTTTGGTGTGGTTTGTACGCTGGTGGAATCATTGGACCGTATTTTTTCAAAGATGCTGTTGGAGGCAACGTTACGGTGAATGAACACATTTCGAACCGAACACTGATTTTGGTAATAAAATTCAATGATTTGCAAGCGTTGCTCGTTAGTAAGTCTATTCATGATGAAATGTCAAAGCATACTGAGCATCTTTCTCTTTGACACCATGTCTGAAATCCCACGTGATCTGTCAAATACTAATGCATGAAAATCCTAACCTCAAAAAAATCACCCTTTATATCTTTAGAGTACACTCAAAGCCCACCTGGTCGTCTAGTTTGGAACCATCCGTATAGAAGTATATGTAACTTCTATTTCAAGGGAAATCGTAGTTCCAATCGGTTCTATCAGGAATAGTGGTACAGTAACGAATGCATACCAGTGACCACCTCTTCTGGCGCCACGTTGTCCGTTGGAGAATTTCCCGGGAAATGTGTAACAACGAGTAGTTCTAGTGTTTCCTCACTAGACACTGTCCATACATTCTCTGACTTCTGAATATACTCCACCGTAATAGGTCTCGAGGACAGAATCTTCCTTAGCCTTGAGGCCTCAGATGTTTCTTCCACGGAGCTTCAGAATTCTACCCAGGATTTGTTCTGAGCCTTTCTACGCTCGCTCTTATATTATCTCTCGTGGCTTTTGCTCTGGTGAAGAGTTTTCTACAGTCCTTCCTTAGACGAACCAGCTCTGGGGTCCACCATGGCGGTCGCTGTTTGCCCCTTGGCTTGGCACTAGGTCATGCTGACACATGCGAGTCATTCAGGGCCTTCATGATCCGCTTGACCACTATGTCTATATCCTCCGTAGTTTCCACTTTATTTTCTAGTCTAGAAGGAATAGACGTACAGAATTTGTGCCGAAATATATCCAATCCACCTGTCTTCTGTTTAGCCGAGGGACAACTACTTCACTATTTTCTCCAAGGCTGAAAGTAGTATAACGATGATCAGAGAAGCTGTGGTCATCCAACACTTCCCAGTCGCATATTCTTCCACTTAGATCTTCCGATACAAAGGTAATATTTAGTACCCCACGCCTGTTCCTGGTAATAAAGTTCGGTTTATCCCCTTTATTACAAATTGTCAGATTGCAACTCATAATATGATCAATAAGAAGCTCACCCCTTTCGTTGACATCCGAACTTCCCCATATCTGGTGATGTGCATTAGCATCACTTCCTACTAAAAAATCCTCTCTTAACATACAGAGGAAAGGAGTCAAAACATAATGTGGCAAACGGCATATTTTTTTTAGTTTTTTTTTCGATTTTATCCCACTGTGCGACGGTAGGCCAGAGAGTTATACGGCATCTATGAGCAGATTTACCGCCGCCTTCTCTCTGACCACCCCCTCTACTATGTACAGTAGTTCGACAAGTGGCACTTATGCAAGTCCGGCGACTGACTGGCTACCAGTGTAGTAGCCACTATCATTCCTGGACCTTCGTATCCGGGAACGCAAGTTAGCGCTATGTCGTGAGTTTATTCAGGGATTTTAAACACTCCGCCACGCACTTAGACCTCAATCTCCTTAAAACTATGGCCTTGTGGATCCACATTCATTAAATGGCTATGACAGAACATTTGTCCTACTAGCCAAAGGCCTCGACCTTCTGCTCTCCTTCTCCAATTTCTGACATATAGTTTCGAGATTTGTTTTCCCACTTGATCCTTCCATAGGAGATTTGGCCGAGATTTGTTGAACATCTAGTCTTTGGTGAATTTACCAGTTCAAAAGTCGCATTGATAGGGCCCAATTATCTCATTGACTTTAGATTTTAATCTGTAACACAGTACGTTCGAGAATATTTTATATGCGATTGGTAGGAGATATCATTGTCTCATAAAATATATCCTTGTTCTCTGTCGGGGCGCAGACAAAAATGCTTTTAAAGAATTTGGTTTTATGGGGATTGAGTCTAGTCTCTCATCCACCGTAGTAAATCTGAGGGCAAGATGTTGGAGTCTCCGAATAACCATAAATCCACAACCAAATTCATATCTTGTACCATGACAGCTGTAGTAAATCGTGTCACCCTACGGTGTTGTTGTGACGCTTCTCCTAATCCATCGCACTTCCTGTAGGGTGGTAATGTCGCCTTTGTACTTTTCCAACACATCCACCACTGCAACTTCTCTGTTAAGAGTTCAAACATCTTTAGCCACAAGAGGGCGCAATTATTTTTAAAGTTGTCTGAAATTTTGCATTTAGGGATTTGCTATTGTTTCAAATATCTCTTTGGGCGCAATTTTCATTTGATTTTACTGAAATTTTGCACTATGACTTCTATTACGACTTTCAACATTTATGCCGATTCTACGAGATCTGAAAGTCAGGTTTACATACAAAGAATACGAAATCATCAAAAATATTGGGGAAAATGTTTTTTATATCCAAGATATCGGCAAAATTATAAATACCCAGCTTTTGGGTATATATGGGAAAATACCCGGGTTTTTACCCAATTTACCGGGTAAACACCTTTTTAGGTATCTACCCATCGCCCATCTCTAATCATGACAGCTATAGCACATCGTGTCACCCTACGATGTTATTGTAACTCCTCTCCTAATCCATCGCACTTCCCGTAAGGCGGTAATGCCGCTCTTGTACTTTTCCAACACATCCGCCACTGCACCTTCTCTGTTAAGAGTTCAAACATCTTTAGCCACTAGATGGCGCAATTAATTTTTAAAGTTGCCTGCAATTTTGCATTTAGAGAATTTGCTATTGTTTCAAATATCTCTTTGGGCGCAATTTTCATCTGAATTAACTGCAATTTTGCACTATGACTTCTATTACGACTTTGAACATTTATGCCTATTATATTATGATCCAACTCGGTCTCTGATCTTATACAGCTCCCATATAAACCAATCTGAGCAAAAGTGCAGATTACGGGGAAAATGGCAAAAAAATCAAATTTTTTGCAAACCCCCTAAATTGAACCCAGGGACACTAAAATGAAGTCTGTTTTTGGGGCTCGGTCCTGAGGGTCACAAAACGGGCCTTCCCCCCCATCAAGTGAAAATGTACGGAATATAGGCAATATGGTACTCAAATTAAAGGAAATTTTTGAAAAAGATGTGTATATGTGAAAAACAGTTTACCCAGGGATTACCGATTGAGGTTGATAGTCAGATTTTAAACCCCCTTACGACTTTTATTATTGTGAGTTCCTTATAATCTGACAGAACTGGTTATTTTTGTATGAGTTATCACTTCTTATTGGTTTGGAAGACTCTAATTTGGAAAATTTAGTTTGCTGGACTTTTTTGAACTTTTTATACTCTCCACCATAGGATGGGGGGTATACTAAATTCGTCATTCTGTTTGTAACTACTCGAAATATTCGTCTGAGACCCCATAAAGTATATACATTCTTGATCGTTGCGACATTTTATGTCGAACCAGCCATGTCCGTCCGTCTGTCTGTCCGTCCGTCTGTCTGTCGAAAGCACGCTAATTTCCGAAGGAGTAAAGCTAGCCGCTTGAAATTTTGCACAAATACTTTTTATTAATATAGGTCGGTTGGTATTGTAAATGAGCCAAAACCGTCCATGTTTTGATATAGCTGCCGTATAAACCGATCTTGGGTCTTGACTTCTTGAGACTCTAGAGGGCGCAATTCTCATCCGATTTGACTGAACGACGACTGAAATTTTGCACATAGTGTTTTAGTATCACTTCTAACAACTGTGCAAATTATGGTTCAAATCGGTCCATAACCTGGTATAGCTGTCATATAAATCGATCTTGGGTCTTGACTTCTTGAGCCGCTAGAGTGCGCAATTCTTATCCGATTAGAATGAAATTTTGCACGACGTGTTTTGTTATGATATCCAACAACTGTGCTAAGTAAGGTTTAAATCGGTACATAACCTGATATAGCTGCCATATAAACCGATCTTGGGTCTTGACTTCTTGTTTGATATTCGTATTCCACGCGAAATTTACTTTGATACCAAATTGTCTATGTTCGGTGTCATTTCGCTTGATGAGGGGGGAAAGAAGGGGACCCCCCAATCCCGAGCCCCAAAAACAACTTCATATTCGTATTCTTAGGGAGATATGCAAAATTAGACTTTTTACGATTTCCCCCGTAAACTGTCCCAATCTGCATTTAGACTCTTTAAGCCCTTGGAGGGCCTTACTATTATTCCTGTATAAGATTCGGCCCCGCCGAAATTAATGCCCGTTTACTTATTTTCTTTGAAACATTAAAATTCATTATTGAAAAATTTCATATTCAAAAGCGTTTCACTTTCCTTAACCACCAAATATGGTGAAAAATGTTTGAAACAATAAATTTCAAATTTATTTCAATCTTTGTCGGAAATGTAGAGCGGTCACCAAACGTTTTTCAATATCTTCAAATAATAGATGTAACACAACAAAAACGTCTACATTCAGACAGACAGACAGACAATCGGACGGATGGACGGACAGAGGTGGCGGAAAAAACCCAACAATTCCAAACAGATTCCAATAATGATTAATTACATAATAAAATATGAATGCTGGCTTCCATAAATAAGGTAACATTTCTAGTCATTGTTGTTTGCTGGTGTTGTACTCGCTGTTGCTGTTGTATGTTGGCCATGGCGATGGTGGATTTGCTTGGATGAGTTGCGACGCTGTGCGATGCATCCGCGTCATATGTTTTCTTAAATGTTAACTACTGCTAGGCCAATGCGTGTGCCCCTCTGTGACAAAACTTTCCGGGCTGACAGCGACTTTAGCTGTGCTCTTTTCCAATGACAATGATTACATTATGGCCCATAACCGATTGTCGACCATGTCCATGTACAACAAACAAACACTGATACCGACCAACAGAGATCAGTGCTGGGCCATTGGCATGCGTGCAATAAGACTTATGCCAACAGTGCTGCCCCCTCTGTTGGCAGCTGTCTTCTACTGCAGCGACATTAGATGTCGATGGTAGGTAGGTAGGGAAGCCACCAGCATCAGACCATCCGCAAGAGAAATGGGAGCTACTGGCAACAGCACACATTTCACATTTGCTACATTTTTCGCCTTTTGAAGTGGGCCATTGGGGGGGGGGGGGGATTTTTGATATGCTTGCAGTCAGTGGCCGCCATTCCCGATATGCATTGGCCATTTAATAAATTGATGAAAATTACAACATTGTAACAACTACAAAAGTAACAACAACTGGGGGAGCAACAGCATCGAAAACAACGGAAAACAAAAAAGCAAAACATGTTATGGCAGCCTAAGATTAACAACGAATGTCGACTTATTTCCAATCAATAGTCAAGCATTCAAACCCCCAGCCAAACGAATTCAGAATAACAAGAGCAATGCGAGACACTAGTCACAAGAGGCTTTTGTTAAACAAAAACTAAATCCTTATAGTTTTGGAAATTTCAAATTACGGAAACCCAAGTAGTGAATGAATGGAACCCCACTGGCACATTGTAATCTCTACTATGGTATGGGGGTATACTAACTTCGTTATTCCGTTTGTAACAACTCGAAATATTGGTCGGATATCCCATGAAAAGTATGACCCCAATCGGTCTATAACCTGATATAGCTCCCCTATAAACCAATCTGCCACTTATACTTCTTGAGCCGCTAGAGGGCGCTTATCCAATTTGGCTAAAATTTTGAACGTTGTTTTATCTATGATAAATATGGTCCAAATAGATTTACAACCTTATATTGCTCCTATACAAACTCCCTAAGCTGCCTGTTTTGGACATTCCTCGATATTTGTGCTCGCTTGGCCTAAATCGGACTATATCCGATCAAAAAGTTTCTAGAGGCTGTTTTTCGTTTCTATGCCATTTTAACCACTGTGCCCATTATTAAAAATGTCAGCAAACAAATCTAACAACAGCAACAGACCAAAGTTGCAACAGTAACGACAACAACAACAACAACAGCAGCAGTAGAGCCCAAACAACCGGCAACAGTGCTCTCAGTGCGATAACAATGTCTGGACGCGCCATAGGTGACATACAACCCACATATATCCACACCGCATGAAATTAGGTGGTCAAATACTTCGTCTGACAATGATTTAAAGAAAACATTTTTGAAATTTTTTAAACTCAAGATTCCGGTTCGATGGGCATATAGATGTGAAGAGGTAGAGAGGAAGCCGGGAGTAGACGACCACGAGAGCAGTCTCAGCACTGTGGTATGGGCAGAATAACCCAAATGCCAGTCAGTCAGTAAGCCAGGGCGTTCAAATGCGACAAATACACCAACATGGCACCTAGAAGAGACCAGTGCGGCTGCATAAGCCATGGTGCGGCGAATTGCATGGCTGCCAAGCAAATGGGCGCATTTGTGAGTAAAATATGCATTTATGCAAAGCAACAGCGAAGGCAGCGTAGAAACATGAAATTATTATGCATATGGCCAAGTGTGCCGGTTAATGCATTCATTTTTCCCCACCATCGATTCCATGACGTACTAACCCAATATGCTGTGGCCATAAAACACTTTGTTGAGTCGCCTGGTTGTTGGTGGTGCCGCTTCTGATGATGATTGCACTCATTTTGATAACGACAATGAATTGACTTTTTGAACTTGAGCTTCCACATGCATTTCCCCCTTCCTGCTGGCAGGCATGTCGGGTAGAGAGGGAGGAAGGTAGGTCTTTTCTTGGGTGTCACACATGTTTCGCTTTGGCGAAAGGACGCACGTTGGTGGCCTCTGTGAATATTGGATTTCTGTCATTCGCCACGCATGGTTTCGTTTAAGGATGCGAAATTCGAAATCCGATATTGACGGCTTGGAAGGTGGGGAGTCGACATTGCCAACATTGCCTTAACGGTATTTGTGACAACATATGGGCCAATGTTAGTGTCGGTAGCAGAAATTCCAAAAAATCATTCAAGTTTTTCATGCGATATGTAAACAAGACAGGCGATAAGTCAACGATCGAGTGATCGTGGCTTGTTGTTCTTGAATCTCCAGTAGCAGTTGTTGCCTCCCCCCCCCCCCCCTTTTTTTCCCATGTGTCCATGTCACTGCAGGAGGGCTAAGAACCATTGTTGTGTGGATTTTTTTTTTTTGAAAGCTAATTAAATGTGATTATGGAACAAAGAAACTGACCTTCTCATCTCAACTGAAAGAATCAGGCAACATAATGTGGCATGGAATGCAACCATGATGTTTTCATAACACATTGCAAGGACAACACCATATTAGGTTACAAAATAAGATTTCAGAAAAAGGCCATTGGCATTCAACCTCGGTGCAATTTCGGATGGGGGGGAGGGGGCATTCCATAAATGAAAATTAAGGTTTGACGAACTATTTGTTCAATGAAAAAAAATTATATCTGTAAATTTCAAATGTAACCAAATTCAGAGCAAAATAAATTTTGAAAAATTCATAAAAATTAAAATTTTTGATGAATATCGAATGGGTAAGAATTTATATTGGGTTGCCCAAAAAGTAATTGCGGATTTTTCATATAGTCGGCGTTGACAAATTTTTTCACAGCTTGTGACTCTGTAATTGCATTCTTTCTTCTGTCAGTTACCAGCTGTTACGTTTAGCTTGCTTTAGAAAAAAGTGTAAAAAAAGTATATTTGATTAAAGTTCATTCTAAGTTTTATTAAAAATGCATTTACTTTCTTTTTAAAAATCCGCAATTACTTTTTGGGCAACCCAATATGATAACTAAATCTATGAATGGGCACCCCGGTAGCCGAGTTGGTAGCGTGCTTGGATCGTGGGTTCGATTCCCGCCAGAAGCCTTGGTCTGTCGCTGCTGTGGTATAACAATGGACTTGAAATTGTCTAAGTGAGTCTGTAAAGGACTGCCCCTCTTTCCTAACCTAAATCTATGAATGCACCACCCAGATGTTTTCTTCCGCACGAAGAGCTATCTGATTATATTTTCTTGAGAATATTTACGAGAGAACCATTTGTGGAAATTTCCAGCAGTTCACTACTACTGACTAGGGATTTAGTATTTCCTGATTTTGCTAACTTATATTCTGCCTAGAGGGATTAGCAAAAATGTAAATTTTGGATTAGCAAAAAATCGATTAAGGAACAGGGTGAAACTTCTCACACATCCATCAGTGCTGTCTAATTTAAGATTAAGAACAAGTAAAAGCGCGCTAAGTTCAGCCGGGCCGAATCTTGGGAACCCACCACCATGGATTCCGCCAAAATATGGGAGCTATATCTGGTTATTGACCGATTTGGACTGTACTTGGCACAGTTGTTGAGAGTTAAAAAAGAACACTATATGCAAAATGTTAGCCAATCGGATAAAAATCGCGGCTTGTAAGGGCTCAAGAAGTCAAATAGGGAGATTGGTTTATATGGGAGCTACATCATGTTCTTGACCGATTGGAACCGTACTTGGCACTTTTGTTGAGAGTCATAACAGAACAATACATGCAAAATTTATCCAATTTGTGGCTTCCAGGGGCTCAAGAAGTCAAATCGGGAGATCGGTTTATATGGGAGCAATATCAGGTTATATACCGATTTGGACCGTACTTGCCACAGTTGTTGAAAGTCATAACGGAACACCATATGCAAAATTTCAGCCAAATCGGACAAAAATTGCGGCTTCCAGGGACTCAAGAAGTTAAATCGGGAGATCGGTTTATATGGGAGCTATATCAGGTTATATACCGATTTGGACCGTACTTGGCACATTAGTTGAAAGTCATAACAGAACACCACATGCAAAAGTTTAGCCAAATCGGACGAAATTTGTGTCTTCCAGGGACTCAAGAAGTCAAATCGGGAGATCGGTTTATATGGGAGCTATATCAGGTTACATACCGATTGAGACCATACTTGGCACAGTTGTTGAAAGTCATAACGGAACACCACATACAAAATTTCAGCCAAATCGGACAAAAATTGCGGCTTCCAGGGGCTCCAGAAGTCAATCGGGAGATCGGATTATATGGGAGCTATATCAGGTTCTTGACCGATTTGAACCGTACTTGGCACAGTTGTTTGAAGTCATAACGGAACACCACATGCAAAAGTTTAGCCAAATTGGACAAAATTTGTGGCTTCCAGGGGCTCCAGAAGTCAAATCGGGAGATCGGATTATATGGGAGCTATATCAGGTTCTTGACCGATTTGAACCGTACTTGGCACAGTTGTTTGAAGTCATGACGGAACACCACATACAAAATTTCATACAAATCGGACAAAAATTGCGGCTTCCAAGGGCTCAAGAAATCAAATCGAGAGATCGGTTTATATGGAAGCTTTATCCAAATCTGAACCGATATGGCCCATTTGCAATCCCCAACGACCTACATCAATATAAAATATCTGTGCAAAATTTCAAGCGGTTAGTTATATGCGTTCGGCCGCTATCGTGATTTCGACAGACAGACGGACGGACATGGCTAGATCGTATCAGAATGTCGAGAGGATCCAGAATATATATACTTTATGGGGTCGCAGATCATTATTTCAAGGTGTTACAAACGGAATGACTAGGTTAGTATACAATGATAAGGGGCCTCTTTTCTATAGTTGAGTCCGAACGGCGTGCCGCTGTGCGATGTCTCTTTAGACAAGAACTTTTAACAATGCAAAGTACCTCACCAATGTAGCCAGCATTATGAGGGGATAACCGACGCTGAAATTTTGATACCTTCCATCATAGGATGGGGGTATAATTATTTCGTCATTCCGTTTGTAGCTCCTCGAAATATGCGTCTTAGAACCCATAAAGTAGCCATGTCCGTCCGTCCGTCTGTCTCTCGAAAGCACGCAAACTTTCGAAGGAGTAAAACTAGGCGCTTGAAATTTTACAAAAATACTTCTTATTAGCGTAGTTCGGTGTGGATTATAAATGGTCCAAATCGGTCCATGGTTTTATATAGCTACCATATAAACCGATCTCGCGATTAGACTTCTTGAGCTTCCAGAAGGCGTAATCCAATTCGGTTGAATTGAGTCATTGAGCTTAAACTTTAAACGGACTGCACTCATTGATATGAGAGAAGTATCCCCTGTTCCTTAGTGGAATGTTCATGGGAAATTCAATTTGTTTAGTACTCTGGTTTGCCGGGGGAGGGTTAATTTCTTCAGGTACAAATGGTCGTTCTCCTAGGATCACATTGTCCCGGTTGCTATTCACCGTGTCTGCATGAATGTTGTCAAGAACCGCTTGATTTAGAGGTTTTCTCTTGTAGCGCTGAACTTCTCGCTCTCGATCGTGTAGATCCACCTTAAGGCTTCTGGTCGGTAGGTACCTATCCACTAGATGATGATTTTGATGGTCCCTGCGATAAGAGCCCAAAGGGTTTTGCTTGCTAGTTTTGTCTTGTCTCCTGATGAAGGTGGTCCACATGAGAACTGAGGAGACAGTCCGTCTCAGTTCGAAGAGAGGCATTCTGACAGATCTGAAAATAATTCCACAACATGTCAACGTATGATACGATCTCTAAGCCGCCTGGAGTGGATGGAATGGAGGAGAGGTATAGGATGAACGGTGGCGCAGATATCATCTCGTCTTGGAGTACTCCCATTTTCTCTCTACGATGTTTGTTGTTGTTGTAGCCATATTGGCATGTGGAGGTGGCGTTTCTCGTTAAGCTCTTATAGGCGAGCAAGCTCGTTCCCGTCTATACGACGTACCAATCTTCAGCCTGTGGACTCGCCCGGTAGCTCTCAGCTAAGCTTTTCATGACAGCTATGGGATACCACCCAGATTGGAGCTCTAATTTCCAGACTGTGTGGTGCTCACAGCTATCCCGTGCAGATGTTTGTAATTTCACAAATGACCGACGACCACACAGCTAAATCGCTACCCAGCGTTTCAGGCCTGACTGGAGGCACGTGTTGGCGATGTACTTAAATAGTTTGGCATCAAATGCTTTCGATAGGTCCAGTGCCACGAGGACCATCATATCACATGGCCTGGGCTGATTAAACCCACGCATAATGTATGCGGTAATGGCATGTAAAGCAGTTGTGGTGGTATGCAATATTCGAAATCCATGCTGTTGCTCGACGAATGGAAATTCTCCAACGAGGCCCGGGAGAAGTACTTCCTCAAGCGTCTTGCCTACTAGTAAGAGAAGGGAGATTGGTCTGTACGACTTCCCCTTATTCGGGTCCTATCCAGGCTTCAGTAGCGGGATCATTCTATCCATCTTCCAAACATCGGGTACTATAAGAGTGTTCAAAAACATGTTGAGGATGGTTTAAGGTACTCGACTACAGGTAGATTCGGATTCGTCAGCATCAGTGTGGAGATTCCGTCGAGGTCGGATGACTTGGCGCCACGTATGACATTCACAACTTCGTCTACGGTAAATTGTGATGGCTGTCCATCGGCTCGGAGACCACGGATACGACAAATAGCCCTCCTCGTAACCTTATCATTCTCAGGATGCTCAATAAATTGACAGTTGAACAGCCCGGCGCAACTCTTCGGATCAATCACAGTTATGTCGAAAAAAGTTTCTGAGGTTCTGTCATCCCTTCTACCGGGAATGACTTAACAGTAGACCACAGCTTGCCTAAGCCGGTACCTAAGCTACATTGCTTCAAGTGTTCCAGCCACAAATTCCGCTTATGTGCGTTCACTACCCTGTTAATTTCCAGATTCAGCTCGCAGATTCTGAGGTAAGTTGGGTCCATGCAAATGATCCCATTACGCTCGTCTGCGAGTAACGCTGCATGCGCCAAAAAATTGGGCCGCACTTGGGGCATTCGGCCGGCTGGTATATAACGAGCGGCTACTGATGTCTCGGAATTTCCTTTCGGCAACTGGCACATTTGCGGGGGGTGTTAGCTCACTGAAGCAGCAATTGGTATACTCTGAAGTCGACACAATTGGCCTTCTTCTGATTGATAAACAGCCGGCGCTCAGAGGTTATGAAGTCGATTGGTCGGTTGATGGTGAGTATTATGGGGAGGTGGTCTGATCCTAAAGAAATAATGGCATGTCAGGGTACCAGGCGTTTATGGCCAGTCATTAGACCAATAATGTGGGACCTCTAAACTTGCCCATTAATTGGGTCACAACAACCAACCGGCGGTATGTAAACGTTGTATAGCTCTACTCGTATCTTGCTAGTGCCGGACGAAAGCGAGATGGCCAATTCCCACACCTTCACTCCTTAAGCGATCCTTATGCAGCACATTGTATCCGCGACAACTGTGCAGGCTGCAGGTGTTGGTCAACTTTGTCTCCTGGATCGCTGCAACCAATATGTCCTTCCGACTCATAAAATCCACAATCTCGTCAATCTTGCCACGGAGACCCTTACAGTTCAATTGCAAAAATGATATACTTCCCGGCACTGGCCTTGCAATATTGGGGCTGGAATGCTGCTGCTGCGTTTATTGCCGCATGGGAGAGGTCTTGTCGAAGATGACGACGTCTAGTGACCCACAGCTGTCTATGTTCCCACAGCATAGACAGCTGTAACATATTCAGCGCGACTTTACTCCCGTAGTGACGTAAGATCTGAGCAAGATCAGAAATGCACCCACTCCACCGGTTATAGCTTACCGATACCGACCGACGATGGAGGCGGTTCTGGCAAACCGAACAGAACCTGGATCCGGAGTTCTTCTCAATCCATGCACGGGCCAAAAGCGAGAAGGCACTCCGGGATGTATCTCTGCCATGATGAAAAATGTACGAACACGTACACTGAGGCGGCACTCCTTACTGATGGAGGACTACATCGGATCAATCCGGTACGTTAAACTGCCATGGTATTGTGATTGTGTGTGAGTGAAATCATGTTTACGACCCTAATCAGGAGACTTCTTAAGGAAAAAGTTACGACTCACGAACGTCATATTCGTTTTTATGAACGAATATGACGTTCGATCGACATTGTCTTCAGTGCTTGAAAGACGCTACAGCCGCCTAGAAGTTCATATGAATCCCAAGTTTGAAGGGAATTAATTTAGACTCCCTATCGCCGCATTCACGACACATCCTCCCAGCTCAGAGACCCGTTTCTGGGAAAACGACATTCAGCCCATCAATAGGAAGGACTTTTCTGGTAAAAAAAAATCCGTTGCTCCACATATAGCCTCCCGCCTCGACTCATCGCTGGTTCACATTACACATTCGATTATCATTGGTACAGTTGGCCAGAGCCTGATGACATACCAGACATCTAAAGGTGACAATCAGCTGAAACAATTGCACAGTGGCCGATATGCCCAATCTAGCGGTGCTATGCCACTAGAGGGCGCTATTC
This sequence comes from Stomoxys calcitrans, assembly GCF_963082655.1. Lineage (NCBI taxonomy): Eukaryota > Metazoa > Arthropoda > Insecta > Diptera > Muscidae > Stomoxys > Stomoxys calcitrans. The sequence goes on from NC_081556.1 coordinate 122,021,599, forward strand.
TTATCCAATTTGCCTGAAATTTTGCATCAAAACTTCTGTTATGACCTCTAACATATGTGCAAAAAATTATCCAAATCGGCCTATAACCTGGCTAGCTCCCATATAAATCAATCCCCGATTTGTGTTCCTTTGCCTCTTAAAGATGCAATTGTTATCCGATTTGGCTGAAATTTTGCGCATTATGTTTTATTATGACTTCCAGTAACCCTGCTAAGTATGGTCCAAATCGGTCCATAAACTGATATAGCTCCCATATAAACCGATCTCCCGATTTCTTGAGCCTCTAGAGGGCGCTGTTCTTAACCGATTTGGCTGAAATTTTGCGTGATGACTTCTGTTATGACCTCCCGACATCTAAAGAAGAGAATCAACCGAACCATTGCTCAGTGACCGGTATGCCCAATGTAATGGCGCTTTGCCTATAGAGGGCGCTATTGTTATCCGATTTGCCTAAAATTTTACATGATGACTTCTGTCATGATCAACATCCGTGCTAGCCGGTTATGTTTAATTGGCACTCTACCATTAGACTCACTTAGAAGTTTTTGTCCATTGTGATACCACAGAAACAGGAAAAGGAACATCCGTGCTAAAAATTATCCAAATCAGTCAGTGGAAGAGTTTTTTTGTTGGCACGGGTTCACATCCGTGCTTAATATGACCCAACTCTGTCACCATATTAAACAAGTAAGAGCCCGGCACGGGATAACTATGAGCACTACACAGGCTGAAGGCATTGTTATCACTAGAAGCTTAGCTGCGTCCACAGGTTGCTGATAGTGCAATGCTGCATAACGACGTATGGAGCTGCAATCAGTCGTGGACAATCAGCGGTATCGAGCGGAGAGTCTCAGTGAAAGCCCGGTTAGCACCGACTCTTAGATAAATACTGAGTGCCCATGATGCTCGGTATGACAAGGCGAGTTATTGGCGACTTTAAATAACCAATGGCCATCACGTTCCTGCGACGATCGGACTGGAACGAGCTTGCTCACCTATAAGAGTTAGACGAGGATCGCCACATTCACATATAAACATGTGGCTACAACAACAACAAAAAGCAAGTAAGAGCATGCTAAGTTCGGCCAGGCCGGATTTAATATACCCTTCATCATGGATAGCATTTGTCAAGTTCTTTGCCCGTTATCTTTTTATAGGCAAACAAGGGATAATAGACAAGAATAGCTATGCTACTGGACCTATATCAAGTAATGGACCGATTCGGGCTATACATGATTGGGATTATGATGGATATAGTAGAAATTATTGTCAGAATTTCAGGTTGGAGCTATAGGGCCAAATCGGATAAGAATTGCGCCCTCTAGAGGTTCAAGAAGTCAAGATCGGTGATCGGTTTATATGGCAGCTATACCAAAAGATGATCCAATGTGGCCCATTTACAATCCCAACCGACCTACACTAATAAAAAGTATTTGTGCAAAATTTCAAGCACCCCGCTTTACTCCTTCGAAAGTAAGCATGCTTTCGACGGACTGGCGGACATGACTTAGAACGTGAAGACGATCAAAAATGTATGTACTTTGTTGGGTCTCAGATCAATATTTCGATGCGTTGCAAACGGAATGTCAAAATTAGTATACCCCTATCCAATAGTGGAGGATATAAACAAGTAAAAGTGTGCTTGGGTCTGCTGGGCCGAATCTTGGGAACCCACCGCCATGGATTCTGCTAAAATATGGAAGCTATACCTGGTTATTGACCGATTTGAATCGGTCTATATGCAAAATTTCAGCCAAATCGAACAAAAATTGCGGTTCCCAGGGGCTCAAGAAGTCAAATCGGGAGATCGGTTTATATAGGGACTATATCATGTTCTTGACCGATTTAGACAACACTTGGCACCGATATTGAATGTCATGCGCAAAATTCCAGCAAAATCTGACGAATTCAAATTGGAAGACCGGTTTATATGGGAGCTATATCAGGTTCTTGACTGATTTGAACCGTACTTGACACAGTTTTTGGAAATCAAAAAAAAAATCAGACACAAATTGCGGCTTCCAGGGGCTCAAGAAGTAAAATCAAGAGATCGGTTTATAAGGGATCCATATCCAAATCTGAGCCGATATGGCCCATTTGCAATCCCCAACGACCTACATCAATATAAGGCATCTGTGCAAAATTTCAAGCAGTTAGGTTTACGCGTTCGACCGCTTTCGTGATTTCGACAGACAGACGGACGGACATAGCTAATTTGACTCAGAATGGCGAAACGATCAATAATATATACTTTATGGGATCCTTGATGAATATTTCGAGTTGTTACAAACAGAATGACTAGATTAGTATACCCCCATCCTATGGTGGTGAGTATAAAAAGGGGTGCGTTTATAAACATTCGTTGCGCCCAATAAATGGGCAAAAAACAGTAGATAATTTTGGACTTTTCATAACAATAAATAACCAAAGTAACAAACAAACCCCTATTTAGACCGAATCCAATTGAACTCAAAAGATGCACTCCACCAAACTATAGTATGTAACAGTTCACAGATCATAAACATATTTGGTTAGTTAACACATAAATTCGACTTTAAATAAAAATCTTTATTTATACAATTATTAATCAAATGATTTAATATTGCCAAAAACCATGCACTGTGTAATTTGGCGCCAAATTCTTTCAATGCACTTGCTTACTATGCGAACATTGAAAGCAATACATATGTAAAAACGTAAATTTGCGAGTATCGGTTATCGATACAATGCAAAACATTTATCGATTTTAAAGTTTGAAAATTGGAGATCAATGATTTCGACCACTGTGCATTGGCGTAAACATCCTGTGTATCACCTTTACTTAAATGCTTTCATACCTACTGCAGCGAGAGCACTCTTCATAACTCCGCCTGCATTTATGTTCAAAAATAACGGCTTTTGAATTCCCTGGTTTTAAAACACCCTGTGACCATTGTGACTTTGTGGTTATTGTGAATGAATATGCCTTTGATTGGCCACACATCTGGTCATCACCAACCTGTCATCGGTAATCGATAGTCTTTAGCAATTATTTTTATTATTTGCAATTGAGGGATCTAAAAATGGATGAATTAGTCGACTTTTTATGATGTTTGACTTTTTTGGCTAGTTCAAAAAGTCAACTTTTCCTATTTTATAGGCCTAACATAGCGGTATTTACCTTACTTGCATATGTGTGAGCCACATGCATATGTTTTGGATTGGCATTTGTGAGTTTAGTTGACTGATTTTATGAGAGGGAAAGAAATGTCTTTTGTGGCATCAACGTTTTCTTCTTGCAGCGTTTTAAAGCTATCTTCTTGCAGAGTTTTGCATTATTTGATGAGACAAAAGATATAATCTGGGAAGGCATACGGCGAATTCGGCAAAAGCGGTCCGTTTTTATTCAAGGATGGCATATCACTATGTAGATGACACTGGTCGGTAGTGTGTCCACCACTTTCAGTTTCTGTTTTTCCTATTCATGGATCCGACGTTCTTTCTACTAGTTTCTGGGTTTCTTCTTCTTTGTTTGTTGTTCCAGTTTGTTGATGAGTGGTGGAAGCCCCCTTTCACCCCTCAACTTACCCCTCTCATTTCATTCAAATGTTGACCGTGACTGCGTCTCAAATGGTCTATCCGCTTAGTCCAATTTTGACATACTGTTCTTAACATTTTGGCCGGTATCTCATGAACAAATGCTTCTACAATATGTTGTCTTCCAATGCGTCAAGGAAGCGGGCTTGTCTATATACACATGAGCTGTAACAGAGCCCCATAAAAAATAGCATAAAGCCGTTAAATCGCACGATCTAGGCGACCGATTGACCGATTCCGAACATAAAATAAAATGTTCACCGAACTTGCCACTCACTAAATCCGTTGTTCCGGGTGCTGTGTGGCACTTGTCTTGTTGAAACCACATGTCATGCAAATCAAGCTCTTGCATTTTGGTCAAAAAAAGTAGGATATCATCTCACGATATACTAAGAAATCACTCTTTACATAGTGCTGCGCCCGCTCGTTTAAAAACGGCCCGCTGTAAACCAATTCACCGTGTGCCTTCCTAGATTAAAAACCCCTCAGCAAACGAAAGAGGTTCCAATACAACCAGCAGTGGCACCGACTGTGACACATACGACTTGTAGTCATTACTTCACTTGTATTCATTATGTGGGTCGTTGTATTGCTACATAGGGAGAAGCTGCAACTGCAGTCGCGGACAATCAGCGGTATCGTGTGAAAAGACTCAGTAAGAGGCCGGGAGGCACCGGCTCTTATTTAAATACAGGGTGCCTTTGATGCTCAATATGACAAAGCGATTTTTTTTTGCGCCTTTAAATAACCCATGGCCATTACGTTCCCGCAGCGATCGGTCCTATGGACCGCAACGAGCTTACTCCTCCTTAGGAGTTTGACGAGTATCGCTAACACCACATGCAATGTGGCGACAAGAACAACATCAAAAAAATAAACAAAAAAAGTAATTTTAATAATAGTTTCTCGGAGTTCATAAACGCGATTTTATTAAATTCCTAGCAATTTGGCCATTCCAGAACGATTAGTCACTGAATAAACAGATTGCGTTCTTTTGTTGTTGATGTAGCCACATTTTCATGTGGAGGTGAAGATCCTCGTCAGGCTCCTGTGTAAGCAAGCCCCGGTTCAAAGGACCGATCGCCGCGGGAACAATGTGGCTATTGGTTATTTATAGGCGCCAATAACTCGCCTTGTTCTATCGAGCATCATAGGCACTCGGTATTTGTGCAACAGCCGGTGCCACCAGGCCTCTCTCTGAGACTCTCCGCTCGATACCGCTGATTGTCCGCGACTGCTGTTGCAGCTACTTCGAATGGAGCATTCCACTATCCGTAAACTTCTCGTGACAGCAATGAACACCACACAGATCGGACCTCAATGTTCCAGCCTGTGTGGTGCTTACAGTTATCCCATGCCGGGCTTGCGTTCTTTTGAATGGTGACATCATATCTTTTAATAAACGGCGCTTGTAAGCTGCGATAAGATTAGCCGCATAGCTAATCAGGGCCAACATTTTTCTCCTTAAAAACTAAGCGAGAAAACCCGCTTAATGTGTAAATAAACCACCTCTATTATATCAACAGTCTCATTAGCCTAGCACCCTACGGGATATATGCCGCCGGAACGGCAATCAGAAGTAAATTAATAAATCAAACCACAGCCCTTGCCTTCCGCGCAAAACAACGGATAATTTTATCTATGTTTGCGGTGGCCAACTTCATATGTCAGAAGAGTCTGGTTATGGAACAAAGTTTGTGTGGGACCTATGTAATAACAGCAGTGAAGGGGCTCTGGTCTTAAAGCTTAATCAGCTAGAATGTTGCCTACTGGCTGCCTGAAGGAATGTCATATTCAAGCAAAATTGAATATCTATCAAACAGATGTTGGACAGTATTGGATTCTTTGGGTCCAATTTATGGTGAAATCATTTTTTTCTGTGTTTAGATGCCATTATGACTGATTGGAGGGCAAGAATTTCGAAATCAAAAGACTATGACTAGACATGAGCTCTAAGATTGAAGCAGAGCACACCAAATGGGCTCAATTATCTTTCTATGAAAACATGAAGCGAAAAATATATTCAAATTTTTGTTTTCAATGAAAGCATGCTGACAAAATGTCTTTTGGTTTTTGTGTTAATCCAAAGAATCAAAAATGCTATGAAAACGTAAAATAAAAGTTTTTAAGTACTCACTTATTCTGTTTTTGTTAGAGGTTTGTTGGATTGCTGGATGATCAAAGGAAATACACAACACAAAAAATGCCCGGAAATCAACTTAACTTATCAGCGCCGAAGTGGAGAAACTATAACAAGACAGGATGCACTTAAAAGGTAATGCGAACAGCTGAGTACCATTTTTTGTAAACACCACTTACACTGCTCCTTAAAGCCGGATTTAAGACTCTAGGCAGCTGATTTTATAAAGGGAAAACAAATGATCGAACCATTAAATCCGGATTTAAAGGCAATGTAACGGGATTTTAGATTTTCCAATAAATCTGAATGTCAAATGCTTGTTAACACTGCTGTATATTTTTTTCTTGAATCGATGTTTTATATGATCCAATATTCCACACATAAGCAACAAAACAGTGTTCTTATGATGAAAATACTACTTTCACACTCATTTGAAGGAGATAAATTATAAAACAACGTTTATTTCTAAAACCACTTTCAAATTTGCATTTGCGGTATTTGCAAACCAAGGTAGTTTCTTTGGTGGTAGATTTTTATTGTTGTGCTAATGACACTACCTCTTATTTGTACCACGATAACAAGACATGAACGAGTCGGAAATTGTAAGTGGAAGTCCTACACTAGATAAAAAAATCAAGGAAAAGAAAATATCGGTGTACAGTTTCTGGCAAAATCTGTAACACTATGTGCCATGTAAAATCCCCATTACAAGCTATGATCGATATAATGGAAAAGTCGACTATTCGATTTTTTAGCCCCTTATAGTCGACTTTGGTTTATAAGTCGATTAATCGATTAGTCGAAAATCGACTTTTGGATCCCTATTCATTCATTCATTGCAGAAAGTCGATTTATTCCATTATTTCTCCTAGGTGTAAACGCGAAGTGCATTTATTTTAACAAGAAGAGTAAATGATTTAACAATTTTACGTATATTAATAATTAATCATGAAAATAGTATAAATTGCGTTGTATCCTAACAAATGTTGTGTTTTTCTTCATTTAAGGGATGGCTCAAAGTAAACTTAACGATTTGGCTGGTAAATTCGGCAAAGGAGGCCCACCCGGTCTGACCACTGGTCTTAAATTCTTGGCCGCCATAGGAGCTGCTGCCTATGGAATCAATCAATCACTCTATACCGGTATGTTGCAACTAAACAAAATACTTATGGTTAAACATAAAAGAAAACATGAAAACTAGAAAACAGTAAAAGGCAATACCCTAACCTCAAAAATAGTGCTTAGCGATAATTGTCGGCAAATTTCATAATGAAAACGTGATATTGCAAGACACAGTTTAAGGTGAATGTATTACCAAGAACTTCGCTGAAATTCTAAAAACTAACATTTTATCCTTAATACTTACGTTTGAATAAAGGATTATGTTTAAATTTTGTGTTTTTCCAAAGAAGACATTCAGATTGCATAACATTTAAACCATGTCTAACTGCTATCGCCGCTTTGAATTTCATATAGCATAGTGTTTGTGTGTGTGTGTTTGTTCTAACATTTTGTTTTGCTTTTAATGTTCTCTCTTCCAGTTGATGGTGGTCACCGTGCCATTATCTTTAGCCGACTTGGCGGCATTCAAAATGATATCTATTCTGAGGGTCTACATTTCCGCATTCCATGGTTCCAATACCCCATCATCTATGATATTCGTTCTCGCCCTCGCAAAATTTCATCACCCACTGGCTCCAAGGATTTGCAAATGATCAATATCTCATTGCGTGTACTTTCACGTCCCGACTCTTCGCGTTTACCCTCAGTGCATCGTCAATTGGGTTTGGACTATGATGAGAAAGTGTTGCCCTCCATTTGTAATGAAGTGCTCAAAGGTGTAGTGGCCAAATTCAATGCATCACAGTTAATTACCCAGCGTGCACAGGTGAGTTCTTTGTTTGTTGACTATAAAAGTGGCAGTGTTATTAAATTGATGTTTGTTTCCAGGTTTCCTTATTGATCCGCAAGGAATTGATGGAACGTGCTCGCGATTTTAACATTATCTTGGATGATGTCTCCTTGACCGAATTGAGTTTTGGCAAGGAATACACAGCTGCCGTTGAAGCCAAACAGGTTGCCCAACAAGAGGCCCAACGTGCTGTGTTCTTTGTTGAACGCGCCAAACAAGAGAAACAACAAAAGATTGTTCAAGCTGAGGGTGAAGCCGAAGCAGCTAAAATGATATCCTTTTTTAAAACAAAACTAACGAAAGAGTTTCAAAGGATCATGGTAAATTTTGATTTTAATCGTTGATAATACAACGAGAAATAATTCTCCACTTATAGTGGAGACCGAACGGGAATAGCAAAACGATATCAAATGTTGAAGAGTTTTTCATAACATAATGCCGAGGTTCTCACTCCACTAAGAGGTTGGTTATGGCTTTGTTTCAAATTAATCTATCCCTTCGAAGACAAAACAAGGAATACCAAGTAATTCTTCAAACACTTTGTTTATTTTGAATGCCCGAAAACCATTAGCACGTCAAAGAGCCAATAGGCCTAATTAGAATATTGAGTTTGTAGAAGTAAAAAACCAGACAATCCCATGGCAGCCGGTTGTATGTACCGGGTTGACCCGATGAATTCATTCGTCGGCAAGTGCTGCCGCCTCAATGTGCAACATACTGATACAACAACAACAACCAAACTTCCAACAAACTATGCCTATAATTTGTCTTACATAAAATTGATGCATGTTTTGTTGATAATTCTTTATGGAAATTCTTTCTACTGATTCTAAATTCATAGGTTAACACGTTTTTAGATCAAACAAAACTAAATTTATCGATAAGTATAGACGTTATGAGCATATGTGGATACACATTAAGCTGAAAACAAAATTTTTTGAAAACTCTTGGAGATGTGCGTTCATCCACTAATCGTTCGCTAAGTTCCTTTATAATATCCGGAACTAGTTAGCCTGTTACTTGGTTAAGGTGATTTCGGAGTGTTCTATTTGAAAAATGCGTAAACTGGTTGGAAAAAAAGCAAAAAGTGTACCACCGTAACTGAGGTTAGCATGTCCGTCTTTAACGTTGAAAACTTGGGCTCAAATCCTGGCGACAACGAACATCAGACAAATTTTTCAATGGTGGTTGTCCCCTCCTACTTACCTTACGTAATTAGTGTAAACTTCTATACAAAGTATTGTCGCTCTGCGGCAAACCTTTCGGACTCTGCTATAAAAATGAGGTCTCTTATCAATAAGCTTAAAAACTTCGGACATCACTCATTGATATGAGAAAAGTTTACTCGCTGTTCCTAAATGGAATGTTTATTGGCCAATTTGCAATTTGTGTGGTGTGGCACCATGTTACAAGCGAGATACATTTGAATAGTACAACTATGAGCACAACATAGTACAACTATGAGCACCACACAGGTTGCAACTTTGAGCTCGGATTTATCTTCACTCCTTCCGCAAAACACCCCCGAAAAAGAACTTATTTATTGGCCATGGCAATATAGGGCACATATAAAAGGTATTTGGGAGTAGAATACGAATCTGAAATCCAAATGTTAGACCAAATATTTGGTCACCGCCCCTCCCCCAAAGAGGACAAGTTTATCGACCATGACGATCTAGCCATGTCCGTCCGTCTGTCTGTTGAAATCACGCTACAGTCTTTAAAAATAGAGATATTGAGCAGAAACTTTGCACAGATTCTTTTTTTGTCCATGAGCAGGTTAAGTTCGAAGATGGGCTATATCGGACTATATCTTGATATAGCCCCCATATAGACCGATCCGCCGATTTAGGGTCTTAGGCCCATAAAAGCCACATTTGTTATCATATTTTGCTGAAATTTGGGACAGTGAGTTATGTTAGGCCCTTCGACATCCTTCTTCAATTTGGCCCAGATCGGTCAAGATTTGGATATAGCTGCCATATAGACCGATCCTCCGATTTGGGGTCTTAGGCCTATAAAAGCCTCATGTATTATCCTATTTTGCTGAAAATTGGAACAGTGAGTTAAGTTAAGCCCCTCAACATACTTCTGCAATATGGCACAGATCGGTCCAAATTTGGCTATAGCTGCCATATAGACCTATCTCTTGAATTGTTCCAAATCGCAAAATATTTCGATATAGCTGCTATGGGGCATAAGGTATGCATTTCCCACTGGATTTTGACGAAAGGTGGTTTACATATATACCCGAGGTGGTGGGTATCCAAAGTTTCTGGCAAAAATATTCTATAAAAATAAAATTTTGGCAAAATTTTCTATAAAATTAAAATTCTGGCAAAATTTTTTATAAAAATCAAATTTTGGCAACATTTTCTATAAAAATAAATTTTTGGCAAAATTTTTTATAAAAATAAAATTTTGGCTAGATTTTCTATAAAAATTAAATTTTCTATGAAAATAAATTTTTGACTAGTATTTCTAGAAAATTTGCCAAAATTTTCTATGAAAATTGAATGTTGAGAAAATTTTGACGTTTTTATACATTTAGCCATATTTTCTATGAAAAAAAAGTTAATGGAAATTTTCTATTAAATAATTTTTTTTTTTTTTTAAATTTTGAAAAAAAAAACAGGACTTTCAAGCAACAATGAACGTTTGTCGTTAGAGCAATAATGAAGATTGTCTGTGTACCCTGTCAGCAATTGTAGGTGTGTGGACAAGAAATCCATCGCTACAACAAACGTTTGCTAGTGAGACAAAGTGTCGAACTTGGTTAGTGTTGTTAAAATTCCGTAGAAGAACTTTCGCAATTTCTTGATAAACATGTGTAAATACAATCTACCATGGAAGACCTTTGAAGCCCCCACACGTTAAGATTTCTGATGATGACCAACTTGCCTAAAGGTCGAAACGCATCAAATCGTGCTTGGTGTAGTGTATCTCCTATTTCTTTCCCCTAGCATAGAAATTTTCGATAATTTACCTCATCTCGAAAGAGAAATGAATTCAAAATTTCAGCAAATTATTTTAAAAAATAAATTGTTGGAAATGTTTACTAGAAAATCAAATATGGTTATGATGCACAAACAAATCTCCTTTCGATGGAAGTGCGGTTTATCAGACCACAAAATTGTATACTGATATAGGTTTGAAGTATGCCGCCAGATGCTTGCAATAAATAAGCGATTAATCCCATGGCAGCCGGTTGTACGTATCGGATTGACCCGATGAAATCCTTCATCAGCATGGGCTGCCGCCTTCTACAACAACAACAACAACAAGCGATTGTTGCAATAAAATTGCAGGTTTATTGGGCTAGTAGAGATCGTTCCTTCCAAAATGTCGGATTTGAGTTTCCGGCCAAGAAAATCAATAAATGAACATTCTCTCCTGCCAAGGGAACAGGAGGCACTGTAATACCAATGTAAGACCATTCGAAGCCCCCACACCATTATAGGTTTAATAACTGGCGTGAACAGCCAGTTGCTGTCAATAATTAACGATTGCCAAACGTCCTCTTGCAAGTTTATTGGGTTAGTAGAGATCGTACTTTCCAAAATGTCGGATTTTAATTATCGAACAAGAAAATCAATAAATGAACATTCTCTCCTCCCAAGGGAACAGAAGGCATTGTAAGAACCTTAAAGCTATTGTTCAAGCTCAATGCAACTACTGTTTAGACATATTTAGGCCTAGACGATTTTCGAAAGCACGCTTCTCTGTCGAAGGAAGTGCTTCTTGAAGGGTGTGTAGTTAAGTTTCCCCTAAAAAAAACTTTAAACCTGTAAGAGAAGGGCTATGTTTGCAGATGGAGGCGGCTAGGAATTGCGAATGCATCTATGAAATTTAAATTTACCATGCGTCTTTACCTTTTATAATTGATTTTAAAATACATACTTCAAAATATTGGTTTTCCATAACTGCTAAGTTTACTTAGGTCTGGCTGTTAAACAGAATCCCGCTTACTTGAAACTGCGTAAATTGCGTGCTGCACAAAGTATAGCCAGAACCGTAAGTTGCAGACATTCTATTTTGATGTTCTTCTTCTATAATTTTTATGTTCTTCTTCCATACAGATTGCCACCTCACAGAACAAGGTCTACCTCTCGGCCGATAGCTTGATGTTGAACATCCAAGATTCCGGTTTCGATGATATGACTGAGAAAGTTTACAAAAGTAAATAAACGTTTCTAAAACTACATATGTAACAACAAACAAACAAACAAAAACTAAATCTTATCCAAAACACCATGTGTTATACTGTTAACAAAAAAGTTGAAGAAAAATTCATTATTTTAAAATGATATTGGCATCATTTGGCATTGGGCAGATTTCTCGAAATTTTACTTTGAGCAACTATATAAAAGAGATATACAAAATGAAAAAATTTTCTTGTATTTTCTTTATCTCTTCTTCTCTTTTTCTGATGTTTCCTTTTTTTTACCTCGACATTGCGATTTTTTTGGGTTTTAACTCAATAATTCTAGCTCTCCCGGATGATTTACTCACACATCAGCCCTATTAACAGCAAGAAAAGGGAAATGCATTTGATAAGCCATTTGATTTTTTTCATTTTGAATCACTTTTTTGTTAATGCATATATCTTTTTTTAATACTTTTAATTTTAAAATGGTTTTTTTTTATATATAACTGCTGAATCCATATATAGAGATATGTTATAAACCAATGGTAGCAGCTTCCTTATAATTCATGGATGTAAATTACTTTAATTTCATCATCATAGTTTTTAAGTTGAAAAGAGAAACTAAATTGTTAACCCAAAATTTAAGATGCTTTTGAAACAAAGGCTTTACACCGAACTGAATAATTTGTATTACCCTATTCGCATTTGAAAAGTGTCAGGCACTTAATACAAAAGCATACTTAATAAGATCTTATTGTTAAATACAAAAATCCTATAAACAAAAACAATAACCACAAAATGTCTTCTAGTTGTTTGATAGCGAAAAGGCGAATAAACGTAAAGCAACGATTGAATAAAAGTTTTAATTTCTGTTTAAAGTATCCTTGTCGAGATAACTTTTTTAATTTTGTTATTTTATTTCCCAACATTTTTCAGTTGGCGTCAATTGGTTTGGTGGCACCACGAATACGCTAATCAAGAATTCTTCGGCAGCGGGTTTAACGGTGGGGGCACTAGCTCACCATACCGCTGATCGTATGGTTTAGCAAGTTTCATTACTATACCAAGAGACCAGCCAGTGACTTTTTTAAACTGCTACAATGTGCCTTAAGTTAAAGTTAGAAAATAATTTTTACCAATTCGCATTACTGTTTTTGAACAATCAATCTGAGCGAACGATGTGTTCGTATGTTATTTTTGTATCGCTGCGCAATGAACACTTTGGAAAAATGTCAATCCCAGTCTTCAGTTGCAATAAAATTTTGTACCGCAAGAACTAGTACAAATAATAATAAAATGTAAGTGATTTTCGTTTTTCTTTCCAAATTAAACTTCAATTAATACAATACAATCTATATATTTTGATATAAATGATACTATTTGGGACATTTAGCCATCACAGTAATCTTCGCTTAAAGAAAGAATTCTTGTGTTCTAGAAATGAAATATAGGAATAAATAAATATTTCCTGCAAACTCTCTAGTACTCGTATTAGGGCTAATCTCTCCTTTTTATGGTCAAGTCCAAATGGCTCGTCTAACAACGGCGTCTTTAATAAGACATTTTTAACGGATGATATAGTTACAACTTTCGCCTTCGCTGAAAATGTATGCACAATGATGATCCTATCCCATTGGAGGTTTTGCTATTTATAGAATTTTAGTTGTAGCCATGAGTTATTCTGAATCGATCCCGGTACGTAAAGTGGAAAACAGTTACAAATTAATTTTTGTTCTCAATAAACGAAGTCGAATAGTAAGGAGTTGTGTTGGCTCCAAGAAACAACTAAAAATGCTGAATTCCCTGGCAGCCGGTTATACGCACCGGATTGACCCGAAGGAGTCCTTCATGGGCAAGGGCTGCCGCCTCAGTGTACAACTCATTGCTAAGACAACGACAACTAAAAATGCTTAAAGTTAAGGCAGGCTGAATCTTATTAGCCTTCAACTAGGGTTACCACTGTGACTTTTTTCATTTAGATTTCGTAAGGAGTAGCTGCAATAGCAACAGGAGCATTCCACTATCCGCAACCTGTGGACGGACCCGGAAGCTCAATCCTCAGCTTTTCGTGATATCAATGAACAACCCATAGATGTAGTTGTTGTAGCCACGTTTTCATGTGGAGGTGGCGATCCTTATCAAGTTGCTGTAGGTGAGCGTTCGCCGCTGGAGCTTCTCGTGATATCAATGAACACCCCACAGATGTTGTTGTTGTAGCCACTTTTTCATGTGGAGGTGGCGATCCTCATCCAAGTTCCTGCAGCTGAATGATCGCCGCTGGAACAGGGTGACCATTGGTTATTAAAAGACGCCAATAGCCTGCCTTATCATATCGAGCATCATAGGCACTCGGTATTTGTAAAAGAGCCGTTGCCTCCAGGCCTCTCACTGAGACTCTCCGATCGATACAGCAGTCCGCGACTGCCGTCGCAGCTACTCCGCAGGGAGCATTTCATTATCCGCAACCTGAGGACACGCCCGGTAGCTCGCAGCTAAGCTTCTCGTGACAGCACTAAACACCACACAGATAGAACTTAACTTTTCCAGTCTGTGTGGTGCTCACAGCTATCCCGTGCCGGACAGACACAGTTATAGTTATCCCGGGCCGGGAGATTTAGACTTTAGTTGGCATGTATGTTGAAGGTCCTAATAGAAGTCGCTGTGCAAAATATCAGCTAAATCAAACAAGAACTTCGCCCTCTATGGAATCAAGAAGTGCATTCGGGAGATCGGTTGATACGGGACCTAATCAGAGTTAAGATATACTTAGAACGTATGTTAAAGCTCATAGAAGAAGTCGCTGTGCAGCAAAATCGATAGAAATTGTGCCTTTAAGAGGCTCAAGAAGTTTAATTAGGAGGTCGGGTTATATGAGAGCTATATAAGGTTTTGGGCCGATTCAGACTAAACTTAGTACATCTGTTGAGTGCCATAGAAAACCTCATAGCCAAATCGGATAAGAATTGCGTTTTCTAGACAATCAAGAAATATAATCGGTAGATCGGTTTATATGGGAGCTATATCTAAAGATGGACCATATGGCCTATTTACAATCCTAACTGACCTCTACTAATTGGAGGTTTTTGTTCCAAGCGACTAGCTTTACTACTTCATTCTTCGTCCAACGAGGGAGGAGTAGTGCCTCAAGCGCCTTGGTTCCTGGTGAGAGAAGGAAGATGGGTCTTTTTTTTACTAGTTTTTATCGATTTTCTCCCACTGTGCGACGCAGCATTAATATGTGCAAGGCAGGTTCCAAACTATGCCGTGCGTAGCTCAAAATCACTCGATGTGCCGATTTCACTCGACTTCATTGGTTTCATTGCCTTGTGGTTGTGATCGGTCATCCGTGTCCGAAATGTTTTGCGTTGCTCTCATAGTAATGAGTGCAGTCCGAATAAAATGTAAGCTCAATGATAAGGGGCCTCATTTTTTATGCTGAGTCCAAACGGTAGAGAAGTTTTAACATGGCAGGATACCTCACAAATATCGCTAGCATTAGGAGGGGAAAACATTGCTGAAAATTTTTTCTGACGTTCTCGACAGGATTCGAACCAGCCGTTTAACGTCATTGAAGGGCATGCTGAACTCAGCGCTACGGTGGCCTGTGGAGAAAGGGTGTTCATTATAATTCTCCTCATGTTCTCCGTAGTTTCTGGTATTCATGTCATGTCTCGGTTTGAGTTTCCTAGAGAAACCTTCTTTTGCAACAATAGTAGTAGCAACAGAAGTGAAGTAGTAGCAACAATAGTATAGTAGTAGCAACAATAGTGTAGTAGTAGCAACAATAGTGTAGTAGTAGCAAAAATAGTGTAGTAGTAGCAATAATAGTGCGCGATTCTTGACAAGCTCTTGTAGGTGAGCAAGCTCGTTATGATCCATAGGACAGATTGCCGCTGGAAATTAGTGGCCATTAGTAATTTAAAGGCACCGGTGAGTCGCTTTGTCATATCGGGCATCATAGGCACTCCACTCGATACCGTAGATTGTCCACGACATCGCCCGCTAGCTCTCAGCTGAGCTTATCGTAATGACGATGAACATCATACAGTTCCAGCCTGTGTCGTGCTCATAGTTATTGCGTGTCGGGAGAAACACTTTTTATTCCCACCACCATAGGATGGGGGTGTACTAATCTTGTCATTCCGTGTTTAACACCTCGAAATATTGATGGGCGACAGCAGGAGGCCACCGTAGCGCAGAGGTTAGCTTTTCCGCCTATGACGCTGAACGCCTAGGTTCGAATCCTGGCGAGACCTGACTTTCCCTTCCTAATGCTGGCAACATTTGTGAGGTAATATGCGAGGTGTCGCACTGCGGCACGCCGTTCGGACTCGGCTATAAAAAGAGGGCCCCTTTAGTATTGAGCTTAAACTTGAATTGGACTGGACTCATTGATAGGGGAGAAGTTTGACCCTTATCCTTAGTGGAATATTTATTTGACCTCATAATGTATATATATATATATCGGTTCAGATTTGGGTATGACCTTCAAATTTCATCCGATTTGGCTAAAATTTGGAATGAAGACTTAAGTTGTGATTTCAAACATTCATGTCAAGAGTGGTTCGAATCGGTCGAATCGAAGTAATTGCTGATTTTTCATATAGTCGGCGTTGACAAATTTTAAGCAAATTTTAAGCATTAATCGAATTGGATCGTCATGTAACTGAGCGTGAGATAGGAGAGAAGTTAAATATACCAAAATCAACCGCTCATTATCACATAAAAAGTCTTGGACTGGTGAAAAAGCTTGATATTTGGGTACCACATGTATTGAAAGAAATTCATTTAACAAACCGAATCAACGCTTGTGCACCTTATGCACCTTAAACGCAATGAATTTGATCCGTTTTTAAAACGAATCATAACTGGAGATGAAAAATGGATTGTTTACAATAACGTTAGTCGAAAACGATCATGGTCCAAGCATGGTGAACCAGGTCAAACTACTTCAAAGGCTGATATCCACCAAAAGAAGGTTATGCTGTCTGTTTGGTGGGATTGGAAGGGTGTGGTATATTTTGAGCTGCTTCCAAGGAACCAAACGATTAATTCGGATGTTTACTGTCAACAATTGGACAAATTGAATACAGCCATCAAGGGGAAGCGACCAGAATTGGTCAATCGTAAAGGTGTCATATTCCACCAGGACAACGCTAGACCGCACACATCTTAGGTCACTCGCCAAAAACTGAGTGAGCTTTGCTGGGAACTTTTGATGCATCCACCATATAGCCCTGACCTTGCACCATCAGACTACCATTTATTTGGATCTTTGCAGAACTCCTTAAATGGTAAAACTTTCGGCAATGATGAGGCTATAAAATCGCACTTGGTTCATTTTTTTGCAGATAAAGGCCAGAAGTTCCATGAGCGTGGAATACTAAATTTGCCAGGAAGATGGCAAAAGGTTATCGAACAAAATGGCAATTATATATTTGATTAAAGTTCATTCTAAGTTTTATTAAAAATGCATTTACTTTTTTTTTGAAAAAATCCGCAATTACTTTTTGGGCAACCCATATATCCCCCATATAAAGCGATCCCCGGATTTGAATTCTTGAGCCCTTAGAAGACTCAATTTTCATTTTAATTAGGTGAAATTTGGAACAAAGACTTGAGTTATGACTTCCAAAATGCATGACAAGCATAATCCGTATCGGTCTATAAACATACATAGCCCCCATATAAAACGATTCCCAGATTTGGGTTCTTGAGCCCTTAGAAGCCTAAATTTTCATCCGATTTGGCTGAAATTTGGAACAAAGACTTGTGTTATGAATTCCAACATCCATGCCATGTATGATCCGAATCGGTCCATAAACAGATATAGCCCCATATAAACCGGTTCCCGGACATGACTTCTTCAGGCCTTAGAAACCTTTATGTTCTCCTGATTTGGTTGAAATTTTGCCCAAAAACCCATCATATAAGTTTATTCGAATCGGTCGATATGGTGTTATAGGCCACCCTAAGTAGAGGCTCCCCTAAGTATAGGATCCCCTAATTATAGGCTCCCCTAAGAATAGGCTCCCCTAAGTATAGGCTCCCCTAAGTATAGGCTCCCCTAAGTATAGGCTCCCCTAAGTATAGGCTCCCCTAAGTATAGGCTCCCCTAAGTATAGGCTCTCCTTAGTATAGGCTCCCCTAAGTACCGATATTCCGATATGACTTCTTGAGACCAAAATAATCCAAAATTCAAACTTAATTGTTAAGGTTAAATTTTTAGCGGAATCGATGGTGGTGGATACCCAAGATTCGACCCGTCCGAACTTAGAAAGCTTTTAGAGGAGGAGGAGGAGGAGGAGCCATGCCTTCCCGTTCTGGTTATCTTGCGGTTTTTTCCGTAGTATTCGTTCCTTTTCCTATGACATATCCCACGGACTCCTCTATGTTAAGTTAAACACATTTTTTTAATATTTGAAACACTTCGTTTTTTTATTTGAAATATCAATAAATTACGAATAAATTTTACTTAATACGTTATTACAATTAAGAGCAAATCTTAAGTATTTGCTGTTATTTAAATCAATTATTAATATAAGTTTTATATGAATTTCTATATGTGTATGTAATTAATGAATAATGTTGTTGTGTTTTTGGGCGTTTTTTTCTTCCAAAATTTTTATCAATTAATTTGTTTCCATTAAAAATATTGTAAAAAATTGTCATAAGAGCAAAAATTTATACTATTCAATATTCAATAAATTTTTTATGTGGGTTTGGTAGGTTAGGTTTTTTGTTGTTTTATAAATTCATTCATTTTATCATCATCATCATCATTCATTCAATAAGAGCCACGTAAGAAACAAACTCTAGAGCCACATCATTATACAATGTGCTGTCAAAGATATTTTCTTGCAAATACTTATTTTGTTGTAATGTAACTTTTGGTAAAACTATTTTCCATATTGTTTTTTGAATAATTGAATCAATTCCACAAATATGCAATTGTGTGTGTCTGTGTGGAGATAAGGTTTTTATGTGTGTGTGTGTTTGTGTGTGTGAGTATGGTGTTTATTATAGATATTCCCTAATAAGATACCAGTATTTAGCAGACTGCAACTTCAGACCAGAGTTTTTTTGGTATTGGCGGAGGACCTACAGCATAGAGAAAGGAAGATACGGGAGCCTTGAGGAGAATAAGTGGAGGCAGTGTTCACTTGGGGAATGTGTCAAAACTGTAGGTGAAATGGCGAATCTTATCTGAAGTACATGTATCAGGCAGTGGATGGCTTGCCCCCCTCATCGCTGTTGGGTCTTTCGGTGCGTGGACTGGGTTCCGGTGCTGGATTACGATCACGATGACGCCTCAATGTCGAGGTCGACGATGAGGGAGCCGAAGTACTTAGAGTGTAATTTGAAGGCAAGACAACATTCAGCAAATCTCCCGTCAACATGCTGCGTCCACTGACCGCCCGACCCGGCAAGATGGGATTTGTGTTGCTGCCATTACTTGCAGAGGCTGAGGTTGACGACGACGTTGAGGACACATTAAGGGAGGACAAGGCAGAGGTAACCGAATTCGAAGAGGTGGTGGCAGTGTTAGTCAAACCATTGGTGGCAGTAGGTGAAGCACTTTTCGATAGTGTTCCCCCGTTGGCGGCATTGGCAAAGGACTCAGCTATGGAATTCAGTGGGGGTCATAAGTTTGTAGTTTGCACCAGCCCCCTTTCCAAATGGAAACAATCGAGCACTGCAGCGCCCACAGAGCTACGGCGGGCCACCATTGAATTGACTATAGTCCATTTATTAAGGCGTATATCATAGCGTTCCACCGAATTCAAAGAGGACGAACCATCATTGCCTCCCAGGGCGAAGAGAGAACCTTCTACCTCCACCACTTCATGGGTGGAGCGCCGCGAATGCATGGCCGCTATGGGCTCCCAACTGTTGCGTCGCAAATTGAAGCGTTCACCACTGGACATGCACATTGTGCCATCATTGCCACCTATGCAATAGAGATAGCCATCCGAAGAGGCCACACCACAGCTGCTGCGTCTGGCTGTCATGCTGGGCACTGCATACCAGCGACCAA
This sequence comes from Stomoxys calcitrans, assembly GCF_963082655.1. NCBI lineage: Eukaryota > Metazoa > Arthropoda > Insecta > Diptera > Muscidae > Stomoxys > Stomoxys calcitrans. The sequence continues at coordinate 122,041,412 of NC_081556.1, forward strand.
CGCGTGGATCAAAACGCTCCACACTCGACTGATAGTTGGTGGAATCAAAGCCTCCCAAAGAATAAATGCAGTTGTCCAATACCGCCAAACGGCAATAGCGACGCCGCGTATTCATGGCCGGACAAGAGCTCCATATAGAGGTTAAGGGATCATAGCGCTCAGTACTGCTAAGACAGGAAGCTCCATCATAGCCACCACAAACATAAATGAGGCCATCAAACGAGCAAATACCCAGGCAAGAACGTTTGGTACCCATGGGGGTGATGTAGGTCCATTTGTTGGTCAGCGGATTGTAACATTCGGCAGTGGCCAAGTCATTGACCCCATCATAGCCTCCCACCACATAGAGACTTTTGTGTAGTGCAGTAACACCGGAACGTGAACGACGCCACAACATGGGTGCAATGCTGGACCAGACATTACCGCGAGGATTGTAGACTTCACATTCATTGTGTATGGCAAATAGGCTGCCACCACCCACCGCAAATACATAGGGTTTCATGCCATCTGGCCTACGTTCATGAGTCCGCTGGCTGCTCATTAAGCTTCTTTGCTCCGGCAAAAGATGATATTTCATGGCTTCCAGCAATAGCTCCTTGCATTGCGAATCTTCGCGTATAAGTGACTCTGTCTCCACACAGGTCATCAAGAAGTCGCGACTCACCAGCGGCAAGCGCACATGACTCATTAGCTCGGCTATGTGGATTTGTCGCTCATCCATGTCATGTTTAATCCAATTGAGCACAGCATGGAAAACTTTTTCCTCCGAAGAAATATTCAGCAAATTGTTGGATATTAAATCTTTCACCTGAAAGAAAAGGAAAATACATTTAAGTTTTATTGATCTACACAGAAAAAAATAAAAATCGGTTTCAATCATGAAATTAATCGATCCAATTAATTTTTTAATTGAAACTGCTTCAATCACGAAAATGGCAATATCAATCACAGTTTTTAAAAAAAGCAATTAAAAAAAAATATTTGAAATTTTCCATGAATTTTTTAATTGATCCAATTAAACAAATGATTGAAATTGTTAGAAATTTTTCATTAATTTTTTAATTGCGCCAATTTACAAAATGATTGACAATTTTTGAAACTTCTTTTTTTCAATTATGGTTCCTAGAATCGGCTTCTATGGGATTGTTATAAGTTTAACTAAATGTTGGACATATAGATCTTTGAAATCTCCTTACTGATATATGGTAGGGGACGACATGTAATATGGTGCTTAAATAAAATCAACTGAAGGCTACATTACAGCTTTTATAAAAGTAGGGATATGGAGTCTAACACCAATTTGTAGTTCAAACATTTTTCGATTCAATTGAAAAAATGATTGATTCAATTAGTTTTTTAATTGAAAATTAAGAAATTTTCAATCACGACCGTGATTATATTCAATTAAAACAATGATTGAATCAATTAATTTTTTAATTAAAAACGATTTTATTTTCAATTAAATTTTTGATTCAAAAAATTTTTATGGCTTTTTTTTCTGTGTAAAGGTTGAGATGTATTTGAGATGCTTTGTTTCAGATATGCCAGGCAAAACTATGAAAAATTTCAAGTAATTGCTCAGATGTGGAAAAGTATTGGTTTTTAAGGGTCAAGAATCTGAATGGCAAATTTTGCCCATGAACACTCCACTAAGGAACAGGGGCAAACTTCTCACATATCAATGAGTGCAGTCCGATTCAAGTTTAAACTCAATGATAAGGGGCCTCCTTTTTCTAGCCGAGTCCGAACGGCGTGCCGCAGTGCGACACCTCTTTGGAAAGAAGTTTTACATGGCAAAGTACCTCACATATGTTGCCAGCATTAGGAGGGAAAAACCACCGCTGAACATTTTTTCTGATGGTCTTGCCAGGATTCGAACCCAGGCGTTCAGCGTCATAGGCGGACATGCTAACCTCTGCGCTACGGTGGCCTCCGTCTGAATCTGAATTAGCTGTGCAAAAAGCCCAAAGGGTCTTGGAGATAGCATGCGACTGGGTTAGACCTAGGAGTCTGATTAATTCAGAGAAGACTGAAGCCTATTATTTATTAAGAGAGACGCCTCGCTTTCTCTCCAGATCGATTTCTATATCCGACAAGGCCGATACCTGAAAGTAATCTTGGAATGAACTGGAAGTTTAACAACGGTGGGCGTACGGAGACGGCTCACAAATTTTGGGCCCTATTCAGCTATTTATCCTTGGGGTTTGATTAGACCAATACTAACATACACCTATGTAGTATGGTAGACAGTGATGGAGAGGAAGTGCAACATAACGGAATTACAACAGGTTCAGGGAATGAGCTTTTAAATGCCCATTACAGAAAATGTATTCCTCTAGCCGAACATATAATAGAATAGACGTCCAAGCGTTTCGATCTACTGCGCTTTTTCTCCAATCTCTGACACCCAGTTTCGAGATGTCGCTCTCCAGTTGGTCACTCCATCGGAGTTTAGGTCTTCTATTATGGTTGCCTTCAATAGACTTATTTGCTGGAGATTCTTCATGCAGGCTGGTCCATATTTTTTACGAAGGATTTTTCTCTCAAACACTCCAAGTACCGCCTTATTTGCTTTCGCAAGTATCCAAGTTTCGGAAGCATATACCATCATGGGTATTATCAGTGTCTTGTAGAGTGTAATTCCGTCTGTCGAGATGTGGCTTTGCTCTTCATCTCCTTGCTCAATCTAATGTAGCATATGTTAGTCAATAATATCTTTCGTTTTATTTTAAAACTGGTGTCATTTGTTTCGGTTACGGCGGTGCCGAAGTAGATATAGTTGCTGACTATCTCAAGTTGTAGCTCCCAACATACTCCATTTTCTCTATCTGCTCGGGTTTACAGAACTTTGGGGGAGTTGGTTTGCTGGAGCTTCTTCATGCAGACTGGTCCATATATTTTACCAAGGATTTTTCTCTCAAACACTCCATCCTCCACCCTCATCTGCTTTCGCAAGTATCCACTTGGTTTTATTGCCATTTACTGCAAAATCCATTTTCGTTGATTCTCTTTCGACACTTTCGAAGACTGCAATGCTTCTTTCGGTGACCGATGTCGTCGGCATAGGTCAGTAGCATATGTTCTCTTGGGAGTCGTATGCCATGTCTATTCACACCTCGTATAATCTTCTCCAACAGGATATTAAAGAGATCACACGATTGGCTGCTTCTTTGTATCAAACCTCGTTGGGTACTGAGCGGTTCGGAGAGGTTTTCTCCTATTTTAAATGACGAGCGTGTATCAGTAAGCGTCATCCTGCCAAGTCGGACATGGCTTGAAATTAAAATTTAAACGTATAGGGCTGTCAAAGGCGGCTTTGTAGTCAACAAAAAGATGATGGGTGTTGATTTGTCCTTTTTGGGTCTTTTCTAGGATTTGGTGCAGTGTAAATATCTGGTCTGTGGTAGATTTACCAGTTCTAAAGCCACACTGATAGCACCCAATTATTTCGTTGACTTAAGACATTAATCTTTTACATAGTACGCTCGATAGTATCTTGTATGCGATGGGGAGGAGACTTATTCCTCTCTAGTTCTCACGGGTGTAGTTGGTCTTGTCCCCTTTCTTGTGTACGGGACATAGTGTGCAGAGGTTCTAATCATCGGGTATGCGTTCTCTACACTCAGAAAAATTTGTCTGCTGATATCAGCAAACACTGTCGGTGGATATTTAAAAAAAAAAAAATTTAAACTTTCAAATAAATTAATTCAAAATTTTTGAACTTCTAAACAACATTTGAGGCATTTACTACATAATAATAAAAAATTTTGCAAATTTTTAATTTTTTTTTTCAAAGTGTAAATATAATGGTGGTATTTATTTTGTCTGCTGTTATTTACATTCAATCAAAAATTAGCAAACTGTAAAAAATTAGAAAAAAAAATTACGTTATACGCTTGTAAAATGAAAGATTAGATGGGATATATAAATTTTTGAAATACTTATGACAAGTTGAAACTTTTTTTATTTTTTATCGTTTGAAAATAGTAGAAAATGTTTGCTGTTTTAGCAACAAATTACTGCTGTCCCATTTTCAGCAGACTTTCTGCTGTTACAGCAAACATTTTTCTCTGTTTTTACAAACAAATTTCTATGAGTGTAGCCAGATTGGGCAGACGATCTAATGCATACGCCTTATCAGCGTGTCGCATCCGGTCTTAAACAGTTCAGAAGGCAACCCATCGGCTCCTGCTGCCTTATTGGTTGTTTGCCGGATTACTGCTACGTGAACCTCGTGGTATACTCATAACCACCATCATCGGATACTAGCAGCTGGGAAAAGTGTTATTTCCATATCCTCAGAACACTTTCGGTATCAGTTACCAGGTTTTCTTCTTTGTCTCTGCAGGAGGACGTGTCTGTACCAAAGCCATCGGTTTGATTATTTCATATTTTATTATTTGATTCATTCTGGCTCCTGAACATCACGTTTCGCTCACACTCACGTCTTTCCATTTCCCTCTCCTTCCTGTGGAAGAGACGTTTGTCCTCTCTCCTTTCTACCGATACTTCTGCTTCATTTGCTACTAGCAGCAAAGTTCCCTTGTACGTCGCATTCTTAGCTTTTTGTCACTCCTGGTTGTACCATGGGTTCCTTGGGGGAGGCCTTTGGCGCCCAAGTACGGATGTTGCGGCACGTATACCGTTCCTGTATCTAGATTTCTTGAGCTTATAGAAGACGCAATTATTATCCAATTTGTCTGAAATTTTGCTTGAGATATTTTCTTATGACTTTCAACAACTATGCTAAGTATGGTCAAAATCGGTCCAAAAATCGTAGCCTGATAAAGCTGCCATATAAACCAATCTTGGAACTAGACTTCTTAAACCTCTAGAGGGCGCAATTATCCGATGGGTCTGACATTTTACATGAGAAGTTTTGTTTTAACTTTCAATAACTGTGCCAGGTATGGTCCGAATCGGTCAAAACCTAATATAGCTCCTATATAATCCGTTAATAATACTTGAACCTCTATAGCTCCCATCCAAACCTATCTTCCTGTTATACTTCTTGAGTCTCTTTTCACAGTGACTATTTTTATGACCTCTAACATACATGCCAAGTATGGGCTGAATCGGTCCATAATCTGATATATATAATAGCCCCCATATTAACAGATCTCCCGATTTAACTTCTTGAGTTTCTATAAGGCGCAATTTGAATCCAATTTGGTTGAAACTTTCCACAAAGGCATTTACTATAGTCTTCAACATCCTAGCCAAGTATGGCCCGAATCGGTTCATAATCTGATACAGCTCCAATAGCATAGCAATTCTTATCGAATATCCTTTGTTTGCCCATCAAGAGATACCGGGCAAAGAACTTGACATATGCTATCCATGTTGGAGGGTATACAAGATTCGGTCCGGCCGAACTTGGCACGTTTACAATTGTTTTTTGTTTATCAACTTACCTCTTCAAATGGTAAAAGCAAAAATTCCTCTGTACCAACAACCTGCTGAAAATTCTGCAAAGCATATTTGTGGGATCTCGTATGTAACTCCTTGCATGAATGGGCATCTGTAAAATTCCAAATTAAAAAAAAAAAACAAATCGATTTTAAATTGTTTTCATTTCCTGACTGCATTTCAACAGTTCAACTCACCCGCAAAACTTCGTATGCCCAAACAATTCGATGGATGCAATTGGCGAAGCAGAAATTTACAGCAGGCCTCTCTAACCGAATGCATTTGCAGGAGACTAGAGGCAGGCAATAGAACCTGAACATTCTGTTCGGTTATGGTTATCTCACCGGTATAAATGTAATCGATTAAATGTTTAATGGCAACCACATCGATGTCATGCAGACGCACTATGCCCTGGGTACGCTCCAACATGTCATCTGTAGGAGGGAAGCATAAATGGGCGGAAGGAAGGTCAGCAGCGTCAAGGTTCGATGGTAGCAAAATTTATGGTTGAAGGCATAAAATATAATGGAAGTTATTAAAAGCATTAGGTGGAGTGTGTCTGGCTGGGAATAGATAAGGATTTACATATGACACATACACACACACACACACATGAACACAGAGGGTATGCCATAGGCATACGCTAATGCCTACTATGTGTAAGGGCATGCAACCATTTGATGTGTATGCGTCTGTGTGTGGGAGTTTTTTTTTTGTTCTGTTCATTTTTAAGGACACTCCAATACACTTACCATTGAACATGGCATAGAAATAGGGTGAGACTGAAGCTAAAACCACTTTATGGGCATGCAAGGTTTCACCGCCAACTTCCAGTGTAACATCGCATAACTATAGACAGTTTAAATGGCGGATATACACATACGCCAAACGACAAGCGTGGGTGTGTTTGTATGCAGGAATGTGGTTGCATGGGACGAGCATTGCCAAAGGTTGTTGAATATGGAGTTTTGTCATAGACCGAACAAAAACAAGGCAGACAGAAAAAAAAAGAAAGAGAAAAATTAAATCTTGATTAATTTTATACATATCACAAAAACATTTGCTGTACAGTGACAAAAATAGAGATAAGAAATGCATATTTATTATTTTTGTATATCATAAAGTAATTAAATTACAAAAGGGGGGATATATTGGGCTGCCCAAAAAGTAATTGCGGATTTTTTAAAAGAAAGTAAATGCATTTTTAATAAAACTTTGAATGAACTTTAATCAAATATACTTTTTTTACACTTTTTTTCTAAAGCAAGCTAAAAGTAACAGCTGATAACTGACAGAAGAAAGAATGCAATTACAGAGTCACAAGCTGTGAAAAAATTTGTCAACGCCGACTATATGAAAAATCCGCAATTACTTTTTGGGCAACCCAATAGATATGTTTTGCTTGAAGCAGCGCTGCTGATTTTAATTTCTTAGGCTAGGTTGAAAAGAGGGTGCGGATATGAATCCGCCCCATGCCACTAAACCAGCAGTTGGCTTGTTGTGCGCTCAAAAACTAAAAAGTAACCTCGAAAAAGAAAGTTTTAAGTTAGGAATTCCCTGCTACTTACAAAATCCTTCATTGCTTTCCACACCACTCCAACTTGAACCAACTTGGTTCATGTCTGGTATTGTGTCCCCACCTAAGTACCGGTGTCTTTTAACCCCGAAAGCCGGCAATAGGAAATTCTTCAACGTCTAACCATCTTCCCCACATGCCCTACACATCCTATCACTTGCCGCACCAATTTCGCATAAGTGAGCTCGTAGTCTAAGGTCTTATTTCATTTCAGTAATAGTCTCTCTCCTCTCACGATCCGGATCAATCCACAGGATTTTCGCAGTACTACCAACTGTTTAGCTGTTCCACAGTGTTACGTTCGTCGCCTACGCCCTTAACTCGGTCTGCGTCGACCCGAAGGCTTCTGGTTAACCAAGTTTATTGACGGCAGTCCTCTGGCCTTCACTGCAAAATCGTCTGCCTTTTCATTCCACCTTACTCCGATATGGTTACGTTCGTCGCCTACGCCCTTAACTCGGTCTGCATCGACCCGAAAGGCTTCGGGTCAACCAAGTTTATTGACGGCAGTCCTCTGGCCTTCACTGCCAAATCGTCTGCCTTTTCATTCCACCTTACTCCGATATGGCCCGTCACCCAAACGATGCGGATTTTGCCATTCTCAGAGAAGGGGTTAATCTCCTTCTTACACTGCAAGACTGTCCGTGACCTCACCGTTCTGGTTGTTATTGCCCTAACGGCCTTTTGTTAAACACAAAAATCCCGGCACGGGATAGCTGTGAGCACCACACAGGCGGGAATAGTGAGGTCCGGTCTGTGTGGTGTTCATTGCTGTCACGAGAAGCTTAGCTGCGACCTAACCTACCGGGCGCGTCCACAGGTTGCGGATAGTGGAATGCTCTATACGCAGTATCTGCTATTGTAGCCGCGGAGAATCAGCGGTATCGAGCGGAGAATCTCAGTTAGAGGCCGTGTGGCACCGGCTCTTGCACAAATACTGAGTGCCTATGATGCTTGATATGACAAAATGAGTCATTGGCGCATTTAAATAGCCAATAGCCAACCTGTTCCCGTGGCGATCTGTCCTTTGGGCCGGAACGAGTTTGCTCACCTACGGGAGCTTGACGATGATTGCCATCTCCACATGAGAATGTGACTACAACAACAACAAAATTTTAATAAAAAAAATTCCTTAGCACAAAATTTCAATAAAATGTTTTCTTAAGGCAAAAATTTAAAAAAATTTCCTTAAGACAAAGTTTTAATAAATGTTTTTCTAAAGACAACTTTTTTATTTAACTCTTTATTTTTTTTTTTAATTTCAATGATATTTTTGTAAAAAAATTATTGAAAGTTTGTTTAAAAACAATATTCGATAGAAGTTTAAGAAAAATGTTCTTGAAATTTTGGCTCTTTTATTTCCTACACCAGAATAGGGGTATACTAATTTCGTCATTCTGTTTGTTACTTCTCGAAATATGCGTCCAAGACCCCATTAAGTATATAAAGGGTGATTTTTTAAGAGCTATAGCAAAGTTTTTTAAAAAAAACATAAAATTCGGAAAAACTCATGAAATCTTTATTTGAATCGAAAGTACGGCCCATATAATTAAATGTTTGAAGACTATTTCATGCAAATGTTGACCGTGACTACGCCTCAAATGGTCCATCCGCTTAGTCCAATTTTGGAATACACTTTCCAACTTTTCGGCCAGTATCTCACAAATAAATGCTTTAATGTTGTCTTCCAATGCGTCAATTCAAAGCGGGCTTGTCTGTATAGACATGAGGTTTAACATTGCCCTACAAAAAATAGTCTAAAGTCATTAAATCACATGATCTAGGCTGCCACATGACCGGTTCCGCACGAGAAATAAAATGTTCAACGAACTTGCCTCTCAATAAGTCTATTGTTACGCGTGCTGTACGACATGTGGCACCGTCTTGTTGAAACCACATGTCATGCAAGTTAAGCTCTTGCATTTTGGGCAAAAAAAGTTGGATATCATCAAACGTTAGCGCTCACTATTCACAGTTACGTTACGATTCGCATCATCTTTGAAGAAGTACAGTCCAATGATGGCACCAGCGCATAAACCACATCAAACTGTGACTTTTTCTGGATGCATTGATAGCTCTTGCAATGCTTCTGGCTGATCTTTACACCAAAATCGACAATTCTGCTTACCAACCTACCCATTGACCCAAAAATGAGCTTCGTCGCTCAATGGAAGAAGCGCGCGATGAACTTTCCTAACAGAGCACGCATTTTGATAATAAAATTCAATTATTTGCAAGCGTTTTTCGTTTGTAAAACGATTCATGGTTAAATTATAGACCAAATTGAAGATGTTTGACAGTGAAACAAAACACGAAAAGTGCGTGAGCTAAAAAATCACCCTTTATATTCTTGATCGTCATGACATTTTAAGTCGATCTTGTTATGTCCGTCCGTCTGTCTGCCGAAAGCAAGTAAACTTTCGAAGGAGCAAAGCTAGGCACTTGAAATTTCACACAAATACTTCATATTAGTGTAGGTCAGTTGGGATTGTAAATGAACCAAATCAGTTCATGTTTTTATATAGCTGCCATATAAACCGATCTTGGGTCTTGACTTCTTGAGTCTCTAAAGGGCGCAGTATTTATCCGATTTGGCTGAAATTTTGTTCGAAGTGTTTTGTTATGACTGAAAAACAGTGTTAAGAATGGTTTAAGTCGGTCCATAAGCCGATACAGCTGCCATATAAACCGATCTTTGATCTTGACTACTTGAGCCCGTAGAGGTCCCAATTCTCATCCGATTTGGCTGAAATTATGCATGAAGTGTTTGGTTATAACATTCAAAAACTGTGCAAAGTATGATTTAAATAGGTACATAACCAGATATAGCGGGCTTTGGTCTAGACTTCTAAAGCATCTAGAGGGCGCAATATTTTTCAAATTTGGGTGAAATTGTTTGTGTTTTGGTATCACTTCACTGGTATCACTTCACTCCAACAACTGTGCTTAGTACGGTTCATAACCTGATATAGCTGCCATATAAACCTATCTCCCGATTAGACTTCTTGAGCTTCTAGAGGGCGCAATTTGTATTCAATTGGTATAACATCCAACAACTGGGCCAAGTATGGTCTAAATCAGTTCAAATCCTGATACAGCTGCCATATAAACCGATCTCCCGATTAGACTTTTTGAGCTTCTAGAGGGCACAATTCTTATACGATTTGGCTGAAATTTTAAACATATCGTTTAAGAATGACTTCCAACAACTGTGCCAAGTATGGTCTAAATCAGTTCATAACCTGATAAAGCCACCATATAAACCTATCTCCCGATTAGACTTCTTGAGCTTCTAGAGGGCGCAATTTGTTTTTTTCGTTTTGGTATGACTTCCAACAACTGTGCTAAGTATGGTTCAAATCGGTTCATAACCTACTATAGCTGCCATATAAACCGATCTACCAATTAGACTTAGCTTCTAGCTTCTAGAGGGCGCAATTCTTATTCGGTTTGGCTGAAATTTTGCACAAGTCTTTGAGGAATCACTTCCAACAACTGTACCAAGTATGGTCTAAATCAGTCCATAGCCTGATAAAGCCGCCATATAAACCGATCTAGCGATTAGACTTCTTGAGCGTCTAGAGGGCGCAATTTTTATCCAATTTGGTTGAAATTTTGCATATGTCCGGACCTCGAGCTGGAGTCGAGATAATTTTCTCGACTCCGGGCAAAATTGCTTGACTTGGAACCCGCAGCCCCGGTTTGAAGTGATGGTTAGAAAGTATTGTATAAACCTCCATTGCAAATTGGAAATTTTGCCTATGAACATTCCATTAAGGAACCGGGACAAACTTCTCACATATCAATGAGGCAGTCCGATTTAAGTTTTTTAGCTCAATGATAAGGGATCTCCCCTTTATAGCCGAACGGCGTGCCGCAGTGCGACACCTCTTTGGAGAGAAGTTTTACATGGCATAGTACCTCACAAATGTGGCCAGCATTAGGAGGCGAAAGGTTAGGTTAGGTTGAAAAGAGGGTGCAGATATTAATCCGCCCCATGCCACTATGAACATACACCTAAGCCAGTAATCGGCTTGTTGTTGCTTAGGTGTATGTCTATAGTTGCATGGGGCGGACTAATATCTGCACCCTCTTTTCAATCTAACCTAATCTTTCCCCTCTTAATGCTGGCAACTTTTGTGAGGCCCTATGCCAAGTAAAACTTCTCTCCAAAGAGGTGTCGCACTGCGGCACGCCGTTCGGACTCGACTATAAAAAGGACCGTACCTAACACAACCTAGGAGGGGAAATCCACCTCTGAAAATTTTTTCTGATGGTCTCGCCAGGATTCGAACCCAGGCGTGTAGTGTTAGTGCTAACCTCTGCGCTATGGTTTCCTCTACCTTCATTATGAAACTATAAACGGACAGCGCTTATTGATATGAGAGAAATATCACCCTTGTTACTTAATGGGTTGTTTAAAGGCAAATTTGCAAATATCGCCTCTACTTGCATCTTTTCTTTGGTACGCCCTAATAATCTTGTAAATGCTACCTAACTATCGCTCAAACTACAAAAAATTTACAGTTTATTTAAAATGTGCCCATTTTTCAATTTGGTAAGAGCTGCCATTAAATGGACAACACGTTATCAATGTTGAAGGTATCTCTATTCCAACCTCAGTGAAATCATAGTACCTTGTCTGCAAATTTGCCTTTTATGCGTGTGTAATGAAAAAAGCATTATCAAAAGATTAATTTTTACATACTTTGTTAAACACTATTATGGGAGATCATGAGCCAGACAACCTTAATGCACACCTCCTAAAGCACCCATTAAATGTTAATACCATTCTGGGAGATCCTGTGGCCCATAACCTTAATACTCACATCCTAAAGTTCTCCCCATTAAATATATCCCAGTGCGTGCTCAAGGCAAAAAGAAGCCTTAAAAATTTCGTTTAAGATTTAAAAAGATTAAATTTCCATAAAAATAATTAAAGTTTTGCTGCTTTTTTTCTCATCGTCTTCCTCTTCTTTTTGGTCTATGCAGATAGCAATTAGTTGTGATTATGATGCAGGGTACATCATACCCGGATTAGATGGATTTGTAACAGAGCCTACTGGGAGCTCCAAATGAGCTTGGCCAACGTCAAACCACTGTTCGGTCCCTAAGTGCTAGACGGCAGGCATGGAGGCCTAAAAAAGTAATAAAAAAAATAAAACAAAACATTTAAGTCTCTCAAATGTGTTTGACTTTTGCATGACCCTAAAGCAATGAAGCAGCCAACCAGACCAGCCTAGGCCAGCACACAAGCCATGCAACCATAAACATTTTGTCAACCTCTTTGCCTAAAGAGTTGTAGGCATAGTCTTTTCTTGACTAACTAATGGTCTTAGGTTTTGTAGGCAGTGTTGCCATTGTAAAGAGAAATTTTCTTATGGGCAACATTTTCAACTTTTTTAAAGATCAGCGAAGAGGAACTTAAAATGACATCTAACGTTTTTTTTTTAATATTAAAAATTAAAAATTTTGTCGATTTAAATTTTTATGGAAAATTTTGCCAATATTTGATTTTTTTTCCAACCATCGAAGGGGTAACCCATTGTAACCCATCGAAATATCGATTTCCGACCCTATAAAGTATATATATTCTTTATCCTTGTAAAATTCTAAGACCATCTTGCTATGTCCTTCCGTCCGTCCCTCCCTCTGTTGAAATCACGCTACAGTGTTTAAAAAAAAGTCAATGAGCTGAAATTTGCACAGATTTATTTTTTTGTACATGTACAGAAAAGAAATATAAATCGGTTTTAATCACGAAATTAATTGATCCAAATAATTTTCTAATTGAAACTTATTCAATCACGAAAATTATAATATTTATCAACGTATTTAATTAAATAAATAATTGAAAGTTTTTAAAATTTCAATAAATTTTTTAATTGATCTAAATTTAAATTTTCAATTAATTTTTTAATTGAATCAATTTTTAATTTTTTGAAAATGTTTGACACCTGGATCATGAATTTGAGGTGTGTTGGTGGGAGAATCGATTAAAAAAAATGATAGAATTAATTAATTTTTTAATTGAAGATTACAAAATTAATTACGATTCTGATTGAAAAAATTTGCAGATTTAACTAAAAAATTAATTGAATCAATAAGTTTAATTGAAAATGGCAAAAATTTCAATCACGGCTGTAATTGAAAAAAATAATATTCAATTACAAAATGATTAAGTCAATTAAATTTTTTAATTAAAAATAATTTTATTTTCAATTAAATTTTAAATTGAAAATTTTATTTCGAAATATTTTTGTGTTAGATGGGTTAAATTTTTGTTCGAAGATGGGTTATGTCGGACTATATCTTGATATAGCCCCCATATGTATTGTAGAAGACGCATTCATTACTCAATTTCGCTGAAATTTGGCGCTGTGAGTTGTCTGAGGATCCTCGACATCTGTGTCGGGCATAGTCCAGATCGGGTTTTACTTGGATATAGCTGCATTATAAATCCATCTCCCGATCTAAGGTTTTGGGCCTTAAGAAGCCGCATGAAGCCGTTAGCATGTCTGCCTACGACGCCGAACGCCTAGGTTCAAATCTCGGCGTGAACGTTAGAATAATTTTCAGCGGTTTTCAGTTTTGTTCGAAGATGGGTTATATCGGACTATATCTTGATATAGCCCCCATATGTATTGTAGAAGACGCATTCATTACTCAATTTCGCTGAAATTTGGCGCTGTGAGTTGTCTGAGGATCCACGACATCCGTGTCGGGCATAGTGCAGATCGGGCTTTACTTGGATATAGCTGTATTATAAATCCATCTCCCGATCTAAGGGTTTGGGCCTTAAGAAGCCGCATGAAGCCGTTAGCATGTCTGCCTACGACGCCGAACGCCTAGGTTCAAATCTCGGCGTGAACGTTAGAATAATTTTCAGCGGTTTTCAGTTTTGTTCGAAGATGGGTTATATCGGACTATATCTTGATATAGCCCCCATATTTATTGTAGAAGACACATTTATTACTCAATTTCGCTGAAATTTGACGCTGTGAGTTGTCTGAGGATCCACGACATCCGTGTCGGGCATAGTGCAGATCGGGCTTTACTTGGATATAGCTGTATTATAAATCCATCTCCCGATCTAAGGGTTTGGGCCTTAAGAAGCCGCATGAAGCCGTTAGCATGTCTGCCTACAACGCCGAACGTCTAGGTTCAAATCCCTGCGTGAACGTTAGAAAAATTTTCAACGGTGTTTATCCCTTTTCTAATGCTGGCTACATTTGTGAGGTATCCTGCAATGTTAAAGCTTCTCTATCAAGTGGTGTCGCTATGTGGCATGCCGTTCGGGCTCGGCATTGAGAAGAGGCCTCTTATCACTGAGCTTAAACTTTAATCGGACTGCACTCATTGATATGAGGGAAGTATTCCTTGTTCCTTAGTGAAATGTTCCATAGTAGTGTTAGTAGTATGTTGTCTTAGGACCGCGACATCTGTTTCCAATATGGTCAGTTCGGACAATACTTTGATAGTCCCTAAACAGACTGATCTCCCGATTTAAGACATTAGGCCCATAGAAGCAGTATTTACAAACCGATTTCTCTATGAGTTTTGTTAGGTCCTTCGTCTTCCGTGCGGATTGGTCCATATTTGGATATGGATACCATAAATACCGATCTCCCGATTTTAAGTATTACAATATTTCACCCATAAAATGCGTATTTATTACCCTATTTTGCTGAAATTAACTACAGCGAGTTGTATTTGACCCCTACACATCCTTCTACATAGCTGCCACATACACCGGTCTCCCTATTTACGATCTTTCGCCCATAAAGGGTTTATTTATTACCCGATTTCGCTGAATTTTGAAACAATAAGCAGTTTAAGACCCTCCTCTAATAAAATTTTTTAAATAAAAAAAAATTTATAGAAATGTTTTTTCCATAGAAACTTTTGTATATTTTTTTCTAACAAAAATTCTATCCATGATACGTATAGAACACTAGCCGAATCGGGCCCGCTCCGCCTTCTTTAACGCTCTTATACATTTTAGTTGAGCCCTATATTGCTATGGTCGATTTAAAAGTCCTGTTTTGGTAGAGTTTTAAGATGGCGTCAATTTTTGCTCTACTCCCTTAAACCTTTCATTGGACTCCTATATTGTAGTGGGTAAAAAATATGTCCGGTTTGGGGTATATTTTTGGAGTGAGGTGGTCACCCAGACACTTGGCCCTTAAAGAAAATATAAGCTTCGTGCTAAACTCTCAAATACTTTTTATTTGAGCCTCATATTACCATAGTGGGTAAAAGAAAGTCCTGTTTCATTTTTGCCCTATAATGTAATTGGTCCGTATATGCATTTGACAGGCAGTGCTTTTTGGGAGATGGGATGGTACCTCAGACATTCCGCCTAAATATGGATGTCAAATCCGTGCTCTACTCCCAAATACCTTTCGTTTAAGCCCAACATTGCCACAGTTGATAAATATGTACGGATTGGAGGACATTTTGGGGCTGGAGCTGGCACTCCGCCACTTGGCCCTCAAAAATAGGTATCAAAATGGTTCTTTACTCCCAAAAACCTTTTATTTGAGTCCAATATAACTATGATCGGCTAATATGACCACTTGGGATTTTTGAGGGTGGGGACACCTCCCATTACATGGACTTACTTTTTTTTACATATTCGTAATCTACTGCCGAATACCTTTCAATTGAATCCCATATTGATATGAACATCCAATCTATCTGTTTGGGAGATTTTTGGTTGGATGGGCCCGCTGGGTACTTTGACAAATTCGTGCTCCACTATCCAATGCCTTTTATTTGATATCCAAATTGTTCCGATCGGTCCACTTTGAATTTTGGGTGGTGTTGGGAGGGTGGTAAGGAGGAGGGTGCGCCCCTCTTCTGATATCGAAAAATTATATGGCCTATGTTTCCTTCTAGTCTATAAAAATTTCAAGAGAAACGG
Source organism: Stomoxys calcitrans (assembly GCF_963082655.1). NCBI lineage: Eukaryota > Metazoa > Arthropoda > Insecta > Diptera > Muscidae > Stomoxys > Stomoxys calcitrans. The sequence continues at coordinate 122,057,323 of NC_081556.1, forward strand.
TTCTACTGTTTTTGAGTCTATACGTAACAAACAAACAAACCGAGACCCATATAGTCGTGGTTTTCTAACACGCCCATTTAGAGCGTTTTTGGGGGTGGGGTGACCGCCTATACTGATTTTGTATGCTAGATTCGCAATCTACTCCTGAATACCTTTCATTGGAGCCCCATATTGATAAGAACGTTCAATTTGTCTGCTTGGCGGAATTTTGGGGTAAGGGCTACATGGGTCTAATTTTTAATACCATATTTGTATTCTACTCTTTAACTCCTTTCATTTGATACCCACATGGTCCTTGTCGGTCCACTTTTGATTTTGGGTGGTGTTTTTGAGCTAACGGGGGAGGATCCGCACCTTTCCGATATCAACAAACTATAAAGCCTATTCCTCCTTCCTGACCATATTCGTAATCTACTCCCGAATGCCTTGCATTTGAGTTTTGGGGTTTGGGCGGCGCCCCAGTAACTTGGACCCAATTTTTAATTTCGTACTCTACTCCTGAATACCTTTCATTTGAGTCCCATATTGTCCCTATCGGTCCACTTTTATTTTTGCTTAGTACTTCGACTCACTTGTCTCTTTGGGAGGGCGGCCTAACAGTTTGGACGTTTTTGAGGTAGGAGCGGCTACGAGAATTTTCCCGAATTTGAATATCGGATTTGTACTTTACACCAAAAGATCTTCCATTAAAGGCCCATGTAGTCCGATCGACCCACATGTCAGTTTAGGGTTGGAATGGGCCAGGCACTTGGCCCAAATTTTCATATCAAGGTTGTAACCAAGGACCTTTCTTTTGAGTCCCATATTGTACAGATTGATACACATGTCTGTTTTGAGGTACTTTTAGGGCGTTGATTCCTAGATACTTGATGCCGAATTTTAAATTCAAAGGCCCTTTATTGGAATCCCATATTGTCCCAATAGACCCACATGGCTGTTTTGGGGTTATTTTAGGGTGATGGCTCCTAGATACTAGGTGCAACAATTTGAAAATCAAAGACCCTTAATTTGAATCCTGTAGTGTCCCAATAGACCCACATATTCATTGTGAGAGTGGGGTAGCTCCCTGACCTTTGGCCCCAAATGGACATATCAAATTCGATCTCTACAACTAAAGACCATTCATTTGATACTCTATACGGGTCAAGATCGTGTAAAATGTCAATTTTGAAGGTAAGGAACTACCACCAGTGACTTGGCTTCAAATTTTTTAAATCAGTTGTGTTTTCATGTAAATGTGAGGAGGCAAACAAAAATTGGCTTCAATCGGTCCACACATCCCGGAGATCTGGCGTTTTTAAAAATATTAAGGGGGAGGGTCCGCTCCCCCTTCAGATATCAACAAATAAAGTACCCTACTTTAATCAACATTTTCCAGCAATTTCATCGCAATTTACTGTTATTGCGTGTGTATGGTAAAAACAAACAACAACACATTGACATTTATGGCTCTGGCGTTTTTAAAAATATTAAGGGGGAGCGTCCGCTCCCCCTTCAGATATCAACAAATAACGTACCTTACTCTAATCTGTCTTCTCCAGAAATTTCTTTGAAATCTACTGTTATTGAGTCTGTATGGTAAAAACAAACAACAACACTGACTTTTATGTATAACCAATTCTTAAATACAATCCTACATTTTTTAAATTTTACAGAAAACCACAAAGTATGGCAACACTGTTTAATCCATTCGTCGTCGATCTATGCTATGTGTTCTTCTATACTGATGATGTTAACATTTCCCATACTTGACGACGTATAAGGAAAACGAATCAACGAATGCTTGTGTTCTAATGGAATTATATGTGGATTTGGTTGTAGGTTTCTTAGTAATGCCTATAGAAACTCGGAAGCCATTGATGCACCCTGCCCTGCCTTCCCACCTGCCAAATGTTATGATAGGTGCTAAAAACAACATGGCAAGTTTCGACACTAGACTGTTCGTTCATACCATCCGTCCGTCGTCTGTCCATGTTTCCATGGATAGTGACAATTCCAGCCGTCACTGAAAAGTAAATGCCCCAAGGCATAGTCGTCAACATATGGAAGATGATACGAAAAAGGCTGGCAGTGAGCGGAATGAGTTGGGTAAGTGGAAATAAAGTCAATAAACCCTACATGTATATAGAGAAGTGGAGGTAGGGAGGAAGGGGGTATAGCAAGCAGAAAAGTCTTTAAATCTTGGCCTGCCACCCAGCCTGAATGGGACTATCACTCACCCACTTGCACACCCTAAAATGTTAAAAAAAATACAACTGACAACATAATATGTTACTTTCTATGAGTCCGTCCAACGTAGAACTGTCATGGGGGCTATGGGATTTTGGCTGGTTCCTACATGCATCGAATTCAATAAAAAAAAAACATTTGCCCCAAGAAACAAGCAGCCATTCGCGTCTTCATGTCTGGCACGTATTGCCGGCTATTCGATATCACGGCAGCATATGATGATGATGATGATGAGGTGTTGATGATGATGATGGCGGTGTCGATGAAGGTAATGTGTGTGTTTGAGCTTCCAAGTGTTTATATGAACTTTTTTTGCGATTAACTACAGATTACCAACAAATATGTTGTGGGAATTTTGCTTTTGAAGGGATTTATAACTCGCTCTGTGTTTCTTTTCATATGTTTCTATGTTTTGCTTGCAAAGGACACTCTGGGATTATCCTTTGCATTACAACTGTACTCGTGAGTGAGTTGTCAGTTTTTATTTTGCTCGTTTCGTTTGTTTTTTTTTTTTTTTTTTGGTATCTACATTACCTGAGCATTTGTTCGCATTTGGTTTATAGCTGCAAAGGAGGCCACACAATGTCCAGGATTTTGATGATGGGCCTGTGGTAGAATTTCTTCATTTGGTCCCGGTGGGCTAAGATCACTGGGTGTTTGTGTTGAATTATTGCTGGTGGTAGTGACATCTTCACTATTGGCAGTGTTGTCGGTGGAACTGAAAAGAGTATGATAGGAAATTATACAAGGAAATGCAAATGGATGATAATTAAAAAAAAATCGTTAATTACACTATGAAAAATTTTAAGCTGGAAACTAAATAATTGCCGTTTGTTTCTCTTTCGAGATCCAGGCGATCACGGAATGCGTGATGTGGTGTGGTGCTAACGCAAGGACATTGAGTGTGAACATCTTTACGGACAGTAAATTTGCCATAAGGGCAATAACAACCAGGACGGTGAGGTTATGTATGCCACAAAATTTGTATTGCGCCATCATTTTTTGAAATTTTGAAAACCGGACCACAAGTGAAGATTTGGCAGTCCGAACAATTTTCGAAATATTGAGGTGACCAAGTTTAGGGGCCTGCCAAGAGGCGCCCGATAGTGATGCGAGCAATTATTGCAGTCACAATGTCGAGAGGCAAAAAATGCTCCATTGAAATCAGAGCATTTGTGGTTTCGTCCACGGTGAGCATTAAACAGTAGGCGGATTTTGTAAGTACCGTCCACCTGTCTACAGCACCATACAGCTTTATAGGTGTGGCAACAGCCATACACAGCCAGTGCATGACATGCGGTTTAAACCCCCAATTCTTTGAACAACCTGTTCTGGTGTACACCATGGCGGTCTCTGTTTGTCCTCTGGTTTGGCTTTAGGGCATGCTTGCTTAAGCGAGACATTGAGATGATCCGCTGGACCAATATGTCCTTCTCCAGTTTCCACTTTCTTTTTAGGTCTAGAGGGGATAGCCATCAGCGCCGAAAAAGGATACATATCTAGATTACTCTATGCAAGAAAATAGGCTGTGTGTCTCCCATTCATATCCAGAGTTCTTAATCCACGAACCACTCCTCCACATTTATAAAGTTCTTGGAAAAGAACAATATAAAATCCGGTATTAGTGTCACCGAAACTGCTTTACAATGTTCGAGATTTATCTGCAGAAATGGGACCATTGTTAGGGGTCGGATTTTCCATCACTTGATCTGGCAAGCCATTTTGCATGTGGTGTTCTGATACGATTTTCTACATCATCGAAAAATTTTCATCCGTATATTTGACTTGAGGTCACGAAAAGTCTTGCAGTGTAAGAAGGAGATTAACGCCTTCTCTGAGGATGGCAAAATCCGCATCGTTTCGATGCCGGGCCATAACGGAGTAAGGGAGAATGAAAGGGCAGACGATTTAGCGATGATGGCCAGAGGACTTGGTTAACCCGAAGCCTTTAGGGTCGACGCAGTCCGAGTTAAGGGAGTGGGCGACGAATGCGCATGCAACTCTGTAGAACAGCGAAATGGTCGATAGGACGGCGAAAATCCTATGGGGTGACCCAGATCGTGAGAAGACGAGGCTATTACTGAATGGAAGTAAGAACGAGGTCAGTATACCCATTGGTATCATGATGAGAAATATAGAACTACGAGCAATGCAAATTTTGTCCATGAACATTCCACTTAGGAACAGGGACAAACTTCCCACATATCAATGAGTGCAGTCCGATTGAAGTTTTTTAAGCTCAATGATAAGGGGCCTCCTTTTTATAGCCGAGTCCGAACGGCATGCCGCAGTGCAATACCTCTTTGGAGAGAAGCTTTACATGGCATAGTAACTCACAAATGTTGCCAGCATTAGGAGGAGAAAACCACCGTTGAAAATGTTTTTGATGGTCTCGCCAGGATTCGAACCCAGGCATTCAGCGTCATAGGCGGACATGCTAACCTCTACGCTACGGTGGCCTCCACTTATTAAAATCGGTAAGGCAGGTGATATCATGTGTAGGGCATGCGGGGAAGATGATGAAACGTTGGAGCATTTCCTTTGTCATTGCCCGGCTTTTGCGCCTAACAGATACCGGCACTTAGGTGGGGACACTATACCAGACATGAACCAACTTAGGGGCGTTGCATGGAAAACAAGGATTTTGAAGGTAGCATGGAATTCTTAACTTAGATTTTCTTTGTCGAGGTTACTTTTTGTATTTAGAGCGCACAACAAGCCGTATGTCCATAGTGGCATGGAGCGGATTAATATCAGCAGCCTCTTTTCAATCTAACCTAACCTTACCTTCTCTTTCGAAACAATCTCAATGGTGGATGATTTTTTTTTGCAATGGAAAAGGAAAGCCAGAGATCACAGCACCCCAACCGCTTTGGTGGAACGCGTTTCGTCCTTGCTAAGGGGGCTTATTCAGCTACAATAGGTGTAGAGGATTCAAGAGCCATATATTGGCAGCTCGTACTCGTATCGCATGTACCACAAAAAGGCGTTTATGATGCAAGTACAACACTTACTTAGTTTGAGACCTTTCACTCTAGCTGTTCTTATACCCTACACCGCTGTTTATACCCTACACCACTACTGTGGTGCAGGGTATAATAATTTAGTAAATTTGTTTGTAACACCCAGAAGGAAGAGAGATAGGCCCATTGATAAGCATACCGATCGACTCAGAATCTCTTTCTGATTCGACTTAGCTATGTCTGTCTGTCCGTCTGTCTGTCCATATTAACTTGTATACAAAGTACAGGTCGCAATTTTCATCCGATCGTCTGCAAATTTGGCACAAGCATTTTCCTGGGTCTAGGTAAGGTTAGTTTAGGTTTAAGTGGCAGTCTGCCATCAGACTCACTTAGACTCACTTTTCGTCTATTGTTATACCTCAGGGACAGAAGAAGGAAGATGCCTTCTAGTGCCTACCGTTGAACCATCTAGATCGCTTTAAAAAGCCCAACAACTTGCGAATGTTCACATCTGCTAAATCAGACAGGTTCTCAAAGAAATGAGAACCTAAAATGGAACTCCTACTGACTGCTAGTGCTGGACACACACAAAGAAGGTATTCTATAGACTCTTCTTCTTCGATGTCCTTACAGCTTCTGCGAAAGTCGTTGCTGGCAACTTTCAGTCTGTCAGCATGTTTTTCGATTAGACAGTGACCTGTTATGACGGACACAATGACTGAGACTTCTGTTCTAGCTAATGATACCAAAGCGGTAGACCTCTTCAATTCTAGATAAGGCCACATAGTTTAGGAATGCTCACAATTCCCTCTTTGTGACCATACATCATTCGTTGTACTCGGACTTGGTCCTGAAAACTTAGGTTACATATCGCTAGAGGCATACCCGCAGATTTCAGTACCTCTGGAATGTGTAGGGTAGTTCCTAGTCTCGCAAGCTCGTCCGCTTTACAGTTCCCTGTGATATCTCAATGGCCCGGCACCCAGAACAGGTGAATTTTGAACTGTTCAGTCATCTCGTTGAGAGATCTCCGACCATCGAGGGATGTTGTTGTGTTCAGAAATACGTTTTCTTGGGCCTAGAAACAAAGCCTATTGAAATTGGAAAAAAATCGTTTCAAATTTGCATATAGCCCGTCCGATTTGGACTAAAATTCCATTTATATCGTCATTTGTAAACCGATTCTCACGAAATTTTGCACGAGTGATTCTCCTATGAGTTTCGAAATTATTAGGGAATTTGATAGAAATCGGTTCAGATTTAGATATAGCGCCCTTAGGACTTCGTCCGATTTGGAATAGTATTGCAATAATTTGGTCATTTGTTAACCGATTTACACGAATATTGGCTCTAAGGATTCCCTTATGACTCCCGGTATTGTTATTGAATTTAAAAGAAATCGGTTCAGTTTAAGATATAGCTCACATATATATGCATCTTCCGATTTTCACTTTTATGGCATTTGCCTTAATCTTCTCAAAAAAGCAAATTTAAGCAAATTTTAAATTCGCCAGCTTAGCCTGCATATCCAATGTGGTGTAGGGTATTTATAGGTCGGCTTCGCCCGACTTTAGCCCGTCCTTGCTTGTATTTAAGTGAAATATCATGCATCAAAATGGAAATCGAACCAGAATGCAATCTTGGGCAAAATTTCAAAAAAAAAAAAAAAAAAAAAACAAAAAGTCGACTATCCCCGAACCCGGTGGAGATTATGTATACCTCAAAATTTGTATTGCAGGGATTTATGAGCACTATCCATCAATTTTTGAAATATTGAAAACCGGACCACAAGTGAACATTTGGCAGTCCGAACAATTTTCGAAATATTGAGGTGACCAAGTTTAGGGGCCTGCCAAGAGGCGCCCGATAGTGATGCGAGCAATTATTGCAGTCACAATGCCAAGAGGGAACAAATGCTTCATTGAAATCAGTGCATTTGTGGTTTCGTCCAGGGTGTGTATTAAACAGTAGGCGGTTTTTTTAAGTGCCGTCCACCAGTCTACAGCACCATACAACTTTATAGGTGTGGCAACTGTCATACACAGCCACTGCATGACACGCGGTTCAAACCACCCATCCTTTGAACAACCAGTTGTGGTGTCCACCATGGCGGTCGCTGTTTGTCACTTGGTTTGGCTCTAGAGCAAACGCTGGACCCTTATGTCAATGTCCACCGCAGTTTCCACTTCCTTTTTAGGTCTAGAGGGGATAGTCTTCAGTGCCAAGCGACGAAAAAGGATACATATTTAGATTACTCTTTGCAAGAAAACAGACTGTATGTCTCCCATTCATATCCAGGAATTCTTAATCCACGAACCACTCCTCCACATAAATAAAATTCTTGGAAAAGAACAACATAAAATCCTGTATTAGAAAAACTTTTAGTGTCACCGAAACTGCTTTACAATGTTAGAGATTTATCTGCAGAAATGGGACCATAGTTAGGGGTCGGATTTTCCATCACTCGATCTGGTAAGCCATTTTGCATGTGGTGTTCTGATACGATTTCCTACATCATTGGTAAATTTTCATCCGAATATTTGACTTCCTATTAAATATTTCGGTTACCATTCATAAAAATTTATATTCAATCAACAGAGCTTGCACATGGTATATAAAATTCGGTCTCACTGATCTTAACGCGTTTTTATACCCAACACCATAGGATGGGGGTATAGTAATTTCGTCATTCTGTTTATAACTCCTCGAAATATTCGTCTCAGATCAATAAAGTCGAACTAGCCATGCCCGTCCGTCTGTCTGTCGAAAGCACGCTAACTTTCGAAAGAGTAAAGCTAGCCGATTGAAATTTTGCACAAATACTTCTTATTAGTGTAGGTCGGTTGGGATTGTAAATGGGCTATAGCGGTCCACGTTTTGATATAGCTGCCATATAAACCGATCGTGGGTCTTGACTTCTTGGGCCTCTAGAGGGCGCAATTCTCGTCCGATTTGACTGAAATTTTGCACGTGGTGTTTTGGTATCACTTCCAACAACTGCGCTAAGTATGGCTCAAATCGGTCCATGTTTTGATATAGCTGCCATATAAACCGATCTTGGGTCTTGACTTCTTGACCCGCTAGAGGGTGCCATTCTCGTCCGATTTGACTGAAATTTTGCACTTAGTGTTTTGGTATCACTTCCAATAACTGTGTTAAGTATAATTCAAATCGGTTCATAATCTGGTATAGCTGTTATATAAACCGATCTGGGATCTGGACTTCTTGAGCCTCTAGAGGGCACAATTCTTATCTGATTTCGCTGAAATTTTGCACGAGGTGTTTTATTATGAATTTCAACAATTGTGGCGAGTATGGTTGAAATCGGTCCATAATCTGATATAGCTGCCATTTAAACCGATCTGGGGTCTTGACTTCTTGAGCCGCTAGACGGCACAATTCTTATCTGATTTCGCTGAAATTTTGCACGAGGCGTTTTATTATGACTTTCAACAAATGTGCTGAGTATGGTTGAAATCGATTCATAGTCTGATATAGCTGCCATATAAACCGATCTGGGGTCTTGACTTCTTGAGCCACTAGAGGGCGCAATTATTACCCGATTTGGCTGAAATTTTGCTTGAGGTGTTTTGTTATGACTTCTGTATTAAAAATGGTTGAAATCGGTCCATAACCTGATATAGCTGCCATATAAACCGATCAGGGGTCTTGACTTCTTGAGCCACTAGAGGGCGCAATTATTATCCGATTTGGCTGAAATTTTGCATGAGGTGTTTTGTGATGATCCAACAACTGTATTAAGAATGGTTGAAATCGGTCCATAACCTGATATCCTTTGTTTGCCTAAAAAGAGATACCGTGGCAAGAGCTCGACAAATGCGATTGATGGTGGAGGGTATGTAAGATTCGGCCCGGCCGAACTTAGCACTCTTTTACTTTTACACGCTTTACCTTCTACAGTTGTTATTCAATTCTTTGCAGACACCATTTATAAAATAAAAACAAAAATTCCTTCATCAATCTACTCAAATTTCTTAAATTTGATTTTATCCTTGATTATTTCATAACGTCACATGTTTATTGATGGCTTCCATTTAGAGCAAGCTGTCAAATGTCCTTGCTAGAAGAACTTAGAATTTAATGCTTGCCCCATAAAAGTCTGCAAATTTATTTTGATGGCTGTCATAAATGTTTATTCGCCATTTCTAGCAACTCCACCCTTGAGCCACTTTTCCAATATCGTTTCATGTTACTTAAACAACAACAACAACAGTGTTTGCGTTTAGCCAAAGCTTAATAATCAATTGTGATTGCTTTCATTCTCAGCTTTTTATGTGGCAATTAACCCCATTTCCGGTGTATAAAGCGGGGGGGATGTTTTTGGGTTGTGTTGAGTTTTGATTTTTTATTTGTTTTGCATTGTAACCCCAAATTGCATTCATCCATTTTGCACTTATCTCGAAAATGGGGCCCAGAGAACTCGTAAACACATGGTCCAAAGTACTCCCCCCAAAATGGTCATTCGGAAAGTCATCATTTGTGGTAATGGCTGTCGCTGGCGATGATGAAATCACAACCATATCTGCTATGGCAAGGACGCACTACAGGAAATAAGCCCCCACCCCACCCGCTCATATACACAGGAATAGTGGTGGCGACTGAATGCGTAAATAAATGCATGAATGCTTTGTAATGACACCGAGTTGTTAGCTTGCTTGTCCTTGGTTCCCTTAACACTACTTCGGTAATGATGATGACGACATCAGAGACGCCAACAAGCCGGACAAATTGTCTGTCTGTTCCTGCAGGCTTCCGACTGTGGCTATGTCTGAGTTTCCATGTCCCTGTCGCGACAATGAATGTTGAATGGGGTCTCTGCTGCTGCAACTCCAGACTTTGTTGTGGGGCAAAAAGGATGTAGTGGTAGCTGTTAACATCATTGTATGGTGATAAGCATAACAAAGTTAGAAAGGCAACAGGGATATGATGCAACCCCCCTTTGGTTGATAAAATTCTTGTCTCCCTCAGAAGGGGGAATTTGGGAACTTGACCTCAATTTCTATACTGTCCATTACTCATGTAGTTAAGCATTTTAGAACTTTAAGCAATTGTTAGTAATGGTAAGAAGAAGAACAGCTAACAGAGAATAATACGCCTTAGCCATGCTCCATGCCCGTCCCATCTTGTCATTCATATCGCAATGGAGTGAACAGCTCCACAATTCTTGAAACTGAACAAAAAATTTAACTAAAATTTCATAAACAAAACCAGACTTGGTCATGCACATCAAGGGGGAAAATGGACAAAAGGGGCCGTAAATTGATGGCTGTAACCTCGAACTATTAGGTAGCAGAAGCTATGCAAGGTTGCTTAGCTTAGAAGACCGCATTGACTGATACTAGTCATGCAAAATGCAAATTTTTCCACTAAGAAACAGGGGCAAACTTCTCACATTTCAATGAGTGCAGTCCGATTCAAGTTTAAGCTCAATGATAAGGGGCCTCCTGTTTATATCCGAGTCCGAACGGCGTGCCGCAGTGCGACACCTCTGTGGAGAGAAGTTTTACATGGCATAGTACCTCACAAATATTGCCAGCGTTAGGAGGGGATAATCACCGCTTAAAATTTTTTCTGATGTTCTCGCCAGGATTCGAACCCAGGCGTTCAGCGTAATTGGCGGATATGCTAACCTAGGCATATAACTGTTAATTGTAATTCTCAGGGGACTTTAGTTTCAGGCGGGCTTTGAAAAGACCCCTTTTGAGTTTTGCCATTGAAACATAAATCGCAGTGTGCAGTAACGTTCTCACACATTTACCCTAACCCATGACGCATAGAAAGACTCTATCCTGGACCCAAGGACCAAGCATATATATATGTGCGAGTTCTACCCAAATTCTTAGTGTTTGGCTTTGAATTGATGTCGCTTAGTATTTGTTCAATAAGCAGTGTGGGTATCGCACAGTCGCTAAGGTCTGCCATTTACTCTTTCCACAAAGGACTTTATTTTAACGTCTGCTTTTCCTGCACTTTCAAGCGATTTATCAAATGTTTGTCATGTGTAAGGCCAAAAACATTTTCAAGGGTATTTTCTCCTTCGGCTTTCACCATGATGTCATGGCATCTCCCATAATCCATGTTAGCTGGAAAGTTTAAATGAAATTTATTTTCAAATACTCACAGATTCGATTTAACCGGCAAGAACATGATGGTGCTTAACTTTATTTGAATTTGTTTATCCAGGGTAGCAGATTTTTTTGTTTCCACCCTAATCTTTAGAAACACATTTGGTTAAGTTGGTGGTGGTGTTGTTAGTTGTTGTTCCAATTGAGGCTTCACACGTTGCGTCAGTCTTTAAAGCCAGTATGGAGAACTGTAAATGAAAAAAAAAATAATTTTTAATAAAAAATAAATTTTTCCCAAAATTTAAAAAAAAAAAAATGTTAAAAAATAAAATAAAGTAAAAGTAAAACAAAACAAGAATCGAATGGGAAGAAATGTTGACAACCATTTTTACAAAGTTAAATTTTGAAAAACTTTCTATACAAATAAAACTTTTTTTCTATAGAAATGAAATTTTTAAAATTTTTTTTAAAAATGACATTTTGACAATATCTTCCGATTCTTCTTCTATTATATAAAAATGAAGTTTTTGCGCTTTGTTTGTTTGTCTGTTTCGTATGGACACAGAAACGGCTGAACCAATTTTCATAAAATTTTCATAGATGGTAACTCCTTAAAACACCTCAAAATTGTAGTTTATTACACCCATCGTGACGACGTGGGACTCAAATGAATGGTATTTGAGGGTAGAAAAGGAATCCATTTTTGGGGTCAAGTGTTTGCGGGTGAGCCCCAAAGTTCTTATTTTCCGAAAATATCAATGTGGGGCTCAAATGAAAGGTTTTTGGGGGTAAAAAAAAACGATACCTATAATTAGGGCAAAGTGGCGAATTTCCAGACAAAGCCCCAAAACGCCCCCCAATCCGTACATATTTATTGACCATGGCAATTTTGGGCTTAAATGAAAGGTTTTTGGGAGTAGAGCAAGAATTTGACATCCATATTTTTGGGCGGAATGCTTGAGGTACCTTCCTATCTCCAAAAAACACTTCCCGTCAAATGGATATATAGATTAGTGATGACAGAAGGCAGAATTGAAGCATGACTTTTTTTCCAACTATGGTAATATGGGGCTTATATAAAAAGTATTTGAGAGTATAGCAAGAAGCTTATATTTACTTTAAGGGCCAAGTGTCTGGGTAGCCACCTCACTCCCAAACCGGACATATTGTTTACCCACTATAATATAGGAGTCCAATGAATGGTTTAAGGGAGTAGAGCGAAAATTTGCCCATAAACATTTCATTAAAGAACAGGGACAATGGGTCTTGCCTGATTCAAGTTTAAGCTCAGTCATAAGGGGCTCCTTTTTGCATAAGGGGGACATAGTACCTCACAAATGTCGCCAACATAAGGAGGGGATAACCACCACTTAAAAGTTTTCCCATGTTGTCGACATGATTTAAATTCGAGCGTTTAGCATCATTGGCGGACTTGCCTTAGAACTCTATCAAAACAGGACTTATATATCGACCATTGCAATATAGGGCTCAAATACGCTGCGGAGCGTCTTCTTTAACAAAAGTTCCTATGGAAATTAAGTTTTGAAAATATTTCCTATAGAAATGAACTTTTGACAAAATTTCCTAAAAAAATAAAATTTTGACAAAATTTCCTATAGAAATGATAATGCATTGAAATAAATTTTTGGAGAATTTTTTTTATAGAAATGAAATCTTGAAAAATGTTCTAAGAATGAAATTTAAAAAAAAAATTGCTATAAAAATGAAATTTTAAAAATTTTTTCGAAATGAAATTTCCGCTCTACAAATTCCAAAGTCACTGATTTCATTTGTCCGCCGCGAATATTGCGCGTTGACATAAGAACTTTACCAAAGTCTCGCTTCGCAAATTTCCATCACACATCCTCCTATATTAACGGTGTACACTCCGAAAGCCTTATTGATCTCTTTTTACACCCTCGCTCACTGTCAGGTGTTCCTGTTACTTTATGTGACATGAGCATACCAAATGTCGCATTGATTTCCTTTATTTTATCCTTTAGTATTCTCCCTACTTTATTCCGGTCTGGATCCCCGATAGGTTTTTCGCTGTGTGTAACCCGTGTAGACGCGGAAGGGCTTATTGATCTCCATCCTATTTTCTCATAGTATCGACCTTATCCGTTACCGGTCTCAATCCCACTTTATCCCGTGTAGGTGTACCTCTTATCCTAAGCACCCTGTGTACACGGCGAAAGTCGTACTGATATCCTTCCTACTTTCCGTAAGTCTTCGCTTCATCTTGTCCTGGTATGGATCCTCCCATTTTTTTTTTTTATTTTTTCCTATCGACAGCCCCTACGTTCCAACAAGTGACATGGGTGTTCCTCTTGTTGTTTTCACTGAGTCTACTAATACTAATATTTTGGCTATATTTTCCTAACCTTTTTCCTCATTTTCACCATGTGTCTTTGCTTTTGGCCATTTGAAGCTGTTTGTAACATTTTTGCCGACTATTTGTTTAATTTTTGTTCGTTTTGTTTTACTGTACCTTGGTTTGTGCAACCCAGCTCCGAGCAATATTTAGATAGCAAAGTAACAAAACCACTCTTTGATTTGTAGGTGTCTGTCAACCCAAGACCAAACACAAACAGACCATTGCACAATCTTCAAACCCATCACTCAGCGGTTAACAGCATTTTTACGTTACAAATTAAAGCGTAAACAAGCGTCAACCACAGGAAATTGACCGAAGGCCAATTTCAAAATATGTATGTGTGTAGGGCTGAGAGAAGTCCTTTTTGGTGAAATGGTCGCATGAATAACAAGATTGCCTGTGGCTGTTATTGTAATAACACCAAGCTGCAGAAAAAAGAAAAATTAAGGGGACTAGAAGGAAGTAACATATATTGTATGTTGGTATAATACATCTTTGTCCGAAACCTTTTAAAAGACATGTAGTCCTTGATGACCAAATAAATCAGATGTCATTCCAAAAGCTAACCTTAGACTCTTTGCCGTTAGTTTTGCCGGAAATAGCATCAAACTGATGGAAATGCCATCAATCTTAGACTCTCACTCTGAGCCGCCAAATTCTCAGTTTACAATAGAAGGGTGCCATCTGTTGTAAGCATTTCGTATAATTTCAAAATTAATAATTTAATTCTTATTTTTTACACTTTCTAACACCAATTGCTTTCAAAAGTTGAACTTGTTCTGGTTCAATGACTTTACTTCCAATTGTTCATATTTATTGGAAAGGGTTTGTTTCCAAGTGTTGTCAGTATTGGCCTCTCAGACGTACTCACACACACAATTAGCCATATACCTTGCCTTGAAAGTTATTTTGTTTGCAAGGCATGTCAAGGCTTATTAAAACGGAAGGGAATGCTCGTGAGAAACAGGTTGAGGGGTGGAGATTGTGGTGGCATGCTTTAATTTCACTTAAATTATTCTCACTCTCTTTCACAAATGTGTTTTCTTCTGCATTACAAAAACGATAGACTGTACGTGTGTATGTGTAGTTCTCCTTTGAGATGTTCAAGAGTGTGTGTGTGTGTTTGTTTGTGGTGAGCCAAGTCAATCACTTATCAAGCGGAACAACAAAAACACTTGGATACACTCGGTTACCTAAACTTTTGACATAATGAAATTATTGGCGTGGGATGGGCTCACGCACGTACTCAGGAATAAACGATCATCCAGACATACACGAACAACCTAATAATGAGGCAGACATCTGACACTTATACTGACGTGAGTTTATAAATTACTTTAAGAAGAAGAAGAATAAAAGTAAAGAGCAAATAGCATTGCCGTACTTGAGTAAAATTAAAATTAAATAAGGTAAAAAAATACAAAAAAATATGATAAAATAAATCAAATAAAATAAAAGAAAATAAAACAATATAAAATAAAATAAAATAAAATAAAATTAAATAAAATAAAATAAAATAAAATAAAATAAAATAAAATAAAATAAAATAAAATAAAATAAAATAAAATAAAATAAAATAAAATAAAATAAAATAAAATAAAATAAAATAAAATAAAATAAAATAAAATAAATAAAATAAATATAATAAAAGTAAAAATATAAAATAAAAATATATAATAAAAGAAAGTGTAATGGACATTTTGTCTGTGGTGAAAGTTTCAAGGACATTAAAATAAAATAAAATAAAATAAAAAAAAAATAAATATAATAAAAGTAAAAATATAAAATAAAAATATATAATAAAAGAAAGTGTAATGGACATTTTGTCTGTGGTGAAAGTTTCAAGGACATTTTGTTTTAAATAAAAATTCGTAGGAATTTCGTTTTTGAAGAAAATTTAAAGGAAACTTTGTCTTTAAAAAAATTTAATGGGAATTTGTCATTACAGAAAATTCCATAGAATTTTGCCTTCAAAAAAAATTTCAAACTAATTTTGTTTTAAGAAAATTTTTCGTACAAATTTTGTCTTAAAAAAATTCCATAGAATATATTTTGTGAAAATTTTGGTATGGAAAACAATTAGAGATTTTGTAAGTAGCCCGGAATTCCTGACTTAGATTTTCTTTTTCGAGGTTCCTTTTTATTATTTAGAGCGCACAACAAGCTTAGGTGTATGTCTTGTCTATGGCTGAGGTGTATGTCCATAATGCCATTGGCCGAATTAATATCCGCACCCTCTTTTCAACCTAACCTGGAAATTTTGTCTTTAGAGAAAATATCATGGAAATTTTGTCTTTAGAGATAATTTCATGGAAATTTTGTTTTTAGAGGAAATTTCATGGAAATTTTGTCTTTAGAGAAAATTTCATAGAAATTTTGTCTTTAGAGAAAATTTCATAAAAATTTTGTCTTTAGAGAAAATTTCATGGAAATTTTGTCTTTAGAAAAAATTTCATGGAAATTTTGTCTTTAGAGAAAATTTCATGGAAATTTTGTCTTTAGAGAAAATTTCATGGAAATTTTGTCTTAGAGAAAATTTCATGGAAATTTTGTCTTTAGAGAAAATTTCATGGAAATTTTGTCTTAGAGAAAATTTCATAGAAATTTTAAGAAAATTTCATAGACATTTTGTTTTTATTACTTTGTTGTTTCTAATTACTTTGATCGGGTTTCCAAAACATTCTATTGGAAACGCTGTTCGATTGTGCCAACACTGCTTCCTATTACCTTAGTACTTAAAATTCAATTGAAAAAAATTACGCCGCTTAAGTAGCTGTGTGTTCTTTGATGCGGCTGCATGTGTGAGTGTTTGTATTTGCAATATAATTGAGAAAGCTTTGCATAGAGGCAGCCCATTCGTAAACACAACAGCTATCAGGAAGGTGTGCGTGCGTGCATATTAAACTTGAAAAAAAAAACTTGAAATTTATAGCGTGAGTCGAGAGTGTAATTCAATGAAAGTATGAATGAATGAAAGGCGCCGAACAGTTTGAAACAGCCGATGAATGAATGAGTGAAGGCAGAGAGAACCTAACAAACAAACGCAATGCCAAACATACTACGGAATAATAGCAGCAAACACTGCTATGTCATGATGAATGACGTCGTAGAACATATTAAACATCGTTTGCTTTGTTCAAGGCGCTGTTGTTGTTTAATGTGCATCATAATCGCCGTCGTCATCGTCATTGTAATTACAGAGAGCATGGGAGAGGGCGGTTTTTGTAGGTGGGTGGTTGGTTGGTGTTGTTTTATTGCTGTTCTTGACATGGGGGGTGGGGGAAGTCTGAATTCAGAGGGTGTATGTACTACACAAAGACATAATTACTACTAAGTATACGATTAAGATAAGGAAGGTTACGATTTTTGTTTTTCGGTGGAGAACAAAAAGCAACAAAAACAATTAAAAATACACAATCACGAACATACAACTAACTAGTCTGTATGTACATACAACACACAAAAACATTCTTGTGATTAATTTTATTCGAAACAATAAAAGTGGGTGGTCTGAGAAATGCGATTAGCAAATTGAGATAAATTTCTAGACAGTTTTTGTTTGCTATGGCCAAGGTCTAGGGATATTAATAGGATCCAGGATTAAATTTACTTAATTTTTTCTTGACGTTTAAAAAAAAATGAAATTTTTGTAAAGACAAAGCCTTTATGATTTATACAATAAATACAAAATTTTCAAGATTTTTTTCTAGACAGAATACCCATGAAATTTTCTCTAAAGGCAAAATTTTTATGAAGTTTCCTTTAAAGGCAAATTTTCTATGAAGTTTTCTCTAAAGACAAAATTTCTATGAAGTTTTCTCTAAAGGCAAAATTTCTATGAAATTTTCTCTAAAAACAAAAAAATCGATGAAATTTGCTTTAAATACTATGGTAAATTAATTTTGGCATTCCGTTTCGCCGATTTCGCTAAAACTGGGAGTCTTAGAACCCATGACAGGTATCGAATATGGTCTAGGTGGGTCAATATCTTGATAAAGCCCCTATATAGACCGATCTAGAATCCCCGCTTGTATGTAACGGAGTCCTTAATCGGCAAGGGCTGTCGCCTTATGGGAGAGCCACATCTCGGAGTGCCTTCTACGCACGTTTCTGGTCCGTGCAGCGATTGAAAAGAACCCCAGACCCTGGTTCTGTTCGGTTTGCTAGAACCGCCTCCATCATCGGTCGATGTCGGTGAGTTGTGACCGGTTCATGGAATGGGTGCATTAGCGATTTTGCTCTGGCCTGACGTCACTGCGGGAGTATAGTCACACTGGCTGTGCGAACATAGCAGTGGGTCACAAGGGTTGTCCTCGTCGTCGGACTTTGTGACCCCTCCGACCTGTCCCGCGCGTTACTATTCGCAACTGCTGCACCCCAGCCACAATATATTCGGGCCAGTGCCGGGAAATGTATCATTCTTGCAATTGAACTGCAACGGTTTTCGGGGCAATATCCACGAGATAGTAAATTTTATGGGTCGCAAGAACATATTGGTTACAACGAGCTAGGACACAATGCACACACGGTATCAGATGAGGTGAATAGGTACAGGGTGAATGCGATCCTTGGAGAACCAACGCCTCCTGCACTTGAAAAAATAAACCTCCCCAGGCAAAACGGAGTAGTTCTGGCTCAATTACGATGCATGCAGCCGCTTCAATTCCTACAGAGCAAGGATTGATGGCAATTTGAAGAATGTGTATCCCAATTGTGACCTGGTAACATACGCTACCTGTTTAACTGCCCAGCCAGACGCTTTCGACTCAGACCCAGATCCCTCTGGAAGTATCCCCCTTATTCGCAGGGTTCTTGGATCTGGATCTGGATAACTTGGCTACAATTTTTGTCTTAGTATTGGATCGAAAATCTCAAAGGCTTGCCAGTTACAGAATATCAAAAAAAAAGTGACAAAAGTCTGAGTAGAAAGTCAAAATCTGGAGGCTCGATTTTCACCGCAGTCGTATGGTCTAGTGGACTTTTTTTGCTCAGTACAATCCCGAGAATGAGAAACGCGAAGGGTCCATTAAGATTTTTTTTCTTGCATACTAATCGCCCATCACTAATGAACACACAGCGTAAGAAATTAAATCGTCCAAAAAAGGATGGTATACACTGATCGGTTAACCATGTCCATCCGTTCGTCTGTTCATAGTAATGTCTGTCTGTCCAACATTCTCTCTATCCAACTTTCTGTTTGTCCGAAATTGTCCTCTATGGAAATTGTTAGGCTATTCTATGAAAATATTGACCTGCCTGTTTGGTTGAAATCTTTATGCTAGGTACGGATTAACTATTATGTTGATTACATATCCGCAGGTACTTCTTCGACAGTCGGAAATTGCCTAGCTGGATGGTTAAAATCTTTGACTTTTCTATGAACAACAGCTTTTCTGGTTTACACAGTATGCACATTACTATTGAGTCATTTACTCTAAAGGGTTACAAATAGGTTAAGGATTTACCTCGCTATGTTTTGGCCTTGCCAGCTCATAAAGCAAATGCTCCTAATGGAAAAATATGGCCAACTCTCACCTCAAATATCATAATATTTCTTAGTATAATGGCTTTATTTCCATTAAACACTTGTAGCCATGGAAAACGTATTTTACGTGATACCGGAAAAGAGCTCTTTAGTCTTTTAGAAACTTTTTAAAAATTTTTCCAATTTATTATCTTTAAAAACTTGAAAGTAAACATCATACAGATATATTCACATAATTCTTAATTAGCATAAAAGCCTTGTTTGCAAACTGTATCTACAACAAAATCTATGCTTGGGCAGTTCCCTTTGGAAAACACTTTCAGAAACACTCCCAAACGCACACACACACACCCTCTATCCCATCCTAACCCTTTTATGACTTACTTACCTCAAAATATATAGCCTCCCCATTAGCACTGAGAGAGTAGTAATTCTAAAAGCAAAAATGTTTGTTTGCCCCATTTAAAGCCTCTTAAAGGTTTTATAAAGACCCCAATTATGTTGGGTAATTTTCCATTAGGTTTGCATGTCTTCTTCCCTTTTATTTAAATACTCGATAGCTCTATTCACAGGCCAAGCCATGTATCTTCCTCACCTAACCCTACGCACCAACCCATCCAACTTACAACTACGCATTCACTTTTTCATTTTAGCCCCCACTTACTTGTCACTCACATTGTTCTACGCTGCCTTTTGTGGCTTCCTGTTTTTTTTTTGTTATTGCTTTCTGTGTTCCAACGGAGTAGGTTTCTAATTACCACCCTTAAGTAAGCAAGTAGCCGCTTTTTTTTGCCATCTCTTCTAAAGCCAAAGAGAAACACAAAACTGAACATATGTTTGAATTTCTTTGCCTGCATGAAACCCGACCCACACCTCATCCCCTGCGCACTATCATACATCAGGAGAATTTATGGTATACTTGTATTGCAGTCACTGATTGGGGAATAGAAGAAATTGGTAGGAAGTCTTCAATCTGATGTTCAAAAAAAAATTGTCCTCATTGATTTGCTTCTCCATTTTGGAGTCCCTTTAAAAGGCAAAGTGTCCCGAATAAACAACATTTGTTTGGATACTTTTATGGATGTTTAGATAGATAAAATTGAGAAGGAAGAGAGGGTAAAATAACAAAAAAAAAAGAAATTATCAGAAAAATCAGGTCAAGCCAAGAAAAAACTTTGTAGGATATATATGTGCGTATATATATAGTGCGTATGTTTAATGCTAAAGAAAAATAATTATCATACGCTCCAGAGTTCAACATATTTGGGAAACAAAGTAATAGCAACTACAGTCGAACTTCTCTATAACGAACTTCCCTACAAGGAATTGTTCTTCGTTGAATATAAAATTCAATTTGTGTTTGTTTGTTTATTTGTTTGTTTGTTCCGTATAGACTCAAAAACGGTTGAACCGATTACCTTGAAATTTTCACAGATTGTGTAGGTTGGTCGGGAAGGAAACATAGGCTTTATAATTTTTTGATATCAGGAGGGGGGCGAACCCTCCCCCTTACCCCAAAAGTACTACCCAAAAATAAAAGTGGACCGATGGGAACAATATGAGATTCAAATGAAAGCTATTCAAAATTAGAGTACAAATTTCATAATAAAAGTTGGGTCCATGTACCTGGGGGCTGCTCCAGCCCCAAAACCACTTAAAAAGGGGTTATTTGACGATCATGACAATATGGGACTCAAATGAAAGGTATTCGGGAGTAGATTACGAATATGATCAGGAATAAAGAATAGGCTTTATAATTTATTAATAACGGAAGGGGGCGGTTACCCCAAAAACACCACCCAAAATCAAAAGTGGACCGATAAGGACAATTTGGGTATCAAATGAAAAGTATGTGGGAGTAGATAGCGAATCTGGAATACAAATTCATGTAGAAGTATTGGGGGTCACCCCACCCCCACAAAAACGCCAAAAATGGGCACATTCGCCAATCAGGTATATATGGGACTCGGTTTGTTTGTAAAGCTATATAATTTTTCGATATCGGAAGGTGGACGGACCCTCCCCCTTATCTCAAAAACGCCACCCATATCCGTAAGTGGTCCGATGGGCACAATAAGGGTATCACATGAAAGGTATTGGGGACCAAAAAACGAATATGGTATTAAAATTTGGGTACAAGTACCGCCCCTTCTTTTACTTTATATGGAACAACATTATCCTTGAAATAATTATTTTCGACAATTAAAGAGTTAGTGAAATATCATCCTACGAAAATGGTATATGTATATCACTTGACTAACAGTATAACGCTATAAATGCCTTTATCTGAATACCATATGATTTTTATTGGTCTGTGAATTCGCTCGGCGGTTATAGGGCCATCTAAGTTAGGATGTTAGCTGTACTCCATTCTTAAAGACTTTATTCTAATTAGGATTTTGGCTGTGCGAGCCCTATATTGCCATGATCGTTAAATACGTTTGTCCGATTTAGGGGTGTTTTTGCGGCGTGAGGTGGTCCCCCAGATACTTGACCCTAAAAAAGTTATCAGAATCGTGCTCTTCTCTTAAATACCATTTATTTAAACTCCATATTGACATTGGTTTCAGAGGAGTTTATAGGATGGGGCGTTTCCCAAACGAATTGGTCCTCTACTCCCCAATACCTTTCATTTGAGCCCCACATCGACATGGTGAGTAGAAATGCCACTCCTGGTGGTCCCCCAATTGAATTGAATCACATATTCCCATTTGCCTCGAAATTGGATATCAAAGTCGTTTTCTAATCTCAAATACCTTTCATTTAAACCCCTTATAGCAAAAGTCAGCAAATATGTCCGGTTTGGGATATATACATATGCATATTTTGCCCATGAACATTCCACTAAGGAACAGGGGCAAACTTCTCACATATCAATGAGTGCAGTCCAATTCAAGTTTAAGCTCAATGATAAGGGGCCTCCTATTTATAGCCGAGTCCGAACGGCGTGCCGCAGTGCGACACCTCTTTGGAGAGAAGTTTTACATGGCATAGTACCTCACAAATGTTGCCAGCATTAGGAGGGGAAAACCACCGCTGAAAATTTTGTTGTGATGGTCTCGCCAGGATTCGAACCCAGGCGTTCAGCGCCATAGGTGGACATGCTAACCTCTGCGCTACGGTGGCCTCCTAAATGGGATATGGGCCCTAAAAACTATCAATATCGAGCTCCAGTGTCTTGAAGACTCAAATTGTCTTGGTGACAAAATTCATCCTATTTACATTTGGTCCCGAATGTTGATATCAGATTTGTGGTCTACTTCCAAATACCCCATATTTCCATAATCGTCAAACATGATCGGTTTGGGGGGTGTTTTGGGGGATCGGATGGCCATTGAGTGAGTTGGCCATGAAAATATATATCAGGTTCGTGTTCTACTCTAAAATACCTCTCATTTGAGCCCCATATTGCAATGGTCAGCAAACACTTCGTATTTGGGTTGTGTAATGGCGGTGGGTTGGCCCCATAGACACTTTTTTCCGAATATTGATATCAGATTCGTGCTTTACTCCCAAAGAACTTTAATTTGAGCCCCATATTGCCAGGGCCGTAATTTTTTCCTCTTTGGGCATGTTTTTGGGAAGGGGCGGCCCCCCAAACACTTGGTCCCACATTTGTATATCAGATTCGTATTCTACACTTAAATTCCTTTTATTTAAGCCCCATATTACCATGGTCAGTAAATAAGTTCTGTTTGGAGGATGTTTTGGGGATGGGGTGGACTCCCAGACTCCCTCATTTGGATATAAAATTCGTATTCTACTCGCAAATACCTTTTATTTGAGTCCCATATTGTCGTGATTTGTCTATAAAAATATTAGGTTGGTTTCATGGGTGGGGCGGCCCTCCTAGAGAGCATACAAGATTTCGCTTACATCGCACCACCCATCTCCGAGATCTGGCATTTCTGAAAATTGGGGTAAGAAGTGGACCGTTGGGGACAATATGGAACTAAAAACAACTATTTTGGAGAATTTGAAATGTGTATCAAAATATTCGGTCAGATCTCAGGGGGCAATCCTACCCCAATAACTGACCCCACAAACCCTTGGTCCGCCATTTGTATATCAGAATTCTGAACTCAAATGCCTTTTATTTAAGGCCCTTATTTCCATGGTCAGTAAATAAGTCCTGTTTGGGGGTGTTTTAGGGAAGGGGGGGGGGGGGACCCCCAGAAACTTGGTCCCAAATTTGGATATCAGGTTTGTATTCTACTCCCAAGTGTCTTTCATTTGAGTCCCATATTGGCATGGTCGGTAAATATGTCCGATTGAGGGGTGTTTTGGGGGGTCGGGGTGGTCCCCAAAAACCTTGGTCCCACATTTTTCAGATTCGTATTACACTCGCAAATACCTTTCATTTGAGTCCCATATGGTCGTGATTGGTCTATAAACAAATTTGGTTAGTTTCGTGGGTAGGTTGCCCCCCCTCGAGAGCACACAAGATTTCGCTTAAATCGCACCATCCATCTCCGAGATCTAACATTTCTGAAAATTGGAGTAAGAAGTGGACCATTGGGGACAATATGGAACTAAAACCAAGTATTTTGGAGAATTCGATATATGTAGCATAATATTCGGTCAGATCTCAAGGGGCCATCCCTCCCCAAAAAACCGCCCATCCCATCCCTCCAACAGGCATTTTAACCGACTGAGGCAATATGGGATTCAAATGAAAGAGAATTGGGAGTAGAATGAGAATTTTATATTAAATTTGTGCGGCCGCCCAACCCATAAATCACTCGTCAAACGTACTATGGAGACTGATCGGGACAATATGGGTAACAAATTAAAGGTATTTGGGAGTAGAACGCACAACAAGCCGATTACTGACTTAGGTACATGTCCATAGTGACATGGGGCGGATTAATATCTGCACCCTCTTTCCAACCTAACCTAACCTGGGAGTAGAACACGTCTCGGGAGAGCCACCCCTGCTCCAAAACGGAAAAGTAAACCGATAGGAAGGGAATGAGACTCAAAGAAGAGATATTTGGGAATAGAAAGTGATTTTGATATCAAAGTTTGGCACCAAATATAAGAGGTCACCACTTTCCTAATAATCCCTCGCTCCTAAGAAGTATGATTGGGGTAATTTTGATAATTCAATTAGAAGGTATTCAAGTTTAGGGTAAAAATTTGGATTCCAAATTCGAGATTATGCGAGGGATGGCCGCCGAATAATCCTCCAAAGAAACTTGTGAGCCTATCGAGACAATATGGGACTCATTCAAAAGTTCATTAAAAGTGGAGTACGAATCTAATATTAATTTTAGACACCCGACTCAGAAAAAAAAACCAAAACTGAAATTTAGATCGAGCGGGACAATATAGGATATTGAATTTTAAATAGCCTGGGGTGTTGCGAAGCACTCCGGGCCATCCAGTTAATTATAAAAACACAAACTGTACCCTGCACCGCAACTGGGGCTGTGGTTAAATGTAAAGTTCGTCTCATAAATTCCTCCTGATTCGGATCAGCATATCCTTTTTGCCAGCATATCCTTTCTGTGCCGTTTTTCCGTTCGGCGTTTTTTGTAATCAAGGTGAAGAGCGCATTTGTTACCCATTCAGCACAAAATTTTTCACATCTCACTTCTTAAGGCCAAAGGCAAACACTATGAATTTTGGTAAAAAACGGTTTAGATTTAGACATAGCTCCCATATAGACATTTCGTCCGATTTACACTGATAAGGGCTTAATTCCCATAGTTTTCTGTCGATTTAAAGGAAATTTGGTATAAAATGAAGTATTACTCGATTGCAACCCTCTGATAATTTTTATCAATTTGTCAATCATTCGAAGCCACTGACGCAACTATTGAAAGATACACAAAAACATTTGTATACCATGGAAGTCATTGTAGTCGCGTGGACAAAAAATCCATCACAGCACACAGACAGGGTGTAGCGCTTGGTTAGTGTCGTACTTACATTATGAAGGCGTTTTCGCAATGAATTCAATATGAGTACAACCTACCAGCGTATGGCCCTTAAAGCCTTCACACCTCAAAGTATTCGATGAGACTTACTTAACCAAGAAGTCGAACGCGTCATGCTATGGTTGGAGTTGTGTAGTCTTCTGGCTTTACATTTCTATTGCAAAAAATGTTTCGATCATTAAATTCATTTTTATTTCCCCAGGAATTCTCTACTTTTGTTCTACAAAATTTAATACTGCCATATCAAATCAAACTCAAGATTTTCAATTACCATGCACTCTTTTTTTTATTGAAAATTGAGTTGTATAGATGGACAAGATCAATAAAAGCAACCCAAATAAAAGTTAGAAAAACACAAAAATCATTGAGGGCAGTGTTTCACACGTTTTGTGTTTGCTTGTAAATTCGCACAATGACCACCGCATGAGAAATAAGTTAAGCAAGAAGTCACGTTTTTTCAAATAGCCCATATGTGCTTGGTTTTCTTTTCGGTGATGGGAAGGGGAATATTACTTTTGCTTGACGAGAACAGAAGGGGAACTTTATATTACTGGTCATGAGATGTCGGTGAAATCCAACATTGATTGTGTGATTTTAAGCAAGTTAAGCCAAGCACAATAATAAAAATTAAAAAATAATAGGCGTGTTTTTTCCAATCCATTGACCTTAGAATTCCCACTCAGACAGACGGACAGACCGACGGACAGACAGACGGACAGACAGACGGACAGACAGACGTATGAATGATCTTCAAATAGATTATACTATTCCCAGAAGAACCTCTATGATTCAACAAAGATTGTTCCTTGTTTTGTGCCATTCTTATTCTAATCTACCTTAAACTACTTTCCCAATTTTTGGTTTTTTGGTAAAACAGGTCTATTATAAGAAAAGTGCATGCGAAATGCAATCGAGTTGCTATAATCTTGTCTCGCCAACATGTTGCTGTGGTCTGCTCAAGCTTTTAATCGGGTTTTCCTCGATAGCATTGCTCGTGGCTTTGGCTACGCCCGTGGACAACCGTTTATTGTCCACATTTTACACTCCATTTCTTGATTTGTAATGCCCCGTTTCGTTTCATAGGCGATTTATGTTCCCTATCTCTGCCATGTGCCATGTGTTGCTTTGTGTGGTCGTTTTGGTTGACCCGAGTGAATTTGTTCGTTGGCTACAATTACTCGACTCACTCGTCTGGGGAATGCGGTAATGAATGGGAATTATTTTTTTTTTGTCCCCACTCTTCTTTGTCTATTGGAAACAGCTATGCAAAAATCTTTGCCATTAATTTGCATATGGAAATGTTAGAGTTAAGTATCACTGCTACTGCTGATGAACGACTTTCCCTTTTAATGGTCCCATAAACACTGGCGGCGACCTGATAATAGTCACAATTGTCATGTGCGCTTTTGCCCGTGCTACAAGCCACAATCGTCCACATTTGTTTGCCAATAAAAGAGCATTGAAACATAACCCTAACCGAAAGACAAAACCACTGCGTTATAAAAATAACATGACGCGCATTTAGTGGATTGTTTCATTTGGTCAGAATGGTCATGTAAAGAATGTTGAAAATCTCTGGGTTTTTGTATTTCGTTTTGGGTTTCAACGAAAATGAACAAAAAATTGGACAAACTGTTGAAATTTCAAGTGATACTTGAGCTGATATGGGGGCGTTTTGGGAAACAAACTATGACTCAAGCCACTTTAAGCGACAAGAAGATTTTCGCCCTTATAGGTGTTGTTGGTAGTGTTTTTTTTTATGGTACAACAATTGTTTATTTTGGCGAAAGTTGAAGTCAGTATGGGATTTCTAAAAGAAATTTGGAAAAAGATAAAATTTTTGTAGGAAAAATTTTGCTAACATTTCATTGCTATGAGAAATTTTGTAAAAATTTAATTTATGTAGGAAATTTTGTCAAAATTTCATTTTCATGTCTTGCGCTAAATTTATCCGATTGTATGAAATTTTTCATTTTTATAAGAAACTAGCTGTAACCGTCGGTTAATCCGTCTGTCTGTCTGTCCATTGGTCCGTCTGTCTGTCTTACCGTCGGTCTATCCGTCTGTCTGTCTGTCCGTTGGTCCGTCTGTCTGTCTGTCCACCTGTCTGTCCGTCGGTCTGTCTGTCCGCCTGTTTGTCCATTTGTATGTCCGTCGGTCTGTACGTCTGTCTGTCCGTCTGTTTGTCTGATAATCTGTCCGTCGGGATGTCCGCCTGTCTGTCTGACCTTCCATCTGTCCGTCCGTCTGTCTATCCGTCCGTCTGTCTGTCTGACCTTCCGTCTGTCTGTCTGTCTGTCCGTCTGTCCGTCTGTCTGTCTGTCTGTCCGTCTGTCTGTCCGTCTGTCTGTCCGTTTGTCTGTCCGTCTGTCTGTCTGTCCGTCCTTCTGTCTGTCTATCTGTTGAAATCGCGCTACTGTCTTAATAAATAGTGATATTGAGCTGAAACTTAGCACATATTCTATTTTTGTTAATAGGTAGGTTTAGTTCGAAGATGGGCTATATCGGACAATATCGGAACCCCATATAGACCGATCCGTCGATTTAAGGTCTTAGGCCCATAAAAACCACATTAAGTATCCAGTTTTGCTGATATTTGAAACAGAGAGTTGTGTTGGGCCACTCGATATCCTTCTTCAATTTGGCTCAGATCGGTCCAGATTTGGATATAGCTGTCATTTAGACCGATCTCTCGTTTTAGCCGATTAAGGGTCTTAGACCCTTAAAAGCCACATATATTGTCCGGTTTCGCCGAAATTTAGGACAGTGAGTTGTATTTGGCTCTCCGATATCCCTCTTCAATTTGGGCCAGATCAGTCCAGATTTGGATATAGCTGCCATATAGACGAATCTCACGATTTAAGGTCTTGGGCCCATGAAAGGATCATTTAGTGTCCGATTTCGCCTTAATTTGGGACAGTGAGTTGTGTGAGGCCCTTTGACATCCTTTTTTAATTTGGCTCAGATCGGTCTAGATTTGGATATATCTGCCATTTAGACAGATCTCTCGATTTAAGGTTTTGGGCCCATAAAAGACCCATTTATTGTCTGATTTCGCGGAAATTTGGGACAGTGAGTTGTATGATGCCCTTTGACATCCTTATTCAATTTGGCCTGGACCGGTCCAGATTTTGATATAGAACGATTTCTCGATTTAATGTCTTGGGGCAATAAAATGAGCATTTATTGTCCGATTTCGCCGCAATTTGGAACAGTGAGTTGTGTTAGGCCCTTCGACATCTTTTTTTCAATTTGGTCCAGATTGGTCGAGATTTGGATATAGCTGCTATATATACCGATCTGCCGATTTAAAGTTTTGGGCCCATAAATGGCGCATTAGTGTCGAATTTTGCTGAAATTTGGGAAAATGAGCTGCTATATATACCGATCTGCCAATTTAAGGTTTTGGGCCCATTAATGGCGCATTAGTGTCCGATTTCGCTGAAATTTGGGACAGTAAGTTGAGTTAAGCCCTTCGACATCCCTTTTTAATTTGGCCCAGATCGGTCCAGATGTGGATATAGCTGCCATATAGACCTATCTCTCGATTTAAAGTATTGGTCCCAAAAAAGACGCATTTATTATCCGATTTTGCGGAAATTTGACACAGTGGCTAATGTAAGGCTTTTCGACATCCGTGTCCTATATGGTTAAGACCGGTCTATATTTGGATAAAGCTGAACAATATTGAACAGTGACTTGTATTTAGTAGACCATTCAATGTCCATGCCGCATTTGGTCCAAATCGGATCATATTTCGATATAGCTGCTATGGGTGCATACATTATGCATTTGTCACCGGATTATGACGAAAGGTTGTTTACATATATACCCAAGGTGGTGGGTATCCATAGTTCAGTCCGGCCGAACTTAAAGCATTTTTACCTGTTAGTGCCATATTCGCAATCTACTCCCGAATAACTTTTATTTGAGTCCCATATTATCATGATCGTCTAATATGCCCACTTGGCAATTACACCCAATTTGTAATATTCGATAATAATATTCGTACTCTACTCTCGAATACCTTTCATTGGAGTCCCATATTGTCCTGAACGGTCCACTTTTGATTTGGGGCGGTACTTTTGGTTCGGGTTTGGGTTTGGGGCGGCGTCCTAGGTACTTGGATTAGATTTTTGACATTATATTCATACTCTACTCCAAAATACCTTTCATTAGAGCCCTATATCGTCCCGTACTTTTGGGGCGGTTTTGGGCTTGGGACGGCTTGGACCCAATTTTGAATATCATATTCATACTTTACTCCCAAATATCAAGTTGGTATACAAAATTTCGCTTAAATCGGTGCATCCATCTCTAAAATCTGGCGTTTTCGAAAATGGATTAAGGAGATGAGAAAATTCGCCTTTTGTGGGCTCAAACCCTTAAATCGGGAGATCGGTCTATATGGTAGTTATATCCAAATAAAGAGAGATTAGGGGCAATATTGAACACGAATATTGAAGCTCCTAGCCTCACTTCTCTGTACCAAATTTCAGCAAAATCGTATAAAAAACATGTCTTTAATGGGTCCAAGGCCTTAAATAGGGAGTTCGGTATATATGACAGCTGTATCCAAATATATACCGATTTAAACTTTATAGTGTCCGATATCGACCCAATATCTTAAATCAGGGGATCGATCTTTATGACAGCTATATCCAAATATAGCCCGATTTGGACCATACTCGGTACGAACATCGACCAGTCTAACGTGTTATTAGTGTGGTTCGATTTGGATTGCAAATTGTCCAAATCGGTTCATATTTTAATACAGCTGCCATAAAAACCTATCATCCAATTATACTTCTTGAGCCTCTAGAGAGCGCAATTGTTACCCGATTTGGATGCAATTTTGCATGAAATGTTTTGCTTGATCGGTTCATAACGTGTGGCTAAAATTGTGCACATATTGTTTTGGTATGAATTCACACAACTGTGCCAAGTAGGGTTTAAATTAGTCTATAACCTAATATATTGGTTTGCCCAAAAAGTAATTGCGTATTTTTTATATAGTCGGCGTTGACAAATTTTTACACAGCTTGTGACTCTGTAATTGCATTCTTTCTTCTGTCAGTTATCAGCTGTTACTTTTAGCTTGCTTTAGAAAAAAGTGTAAAAAAAGTATATTTGATTAAAGTTCATTCTAAGTTTTATTAAAAATGCATTTACTTTCTTTTAAAAAATCCGCAATTACTTTTTGGGCAACCCAATAGCTGCCATATAAGCTGTTCCAAATTGACTTTATAAGCCTCCGAAGGGCGCAATTGTTACTCGATTTGCTTGAAATTTTGTAGGTGGCATAAAGACCATGATATCCGAATTCAGGTATTTTCATTTTTGAACCCCATTTTTTTCCGGATTTTTTTCTGCACGTACCTTTGAAGGGTTTTGCTGGGCCTTAGACTTTTGGTCCCCAAATACAACTATCAGATTCGTACTCTTCCACCTCCAACGACTTTTCATTTGAGTCCCACATTGTATCTGTCAACTTTCATATGTAGGACAACCAGTATTATTAGGGTCTCGAATAAATAAAGTGATTTTAAAATCAAATTTGCAAATGCGAATTTGTCTACGAACATTTCTTTAAGGAACAGGGGCAAACTTCTCAAATATCAATGAGAGGAAGCTTCTTTTTACAGCCGAGTTCAAATGGCGAATCCCAGTGCGACAACCCTAAGGGGATGGGCATAACCACCATTGAATATGTTGTTGATGTTCTCGTCAGGATTCGAACCCAGGTGTTCAGCGACATAGGCGGTCATGCTAACCTCTGCGCTACTGTGGCCTCCGAATTCAATTTTGATTGAAGTTTAATTGTAAAAGGATCTTAAGCTAAAAGCACGTCGAGAAAGTTTGGTGTTACCTTTTGTTCATATAGCTGCATATACTGATTTGTCACACATTATCTGAAAAAAGCAAAAAAGAATTGCAATTAGTCTTAAAAGTATATTTCATCAAATAGTTATTTCATTCTATATAAATAAAATTTGAAATTTTGCCATATTGCAATAAGATGATTAGTAGTAAATTCATATGCCATGGGTTCGTATGAGTATCGGATAGTTATTGAAATAAAATTACGTATACGGTACTATGTGGTAGCACAAGTATTTATCTATTTGCTAAACCTCAAGAGGTTTGAAATACCCAAAGAGTGAGATTAATGCAGTGTATACCAAAAAACACCCCAACAATATACAGAAAATATTCTTGATAGTCTTGACATTCTATGTCGATCTATCCATGTCCGTCTATAGCGGTAGAACAAACAAAATTGATTATAGATCGTCAGGGAAGAGGTTTCCGATCGAATACCTGAGGCGACAATTGAGGTTGAGTGCGAGGCACTTCTGCCAGTCTTGGATTGACGGAACCCTAGTATTGCCATCTAGAAGATTGTGTTACACGGATGGATCAAAGCTAGAGGACTGAGTGGGCCTGGGGTTCTACATTGAGAACCTAGGGACTGAGATCTGTTTTAGACTGCCTGAACATAATACGGTTCTGCAGGCGAAGACTCGGGCGATTACGAAATGCGTGACGTGGTGTGGTACTAACGCGAGGACGTCGAGTGTGAACATCCCTTCGGACAGTAAATTGGCCATAACGGTAATAACAACCAAGATGGTAAAGTCACGAACAGTCTTGGTGTGTAAGAAAGAGATTAACGCCTTCTCTAAGGATTGCACAATCCGCATCGTTTGTGTCCCGGGCCATAACGGAGTAAGAGGGAATAAAAGGGCAGACAATTTGGCAGTGAAGGCCAGAGAACTACTGTCAATAAACTTGGTTAACCCGAAGCCTTTCGGGTCAACGCAGTCCGATTTTAAGATCGTGGGTGGCGAACGCCACGCCATGGAACGGCGAAACAGTTGGTAGGACGGCGAAAATCCTATTGGTTGACCTGGATAGTGAGAAAACGAGGCTATTACTGAAAGGAAATACGAAGAGGGTCAGTATAGTTATTGGTATCATAACGGGACACATAGCACTACGAGCTCACTTATGCAAAATAGCTGCGGCAAGTGATAGCATGTGTAGGGCATGTGGGGAAGATGATGAGACGTTGGAGTATTTTCTTTGTTATTGCCCAGCTTTCGCGGCTAAAAGGCACCGGTATTAAGTTGGGGTCACAATACCAGACATGAACCAACTTAGGAGAGTGTTATGGAAAACTATTAAGGATTTTGTAAGTAGCCAGCAATTCCTAGCTTAAAATTTTCTTCTTAGAGGTTACTTTATAGTATTGAGAGCGCACAACAAGCCGTTTTTTGGCTTAGGTGTATGTCCATAGTGGCATGGGGCGGATTAATATCTGCACCCTCTTTTCAACCTAACCTTACCTAACCTATGGTCAAGATCGATAAAGATAGATAAAGCTGTCATATAAACCGATCTATTTCGCTGAAATATTGCACTGTGACCTATGTTAGGCTTCTCGACACCCATGCCTTATATTGTTTCGATCGGTTTATAATTGGATGTAGCGGTCATGTAGATCGATATCCTGATTTAAGGTTTTGGGCCCATAAAAGCCGCATTTTTTTTATCCCATTCCGCTGAAATTTGCCACAATGACCTGTGGTAGGCTTCTCGATATCCGCGCCTTATATAGTTCCGATCGGTTTATAATTGGATGTAGCGGTCATATAGATCGACCTCCTGATTTAAGGTTTTGGACTCATAAAAGCCGCATTTTTTATACCCTACAACATAGGATGGGGTATACTAATTTCGTTATTCTGTTTGTAACACCTCGAAATATGCGTCTAAGACCCCATAAAGTATATATATTCTTGATCGTCATGGCATTTTTAGTCGATCTAGTCGTGTCCGTCCGTCCATCTGTCGAAAGCACGCTAACTTTCGAAGGAGTAAAGCTAGCCGCTTGAATTTTTGCACAAATACTTTTTATTAATGTAGGTCGGTTGGGATTGTAAATGGTCCATATCGGTCCATGTTTTGATATAGCTGCCATATAAACCGATCTTGGGTCTTGACTTCTTGAGCCTCTAGAGGGCGCAATTCTTATGCGATTTTATTGAAATTTTGCACGTAATGTTTTGGTAGCACTTCCAACAACTACGCTAAGTATGGTTTAAACCGGTCCATGTTTTGAAGTAGCTGCCATATAAACCGATCTTGGGTCTTGACTTATTGAGCCTCTAGAGAGCGCAATTCTCGTCCGATTTAAGTGAAATTTTGCACGTAGGGTTTTGGTATCACTTCCAACAACTTTGTTAAGTATGATTCAAATCGGTTTATAATCTGGTATTGCTGTCATATAAACCGATCTTGGATCTTGACTTCGTGAGCCAATAGAGCGCGCAATTCTCATCCGATTTGGCTGAAAATTTGCATGAGGTGTTTTGTTATGACTTCCAATAATTGTGCTAAGTATGGCGTTATTCGGTATAGAACCTGATATAGCTGCCATATAAACCGATCTGGGATTTTGACTTCTTGCGCCTCTAGTGGGCGGAATTCTCACCCGATTTGGCATATATTTTGTACAACGGCTTCTCACATGACTTCCAACATACGTGTCTAATATGGTCGGAATCGATCAATAGCTTGATACAGCTCCCATATAAACTTATCTCTCGATTTTGCTTCTTGAGCCCCTACAAGGCGCAATTCTTATACGAATGATCTGAAATATTACACAATGACTTCTACAATGTTCACCATTCATTTATGGTCCGAATCGGACTACAACTTGATATAGCTCCAACAGCATAACAGTTCTTATTCAATATTCTATGTTTGTCTAAAAAGAGATACCGCGCATAGAACTCGACAAATGCGATCAATGGTGGGGGGTATATAAGATTCAGCCCGGCCGAATTTAGCATGCTCGTACTTTTTTATCCTATTTTGCAGAAATTTGGCGCAGTGCCCTATGTTAGGCTTTTTGAAGTCTGTTCCTTTATGTTCCGATTAGTTTATATTTGCATATAGCTGCCATATAGACCGATCTCCCGATTTAAGATCTTGGGCCAATTTCGCTGAAATTTGACACAATTGCCTTAGGCATTAGCAATTAAGTTTAGCCCGGTCGAACTTAATGCCTTTTTACTTATTATGTGGAAATATTTGTTACTGATTCAAATGAGAAAAATGTGTTGAGGTATTCTTAATTTAAAAATCCATTCTCTTTTGCTCGATACGACTTTGGCCGTGACTGCATGAATATAATCTGCCGGTATTTTGGCCCATTTCCATATAAAGGCTCTTTTTAGCGCTTTCATACCTTGCTGTCTAAAATGGTCCAAATAGAAAAGTCCATCTGATAGATATCTGACGAATTGAACAGCCACTGTGAAGACCAAGTATGGTTCAAGATTTTAAAGCCATTCTTGGTTTACACGTGCTTTATTTGACGGTGTCGAGTCTTGTTGGTACGCCTTTGGTCTACGACTGAAAAGTTTGCGTACCCAAGGCTCAAAATCCACTTTCGAAATGTTGTCACGATAAACAGTCACATTTACTTTTATGCCATGCTCGACCGGAGAGCGGCCATTAGCGGTCACAGCTGTCCATACTTTCACTTGTGTTGGAAAATTACTTTAGATGGCCGTTTGTAGGCTGAAATTCTTGTTCGTGCGCTTAGTTGAGTTAACGAATTGCTCAATTGATAAGACTTCCAGCAACCGTGTCAAGTACGATCCGCATAATATAGCTCCCATCTAAACCGATCTCCCGATTTTATCTTTGAGCACATGGAAGCCTCAATTATTGTTCGATTTGGCAGAAATTTTTAACAAATTGTGATGTTTTAACTTGCACCATCCATGCTGGGTATGTGGCAGGCCTCATACCTAATATAACTCCCATATAAACCGATCTCCTTGTTTGTCTTCTACCGCCCCAAGGACCTTTAATTTTTGACTGATTTGACAGACATTTTGTACTTAACGTACACATGTGCCCATCATTTAAGTTAATTTGTGAACATTTCTTGGTATAAACCATAGTGGAGGGTTCCCAAAAGTTTTCACGGGCATAGTTCTTTAATTATTACCTTTCACTTTGTTTTTTTTTCTTGTGCTGATGCAGTGTCGTAAAATAAAAAAAAAATATATTTTCCTGTTATACACAAGAAATTCTGAAATTTTCCGTTTTCAAGATTTTCCGACTAGTTTGACCTTTCATGAATTTGAAATATAAAATTTTGCTGATTAAATCACAAATCACACAAGCTCTTACATTTTGTGTGTGTATAATTCTCCCATAAATAGTCGATTTCATTTCACTTTCAAATGATTTACAAGTGCAATGCAGCTGCAAGCCTTTTAGTTTTGCCCATTTTCCACAAGTCCACAAGTGGGCCAAAGCAACACCTACTGCTATGAAATAAGCGACTTTTAACGAGTACAAGCCCTTACACAGCAGTAAACATATTTAGTTTCCTCTTCATATGAGAGGACTTAACAGTGTTACAGAACGAGGGGAAGGGGGCCTCCCGTACCGTATGTTGTGGTTTAAAGAAAGGGGGAGGCACTCCAACTGTGCTGTGCCATTTTCTCACACATTTCGTGTGTTTGGATCTAAAAAAAAAAAAATACAAAAACACCAACAGATGTCCATAAATTTGTAAAAAAAAGTGGGTAAGTAGGTATATACACTGAAAAAATAAGTTTTTCATAAGTTGTTGATGCAAATGCAAATTGGAAATTTTGCCCATGAACATTCCAAAACTTCTCACATATCAATGAGTGCAGTCCGATTCAAGTTTAAGATCAATGATAAGGGGCCTCCTTTTAATAGCCGAGTCCGAACGGCGTGCCGCAGTGGCACCCCTTTGGAAGGAAGTTTTATATGGCATACTACCTCACAAATGTTGCCAGCATTAGGAGGGGAAAACCACCGCTGAAATTTTTTTTTGATTAGAATCCAGGCGTTTGGCATCCTAGGCGGACATGCTAACCTCTGCGCTACGGTGGCCGGTGGTCGGAATATACGCCGGTCGGCCACCGTAGCGCAGAGGTTAGCATGTCCGCCTATGACGCTGAACGCCTCGGTTCGAATCCTGGCGAGACCATCAGAAAAAATTTTCAGCGGTGGTTTTCCCTTCCTAATGCTGGCAACATTTGTGAGGTACTCTCCAAAGAGGTGTCGCACTGCGGCACGCCGTTCGGACTCGGCTATAAACAGGAGGCCCCTTATCACTGAGCTTAAAAAAAAATTGAATCGGACTGCACTCATTAATATGTGAGAAGTTTGCCCCTGTTCCTTAGTGGAATGTTTATGGGTATTGACACAGTCGTTGAAAGTCAAAATTAAACACTTCATGCACAATTTCGGCCAAATCGGATAAGAAATCAAGAAATCAAGACCCAAGATCGGTTTATATGGCAGCTATGTTAGGTTATGGACCGATTTTAACCATACTTAGCACAGATCTTGGAAGTCATAACGAAACATGTAATGCAAAATATCAGCCAAATCGGATAGGAATTGCGCCCTCTAGAGGCTCAAGGAGTCTCTAGAGGGGAGAATGGTTTATTTGGTGGCTATATCAGTTAATGGACTATACTTGACACAGGGGTCAATAAGTCAAATCGGGATCTCGGTTAATATGGGAGCTATATCAGGTTTTTGACTGATTTGAACCGTACTTAGCACATTTGTTGAACGGAACACTATGTGTAAAATTTCTGCCAAATCGGACAAAAATGGCGTTTTCACGGAGCTCACGAAGTCAAATCGGGAGATCGGTTTACAAAGAAGCTATATCAGGTTATCGACCGATTTAGACCGTACTTAGCATAGTTGTTGGAAGTCATAACAGCACACTACATGCAAAATTTCAGCCAAATCCACCAAAAAAATTGAGGCTTGTAAGGGCTCAAGATGTCAAATCGGGAGATCGGTTTACGTGGAAGCTATATTAGGTTATACGGCGATTCGGACCGTACTTGGCGCAGTTGTTGGAAGTCGTAACAAAACACTACATGTTCAATTTCAGCCAAATCGGATGAAAATTGCGGCTTCCAAGGGCTCAAGAAATCAAATCGGGATATCGCTTGATATTGGAGCTATATCGAAATCTGAACCGTTATGGCCCATTTGCAATCACCAATGACCTACATCAATATTTAGGATCTGTGCAAAATTTCAAGCGGCTAGCTTTACGTTTTCGACCGCTATCGTGATTTCGACAGACGGACGGACGGACCTGGCTGAATCGATTCAGGATATCGAGTCAATCAAGAATATATATACTTTATGGCGTCCTAGATAAATAATTCGAGGTGTTACAAACGGAATGATAAGATTAGTATACCCCCATGCTATGGTGGTGGATATAAAAACAGTGGTTTTTCATCGATTCGTCACAGAGCAAAAATGTTCATAATAAATTTCAACGATTTTTAGTCGTTGCACATTTGTGAGTTTCTTCATGATGAAATGGCAGAGTATACTGAACACTTTTCACTTTCACAGATGACGTTTGGACACAATTGACAACCAGTGCTGCCATCCCGAAAATTTAAACTCAAAAAATCTATACCTTTCCCTGGGACAATGATGGTCGAAAAAGCCAGCATAATGAAAGAAAATGGATAGATTATAACGGCCGATACTCAAAACCTGATCCTCCTAGGGTATATAGAACAAAAGCCTTATCAACAGCAATTTTTTATAACTCATAATGACGAGTATGATTTTTCAAAGTGTATCCACTTCTATACTGGCATATTTCCATTTTTGTGGTCACACACACACACACACTCGTACTCATTTTGGGTGTTAGGGCTCACAGTCAAGGAATGACATTTTTTTGTGTACCCCACCACCAATGTGCTGTGTGTGTTGCAGTCGCATTAATTCATGTGTGGCACGTTTTTATGGTAATTTAAAAGGTTCCCAGTTTGCTTTTGTGTTCTACTATTATGCGAATAGTTTGTGTTTTGTTTTGGTTCTCTACGTCTTTTTGTGTGTTTTCTCAGTTGTTGTTGTTGTTTCATTATTTGTTCATTGTTGCTTTTGTAGAACAATAACAATAATGCTCCACATGTACAAATGAGTAAATAAATTTTTTTTTATATACTAATGGACATTAGGTTGGAATTCAGGAGCAACTTAAATTTAAGTTAATTTGAAGGTTCATTTTCTACTAAATCTTGTTGGCATTGTAGCGGAGTATTTAAACCGTTTATGGTTTAATGTTAAACCTTTCAGTTAATTAAAGTTGAAATTTTATGACCTACACCACCATTTTGGTGCAGGTCATAAAATTTGGGAAATATGTGGTAAATTTGTTTGTAATATCTAAAAGAGGAAGAGGTAGATATATTGTTAAACATACTGGCAGCCTCAGAAATACTTCATAATTCTGTCTGTCTGTTTGTCTTTCTATCTGCCCGTATTTGTTCGTGTCTGTCGGTCTGTCATTCCGCATACTTGATAAGAACATTTTGAAACTACTTTCAAGGCCATCATAGGGTTACCATATCACAGAAATGGGAGGGCCAATTTAAATTTGCCACCGAACATGCCATTTAGTTACAGCGGGAAGATTTTTCTCATATCATCGAGTGCTATCCGGTTTAGGTTTTAGCTAAATGATAAGAGACTTCTTTTTTAAAAGCAAATTCGAAATATCCAACAAATGTCGCCAGAAAGGCGATAAGCACCGCTATTAAACACAACTTGTCAACTTTTATAACTATTTTTATACCCACCACCGAAGGATGGGGGTATAGACATTTTGTCATTCAGTTTGCAACACATCGAAACATCCATTTCCGACCCTTTAAAGGCGGTCTAGACGATCTAGCCATGTCTTTAAAAATAAAGATATTGAGCTAAAAGATAAGCTATATCGGACTATATCTTGATATAGCCCCCATATAGACCGATCCGCCGATTTAAGGTTTTAGGCCCATAAAAGCCATATTTATTATCCGATTTTGCTGAAATTTGGGACAGTGAGTTGTTTTGGGGCCCTCAACATCCTTTTTCAACTTGGCTCCGATCGGTCCAGACCGATCTCTTGATTTTAGGTCTTGGGCGCATAAAAGGCGCATTAATTGTCCGATTGTGCCAAAATTTGGGTCAATTCGTTGCGTTAGGCCCTTCGACATCCCCCCTGAATTTGACCCAGATCGGTCCAGATTTAGATATAGATGCTATATAGACCGATCACTCGAATTAAGATTTTGGGTCCATAAAAGGCGCATTTATTGGCCCTATGTCGCCGAAATTTGGGACAGTGAGCTCTGTTACTCGCCTCGACATTTTTCTGCAATTTGGCTCAGATCGTTCCAGATTTGGATATATATGCCATATAGATCGATTTCTCGATTTAAGGTCTTGGGTTCATAAAAGGCGCATTTTTTGTCAAATTTCGCCGAAATTTGGGACAGTGAGTACTGTTAGGCCCTTCAATATTCTTTAATTTGGCCCAGATCGGTTAAGATTTGGATATAGCCGCCATACAGACCGATCTCTCGATTTAAAGTTTTGGCCCCTACAAGCCGCATTTATTATACGATTTCACCGAAATTGGGACAGTGAGTTAGGCTCTTCGATTTGGCCCAGATCGGTCGAGAATTGAATAAAGCTGCCATATAGACCAATCTCTCGATTTAAAGTCTTGGCGTCATAAAAGGCGCGTTTATAATCCGATTTTGCTGATATTTGACACAGTGACATATGTTAGGCTTTATAAAATTGGTTTATATTTGGATATATCTGCAATGGGAAGCGGTCGTTCCCTAAGGACCACATTATACCGGTAGCTGTTTACCGCATCTGCTACCGTGTCTGCATGACTGTTGTCAAGACCTGCTTGATCCCCCACTTGATCTAGAGGTTCTATCTTGTAGCGCTGAACCTCACGCTCTAGATCATGTAGATCTACCTTAAGGCTTCTGGGCGGTGAATACCTATCCTCAAGATGATGATTTTGATGTTCTCTGCGATAACAGCCCAGAAAGTATTGCTTAGACAGCATGTAGTTATGTATTCGCTCAGGTAGAATCTTTGTCTCTTAGTGGAGGTAGTCCAAGTGAGAACTGAGGAGACAGCCCGTCGCAGTTCGAAGAGCGGCATTCTGACAGATCTAAATATTATTCCACTGCGTGCCACAGAGAGATCACAATGGCGCTGCATAACTTACCACAGACCGACCAATTGCTTTGTACGTGGTAAACAAGGTTTCTTTGTCAGCAACCCAGGTGCTGCCGGCAAGTGACTTGAGGACCTTGTTTCTACTTTTGAGAATTTGTAAAAGGCCAGCATTCTAACAGATCTGAATATTATTCCACCGTGTCTCACAGAGCTGACGAGATTACACTGGCGCTGCATAACTTACCACAGACTAGCCAATTGCTTTGTACGTGGTAAACAAAGTTTCTTTGTCAGCACCCCATGTGCTGTTGGCAAGTGACTTTAGGATCTTGTTTCTACTTTTGACATTAT
The DNA here is from genome assembly GCF_963082655.1 of Stomoxys calcitrans. NCBI lineage: Eukaryota > Metazoa > Arthropoda > Insecta > Diptera > Muscidae > Stomoxys > Stomoxys calcitrans. The sequence continues at coordinate 122,097,843 of NC_081556.1, forward strand.
CACAAATTGCTTTGGCATGTGAAGAGAATTTGTAAGAGCTGTCAAATGTGACACCAAATATTTTGGGTCACTCGATGGTCGGAATTGTCACGCCGTCGACCACCACCTCATGCGTGTATCTAGTGAACAATGTGGCTGAAGTTTTGGCGGCAGCTATCTTCAGATTTCTTGCAGAGAAATAAGAGGCAAGTTCGTTGAGGAAGACGCTTAACTTATCGCAGATGCCATCAATGGGGTGGGTGGCCTGATACCATGATAGTACAATTTTCCACATATGATACTATCTCTATGCCGTCCACATGTTGCGGATACTGGAATGCTTCATATTGAGTAGCTGCAACGGCAGTCGCGGACATTCAGCGGTATCGAGCGGAGAGTCTCAGTGAGAGGCCGGGCGGCACCGGGTCTTGCACAAATACTGAGTGCCTATGATGTTCGATATGATAAGGCGGGTTATTGGCGGATAACCAGTTGCCACCCTGTTCCCGTGGCGGTTGGTCCTTTGGACCGGAACGAACTTGCCGGCCTACAGAAGCTTGACGAGCCACCTCCAGATAAAAATGTTACTACAACAACAACAACACTGCTGTCTATATTCGCACAGCACCTTGCAAAATATTGAGTATGACTACGTTCCCGTAGTGACGTAAAGCCAGAGCAATATCGGAGATGTACCCACTCCATGCACCGGTTCCACCTCACTGACACCGACCAATGATTGAGGCAGTTCTGGCAAACCGAGCAGAACCAGGGTCCGGGGTTCTTTTCAATCCCGGCACGGGCCAGAAGGGCTGCCATATCTTCATTGTGGTATGTAACTAAGGGTCCTTTCTTGTAAATCCACCTTAATGTGGCGGTTTTGTGCAATTCTGCATTTATAACTGAACATTTACAAATATCGTAGTGGTTATTGTTTTTTATATGTATTATTCCTTCATAGCAGTTATTCCTTCGCCATTGTGCTTTATGGCTTGTAATGAGACTGACATATACTACAATCAAAAGGACTGCAGCAAACATTGCTAGAGGATACATTTCAATACTCGTAAAGCTTTTAAGGCTCGACTAAATGAACGAGGGGATATTATTTTTTTTTTTGTGTTTACAATTTCCCCATGGTCATTACCTTGTTTCTGCATGACAATCATGTGAAAACCTTTCAAATTAAGTGGTTGATAAGTATAGGAACATGGAAATGGGTAATAGTCTAGCAAATCAAAGACAAAGGCTTTTGGCCATTGTTGTTTGATAATAAAAATGTCTTTTTTTTGAAGAAAAATGTTTTTTTTTTTTTTAATTTAACATTTAAAATTTCTATTGGACTAACCCAAATAATAATCACAAATATTGGTGAGGGGTGAACAAGTTTTGGTTTTGACCGGTATAAAGGGTTCTTCAATAAGAACTTGACTCATCAAACTTACTTTTCAATCAATCGATAAGAAAGTGTGCTGTGTGGCTTGTGGCAGGTTCATATCCTTTAATTCAGACCAAAAATAATCAGTGAGCAATGGTGCGGTAGCGTTGTCCATTGACGGTAATGTCACGCAGCCGACGAAGAAGTATGGCCCAATGGTGCCGCCGGCATGCGAACCGCACCAAACAGTTATATTTTGTGGATGAAGTGTTGATTCGTAAAGTACATGTGAATTTTCACTTGACCAATAAAGCATATATTGCTTATTGACGAACCCATAGAGCCAAAACAAGGTAGAGTTCACACTCTTAAAGCAGCGATCACCGGTTCGGTAGTAAATACTTATGATTTGTAGAACTTCCACAATGCTGCCAAATCGAAAAATCTTGGAAATAGTATTGTAAATTTTGAACGGGTAGAGATATAGACACGAAACTTAACGCCGTCAATGTTGAGGTGTTTTCCAACAAGTGTCACTTATTGGTCCTCTAGTGGTCCATAGGCTGATCCATGGGGTTTGGAAGTTGGTTCCCTCGAGCATGTCAAGTTTTGAATTGCTTGGTAAACAGTCATTTATGGGCTGATCAGATTGATTTTTTTTGTTTATAAGTCCCTAGATAAAAAATGCTGAATTGTTAAGTATATCTCTTAAGGTTTATGAGTTATTGGACTTGCAACAATTTTTTTTTTGAAAACTTGGTATTTTCGGTATTTCTGAAATTATGGGACTATTTGTAAACCGATTGAAAATTTTTTACATCGTTAGAAAGGTTAAAGTTTTACGAGAATAACAAACAAGTTTGGCAAATTGTGTGCTCCTTTTCTAGGAGTTATTCGCTTCAGAATCTACAATTTCCGAACATCACTATTTCCTTCATAACTTTTTTATACCCTTCACCTCCACAAACGTTATTTCGTTTGTAACACGTGGAAATATTTCGTCATTCTGTTTGTAACTCCTCGAAATATTCGTCTAAGAACCCATGAAGTATATATATTCTTGATAGTCATGACATTTCAAGTCGATCTAGCCATGCTCGTCCGTCTGTCCGTCCGCCTGTCTGCCGAAAGCACGCTACCTTTCGTAGGAGTAAAGCTAGGTGTTTGAAATTTTGCACAAATACTTCTTATTAGTGTAAGTAGGGTGGGATTGTTAATGGGCCATATCGGTCCATGTTTTAATACAGCTGCCCCATAAACCGATCTTGGATTTTGACTTTTTGAGCCACCGGAGGTCGGAATTCTTATCCGATATTGATGAAATTTGACATAAGGTGTTTTGTTATGATTCCAAAAACTGTGCTAAGTATGGGTGAAGTCAGTCCATAACCTGATATAGCTGTCATATAAAGCTATCTGGGGTCTTGACTTCTTGGGCGTCTAGAAGGCGTAATTCCTAACCGATTTAGCTGGAATTTGGCACGACGTGTTACGTTAAGTCTTCCAACAACTGTGCTTAGTATGGTTTAAATCGGTCCATCACCTGATATAGCTGCCATACAAACCGATCCTGAATTTTGACTTCTTGAGCCACTAGAGGACGCAATTCTTATCCGATTTGGCTGAAATTTCGTATGACGCGTTTTGTTATAACTTCTAACAACGGTATCAAATGTGGTTCAAATCGATCCATAACCTGATATAGCTGCCATATAAACCGATCTGGGATTTTGACTTCTTGAGCCACTAGAGGGCGCAATTCTTGTCCAATTTGGATGAAATTTTGCACGACATATTTTGTTATGACTTCCAACAACTGTGCTAAGTATGGTTCAAATCGGTCTAAAATCTGATATAGCTGCTATATAAACCCATCTTGGATCTTGACTTCTTGAGCCAATAGAGGGCACAATTATTTTCCGATTTGGCTGAAATTTTGCATGAAGTGTGATGACTTGTGATGTGTTATGACTTCCAACAACTGTGCTAAGTATGGTTCAAATCAGTACATAAATTGGTAAGCTGTCATATAAACCGATCTTGGATCTTGACTTCTTGAGCCTCTAGAGGGCGCAATTCTCATCCGATTTGGCTGAAATTGTGCATGATAACCTGATATAGCTGCCATATAAACCCATCTTGGATCTTGACTTCTTGAGCCAAAAGAGGGCGCAATTCTTATCCGATATTTCTGAAATTGAGCATGAAGTGCTAAGTATGGTTCAAATCAATACATAAATTGGTATAGCTGCCATATAAATCGATCTGGAGTCTTGACTTCTTGAGCCACTAGAGGGCGCTATTCTTATCCGATTTGGCTCAAATTTTGCATGAAGTGTTTTGTTATGACTTCCAACATCTGTGCTAAGTATGGTTCAAATCGGCCCATAACCTGATATTGCTTCCATATAAACCGATCTGGGATCTTGACTTAAGCATTTTCTTATCCGGTTTGGCTGAAATTTTGTACAACGGCTTTTCCTATGACCTTCAACATACGTAGCTAATATGGTCTGAATCGATATATTGCCTGGTACAGCTCCCATATAAACCGATCTCCCGATTATGCTTCTTGAGTCGCTACAAATCGCAATTCTTACCCGAATGCAAATTTTGCCCATGAACATTCCACTAAGGAACAGGGCAAACTTCTTACATATTAATGAGTGCAGTTCGATTCAAGTTTTAAGCTCATTGAAAAGGGACCTCCTTTTTATAGCCGCGTCCGAACGGCAGGCCGCAGTGCGACACCTCTTGGGAGAGAAGGTTTTACATGACATAGTTCCTCACAAATGTTGCCAGCATTCGGAGGGGAAAACCACCGCTGACAATTTATTCTGATGGTCTCGCCAGAATTCGAACCCAGTCGTTCAGCGTCATAGGCGGACATGCCAACCTCTTCGCTTCGGTGGCTTTATCCGAATGGACTGACATATGACTTCTAGTTTGTTCGTCAACATTCAATTAATTTATGGTCTGAATGGGACTATAACTTGATACGGCTCCTATAGCATAACATTTCTTATCCATTATTCTGTGTTTGCCTAAAAAGAGATATCGCGCAAAAAACTCGACAAATGCCATCCATGGTGGAGATTCGGCCCGGCAGAACTTAGCACGCCCTTACTTGTTTTTTCTTCGAAAAGCTCTTACCGATTTGGTTTTTTGTTCCTGGAAACATCAATTGTTATCATGGTTCAAATTTTAGATAAATCGAAAGAAAATTGAGACCTCTAGGGCCTCACATCTGAACCTATAAAATTAATTTGCAATCCCGAACGAACTTCATCAAGTATCGTTGCAAAATGTCAATCAAATATCTTATATCGTGATTTCGACTAACGGATAGACAGACTGACGGACATTGCTTGATCGACTCCGAAAGTAAAAAAAAATTTGAATATATATACTTTACAGAAGAAAGAATTTTTATATCCTCCCCCATAGAAAGGGCGCATTTATCCCTCCGCTTGCAAAATAGTCTAAGAAAATCATCCTTTGTTAAATTTTTTTTTTCAATATTTCTAGTTTTTCAGATTTCATTTCCCTAAGCGATTCCATTGTATAACTCTTTGTCATCACATTTATCATTCTCTTGATGATTTAACATTTTCCAGTCACTTTGTCAGCTATTCAAGCATTCATTGCCACGCTCACCCACTCACCCGCTCACTTTGTCATTTCTTTGGCCATTCGACATTTGATAATCGTGTAATTATGCTTTAATTGTTTGTTGCTAACAACTTATTCTGCTTTTTTTCATTTTCTTTTTGTTGTTGCCATTGTTTGCTTGTTTGTTGGTTGGTTGGGTTCTTGCATTTGCTGCACCAACGAGTGTTGTCATCATTTTGCTACAGGCAGCCAGTCCGACCAACAGACTGACAGATAGACAGATAAATGCCAGCCTGCAGCAGTGATTGTGGCCTATCAGTCTCAAGCGTTTTGCAATGTGACAAATGTCTGTCCGATATGAGTTGCAATAATAGCATGATAAGCTGCGAGTATGAAATATATATGCATTTCATAGCTGAATGATTTTTAACAATGCCAACTGTGTAGGAAATCATGATTTCCTTCTAAATGCCTCAATGGATGAAAATTGTATGATATAAGTTTTCAATTTAATGCTAATTATCCATTTAAAATAATTAGTATTTTTAGTAAGTGAACTGAAAGCAATTATTATTAATCATATTGTTTTTGTTTGTGTGACCGCCTCTAATAAACACATCATAAATAAAAAAAATATTATAATGTGTTTCTGAATGTTCCCTAATGCATCTATGTGTACCTGTTTTAAAGTTTTTTTTTTGCTGCTATGCTTTTTGTTATGTATCTAAGATGTTATTAAAGTAAGATTTCAAGGTTTTTGCAATTTCATAAATTGTTTAATAGGGTGGAACGAAGAAAAACGCAGTATAAATTATAATAACAAACTAATGGTCATGCGCTGCAAAATATTCGTATAGCTCCTATATAAATCAATCTCCCTATCTGACTTCTGGGGCCCCTGAAGGTCGCAATTTTTTTACATTTTGCACATAGTATACTGTTATGACTTCCAACAACTGTGCCAAATATAGTCCAAATCGGCCTATAACCTGATATAGCTCTCATATAAAGCGATCTTACAATTTGACGTCTAGAGCCCTTACAAACCGTAATTCTTGACCGATTTGGCTGAAATTTTGCACTTAGTATTCCGTTATAACTTCCAACAACTGTGCTAAGTACAGTCCAAATTGGTCTATAACATGATATAGCTCCCATATAAAGCGATCTCACGATTTGACGTCTTGAGCCCTTACAAACCGTAATTTTTGGCAGATTTTGCTAAAATTATGTAGTTGTAGTTGTGGAGGTGGCGAACCACGTCAAGCTCCTGGGGTTGGCCATTGATTATTTAATGGCCCCATTAACTCGCCTTGTCATATCGAGCATCATAGGCACTCAGTATTTGTGCAAGTGCCGGTGCCGGTGGCGTCCGACCCCTCACTGAGACTCTCCGCTCGATACCGCTTATAATCCGCTACAGCCGTTGCAGCTACTCCGTATGGAGCATTCCACTATCCGCCACCTGTGGACGCGGCCGGTAGCTCGCAGCTAAGCTTCTCGTGAACACCACACAGATCGGACCTCAATGTTCCGGCCTGTGGTGCTCACAGCCATCTCGTGCCGGTATATAATGTAGTGTTCTGTTATGACTTTCAACAACTCAACTCTACTCCTTTCTACTTTACTCTACTCTACTCTACTCTACTCTACTCTACTCTACTCTACTCTACTCTACTCTACTCTACTCTACTCTACTCTACTCTACTCTACTCTACTCTACTCTACTCTACTCTACTCTACTCTACTCTACTCTACTCTACTCTACTCTACTCTACTCTACTCTACTCTACTCTACTCTACTCTACTCTACTCTACTCTACTCTACTCTACTCTACTCTACTCTACTCTACTCTACTCTACTCTACTCTACTCTACTCTACTCTACTCTACTCTACTCTGCTCTGCTCTACTCTACTCTACTCTGCTCTATTCTATTCTACTCTACTCTATGCCTATGTTCGAATCCTAGTGAGAACATCAGAAAAAATTTCAGCGGTGGTTATCCCTTATTAATGCTGGTAATATGTGAGGAACTATGGCATTTGAGAAAATGTTATGGCAGTCATGTTAAAACTTCTCTCCAAAGAGGTGTTGCACTGCGGCACGCCATTCGGACTCTTCTATAAAAAGGAGGAGGTGAATCGGACAACACTCATTGCCGCACCTGTACCTCAATGTTCACGGGCAAATTTTGCCGTGCATTTGTGGCCTTAATGGCTGCAAAACCTAATTTTTTTATAATAAAGAAGGTTAGGTTAGATATTAGACTGCGCCATGCCACTTTGGACATACATGTAAGCCAATAATCGGCTTTTTGTGCGCTCTAAAGCAAAAAAAAGTAACCTCGAAGAAAAAAATTTCAAATTAAGAATTCCGTACTATTTACAAAATCCTTTATTGTTTTCCATACCACTCCCTTTAGATGATTCATGTCTGGTATTGTGTCCCCACTCAGTACCGGTGTCTTTTGGACGTGAAAGCTGGGCAATGACAAAGCAAATGCTGCAACGTCTCATCATCATCCCCACATGCCCTATACATGCTACTTGCCGCACAGATTTGGCATAAGTGAGCTCGTAGTCCTATGTGTCCCGTTATGATACCAAAATCTATATTGACCTCCTTTTTACATCATTTCAGTAATACCCTCGCCCTCTCACGATTCGGAGTACCCCAATGGATTTTTGACGTCCTACCGACTTTTTCGCTGTTCCGTTTGTCGCCCACGCACTTAACTCGGACTGCGTCGACCCAAAGGCTTCGGATTAACCAAGTTATTGACGGCAGTCCTCTGGCCTTCACCGCCAAATATTCTATCCTTTCTTTTCCCCTACTGCGTTATAGAACGGAACCCAAACGCTGCGGATTGTGCCATCCTCAGAGAAGGCTTTAGTCTCCTTCTTACACTGCAAGACTGTTCGTAACCTTACCGTCCTGGTTTTTATTGCCCTTATGGCATTATTATTTCACTGTTAGTAAAGATGTTCACCCTCGACGTCTTCGCGTTAGCAACACACCACCTCACGCATTGCGTCATCGCCCGGATCTCCGTCAGCAGGACTGTATTATGGTGAGGCAGATCTCAGTCCCTGGGTTCTCAATGTAAACCCCCAGGCCCACTCTGTCCTTTAGCTTCGAACCATCCGCTTAACATGATCTTCCAGATGGCAATACTAGGTTTCGGTCAGTCCAAGACTGTGCCGCTGAAAGCAGTGCCTCGCACTCGACCTCAAGTTTCGTCTCAGGTATCCGATTGGGAACCTCTTCACTTCCTTCCAGTTTTCCTATAGTCGCCCCGATTATACCGCGATGGTAAGAGCTCCTACCCATCATCAATCCATTCTCCCATCGCCTTAAGTCTCATAACCGCAGTGGCTGTCTCACACTTAATCTGTATGTCAATGGGTCGGATATGTAGAATAGTCTCCAGTACCCGAGTGGGCGTGGTCCTCATTGCTCCGCCTGTTGTATGGTCCTTATGTTGCACTTTTTTTCCATAGCATTCCACCAAACTACTGAGGCGTAAGTAAGTATTGGGGTAATCACGCTCCTGTAGAGCCAGTGAATTATCCTTGTTGTCAGGCCCCATATTGAGCCTACGGCCTGTCTGCATATTGCCCAACATCTGTGAGCATTCATGGTGAGCATTCTTGATTGTGACACAATTAAATTTCCTGTCCAAGATCACTCCCAAGTTTTTAACCTTGTCAGATATCGAAATCGTTTTATTGAGGAAGACCTTCGTCTTCCTCGTGAACAGGACTATTTCAGTCTTCTCTGGGTTCAAATCCTTACCCCTAAGAAGTATTATAACATCGTCTGCATAGCAGACGGGTTCAAATCTCTCCTCAGTCAGCATCCATACTCGGTTATTTATGGTGGTCACCAAAGGATATGGCGATAAAATGTTGTTGTTGTTTTTGTAGCAGTGTATTATATACTGAGTCGGCAGCCCTTGCCGATGAAGGAATCCATCGGCTCAATCCGGTACGTACAACCGGCTACCATGGGATTGTGGCTATAAAATGCCCCTCCCCATGGCGTGCTTTGTGCTACTTTTTCCCCTATATTTATGTCATGGGATTCGTAGTTTATCCACCAATTCCTTAGCATATGGTTTATCCAGTCTCTAAAGACCGGTTCCACCCGGTACTGGTCTAAGGATAGGATTAAGTCGTACACATTGGCGGTTTGCAGACAATAGAATTTTTTTTTTATTTTTCTATTCGTTTGTTTTTTTTGTATTTTTTTCAAATTTGTTGACTAGTTTTTGTCTGGCTTTTTCTGACCTAACGCATTGATGATATTCTGCAGTTTGCCATTACTCATCCTATTGTGCTGCGGCTCATCTTATACGGCAAACAATCCAAACATAAACACCATTCAAATGTTGCATTATTTCAATTTCAGTTTCATTTTGCGGTTTTTTGTTCTCTATTCTAAATCATGCATTTGGCCGAGAGTACCTTTGTACACAAATATGGCAAACCATAAATCTACCTGAACTGAGTCTAATGAAGTTTTTTTTTTGTCTCTTCAATGTCTGCCCATTATTCTAGCCAAGTTTTGTAGTCACTTTTTTTTGTTTCGATTATTCATTGTTCTGTTTCTTTTTTGCTTTTGCTTGTGGCAATGATGAAGTTAACAGAATGCGAATGCCCGATAAAATCGAAAGTGTTGCGAAATGATGGCGCGTTTTTTTTTGTACTTTTGTTTTGTCTCTTGCCTTCTTTTGATGTGATGTTGATGATATGAGTCAAGAAAACTTAATGAGACCCTACCATTGATAATCGACGTTTTGTTGTTGTTCAATGGAATAAAATGAAATGATAATTAAATGGCAATGTTTTTGATTGTAAAAGAAATTTAACTTTCCATTAATCTTTTCACGTGTATCGAAAAACTTGGAAAAGTTTTGCAAAAGACAAGATGTTGGCAGCTTGCAAACTTGCTGGTTTTTAAGTTGATTGATGATAAATGTTTAGTCAAAATGTTTTATTGGAATTTAATTAACGAAGTGAATGAACTCATCATTTATAATCTTTGGATAAATACTTAATTCAGTAATCTAAGAATCTTTTAAAACTCAAATCGTTTAAGAGCTTGTCTGGCCATCCTAGCCAATATGCGGCAATATTTGAAGAATTCCTGGAAAAAATTAACCTTTTCTCGATAGGAAGGTGTGCTGCAGATTTGGTGATTATTGAATAGCGCTGATAAATGTTTAACATAATCTTTTCTTCGAATATTCAATGAATGATGCTTATGGTCTATAAATTAAATCTTTCGTTGATAAAATAGCAAGCTTAGTCATCTTGAAGCTGGGAATAAATTTTGCATATTTCAAAAAAAAAATCTATATAATATAGCATGGTTACAAATCCTAATAACTTCAACCGGTTGATGTTGGACACTTTTACACTCTGGACACAGAAGCTCGTTAGGCATTTAAGTTTGTCTACATAACGTCTATTGAAGATAGAGAATCCGCTATATTTTACCACAGGCTTTGCAATATTTAATTTCTAGCACCTTTGGTATTGGTTTCCGTATTCCACCATTTTAAAATCTGTTCTGAAACTGCACTCACTTTAGAAGTCAACATATAACAACAACCATGAGCGTCGAGATGCTACTGAAGCCAAGAATTCGGCATATAGAGCAACCATGCAATCAATAGCAACGCGCCACTCCATAGGAAATGGAGCAAAATCTGTACTTGGGTACCGGAAGCCTACTCCAAGAAACCCATGATACGACCAAGAGTGTCGAGATGCTACTGAAGCCAAGAAGATGAAGCAGATGAAGGACAGGTATCGGGAGAAAAACAGAGAGGAGAAACGTCTATTGCGCAGAAAGAAACAGGAAATGGAAAGACGTGAGAGTGAGCGAATTGAGATGTGCAGGAGTCGGAATGAAGTCCGGATTAAACATCCAATGAATTAAACATCAAACCGATGGCTTTGGTGCAGGCACATCCTTCTGTAGAGACAAAGAAGGAAATCTGGTAACTAACACAGATAACATGCTGAGGATATAGAAAGAACATTTTACCCAACTGCTAGAGTCCGACGTTGGCGGCGAAGAGGATACCGCAGACCCAATCTTTGATGACGGTATAGAATGTTTACCTCCCAGTCCAATCCCATGGCAGCCGGTTGTATGTACAGGATTGGATCGATAGAGTTTTTCATCGGCAAGGGCTGCCGCCGCAGTGTACAACAAACTGCTACAACCTGCTACAAACTGCTACAACAACAACAACCTCCTAGTCAGAATGAGCTACAAATAGGTGTGACCCGACTGAAGAACAACAGTGCAGCAGGAGCCGACAGTTACCCGATGAACTATTTTAGACCGTAGGCGACACGCTGATAAGGCATGTGCATCAGCTTGTCTGCGCAATCTGTCTAGAAGAACGCATATCCGATGATTGGATCTTCAGCATACTACGTCCCGCACACAAGAAAGGAAACAAGAAGAATTGCGCCAACTGCAGAGGATTAAGTCTCCTCCCCATCGCATACAAGATACTCTCGAGCGTACTGTGCGAAAGATTAAAACCTAAAGTCAATGAGATAATTAGGCCACCTTAGCGCAGAGGTTAGCATGTCCGCTTATGACGCTCAATGTCTGAGTTCGGATTCTGTCGAGACCATCAGAAAAAATTTTTAGCGGTGATTTTCCCCTCCTAATGCTGGCAACATTTGTGAGGTACTATGCCATGTAAAACTTCTCTCCAAAGAGGTGTCGCATTTCGGCACGCCTTCCGGACTCGGCTATAAAAAGGAGGTCCATTATCATTGAGCTTAACCTTGAATCGGACTGCACTCATTGATATGTCAGATGTTTGCCCCTATTTCTTAGTGAAATGTTCATTGGCAAATTTGCAATTTTGTGGGATGAGATAATTGGACCCTATCTATGCGGAAAATGCACCCTAGACCACATACTCACACTGCGCCAAATCCTGGAAAAGACCCGAGAAGGAAAAATCAACAACTACCATCTCTTTGTTGACTACAAAGCCGCTTTTAATACCCCTTTACGTTCAAAGGTATTTCAAGCCATGTCTGAGATTGGTTTCCCTGCTAAATTATTAAGACTTTGCAGGATGACACTTGCTAATACACGTTCCTCAGTAAGAATAGGAAAGAATCTCTCGAAACCATTTAATACCAAACAAGTTTTAAGATAAGGAGACAGCCTATCGTGTGATCTCTTTAATATCCTAATGGAGAAGATTATACGAGATGCAGATGTGAATAGATATGGCACACCAAGACAGCACATGCTACTCCTACCTATGCCGACGATATGGATATCATGGGTCGGTCACCGAAAGTAGTAACTGCAGCCTTTGAAAAAAGGAAGAGAGTCAGTGAAAATGGGTCTGGCAGTAAATGGACATAAGACGAAATGGAAAGTTTCAACTCCCAAGAAGCCTTGTACAACTGAGCAGATAGAGAAAATGGAGAAATTGGGGAACCACAACTTTGAGAAAATCAGCAACTTTATCTACATCGGTATAGCTGTAAGCGAAACGAATGGAACCAGTTTTGAGATAAAGCGAAGAATAATACTGGCAAACAGATGCTACTTTGGATTAAGTAAGCAGTTAAGAACAAAGGCCACCTCTCGACAGACGAAGATTACACTATACAAGACACTGATACTATCCGTGCTGTTATGTGGTTCTGAGCACGGGTACTTGTGAAAGCAGAAGAGGCAGTACTTGGAGTATTTGAGAGAAAGATTCTTCGTAAAATATATGGAACAGTTTGCGTTAATGGATATGAGCTGTATGTAGACGATAGCATAGTCACACGTATCAAAAATCAACGGCTGCGTTGGCTAGGTAATGTTGTCAGAATGGATGAAAATGCTCCAGTAAAGACGTCTTTTGAAGGCAAACGCGGTGTTACACGCAAACCGAGACGACCAAAAGCCAGATGGAATGAAATGTGGTGGGAGACACCTCGAAACTGGGTGTCAGAGATTATAAAATGAGCGCAGAAGATCGAAGGCGCTTGGAATGCTATTCTACGTTCGGCTAGAGGAACATATGTTCTGTCGTAGCTAATTAAATTAAAGTAGGTGGTTAAAGTGGGTTATATCAGATTATAGACCGATTTGAACCGTACTTGAAAGCGGATAAACATCACGACTTCCTAGATCTCAATAAGTAAAATCGGGAGAACGGTTTATATGTCAGCTTATACCCCGATGTGGACTTTACTTACCGCGAGCGTTGGAAGTCATAACGAAGCACTGGATGCAATCGATGCACCACTTTATATGGGAGCGATATCCAAATCCAGAGACCTACATATAGCAATAAAAAGTATTTGTGCATGGTCTAAAGCGGATATCTTTATTCGTTCGACCGCTATGATGATTTCGATATACATATGCTTTATGGGGTCGCAGATCAATATTTTGAGGTGTTACAAACGGAAATCACTGGATTATTATACTCTCCATCCTATGATGGTAAGTACACTCAACCAAATTTGTTATTCAAAACAGCAAAAATGTTAGCTAAAACAGCAGTGTTTGTCTGCTGAAAATTGGAAAGCAGACATTACTGCTGTTTCAGCAAACATAGGGCTGCTGCATTAGCAAACATCTCTTACTGCTATTTCAACTAACAAAATCTGCTGTTTTGAGTACATAAGTCTGTTGAAAAAAATTTGTATGCTACTTTTTATGGTTGTCTGTTACTTGTTTTGAATACTTTAGTCATTTTTCAGAAATTTTGTTGGAAGAGATGATTTTAATATATGGAATATTACTGTAAGGAAGCTACCTGATCCATTCATTGGCATACTTTTCGAAATGTGGCTGAGCTATCTGCATTTTTATACCTTCCACCATAGGATGGGGGTATACTAATTTCGTCATTCTGTTTGTAACTCCTCGAAATATTCGTCTAAGACGCCATAAAGTATATATATACTTGATCGTCATGACATTTTTAATCGAACTAGCCATGTCCGTCCGTCTGTCCGTCCGCTCGTCCGTCCGTCTGTCCGTCCGCTCGTCCGTCCGTCTGTCCGTCCGCTCGTCTGTCCGTCCGTCCGTCCATCTGTCTGTCGAAAGCACGCTAACTTTCGAAGGAGTAAAGCTAGCCGCTTGAAATTTTGCACAAATACTTCTTATTAGTGTAGGTCGGTTGGGATTGTAAATGATCTATATCGGTCCATGTTTTGATATAGCTGCCATATAAACTGATCTTGGATCTTGACTTCTTGAGCCACTAAAAGGCGCATTTGTTATCCCATTAAGCTGAAATTTTCCATGAGGTGTTTTGTTATGATTTCCAACAACTGTGATAAGTATGGTTCAAATCGGTATATAGCTTTATAAACCGATCTGAGGTCTTGACTTCTTGAGCCACTAGAGGGCGCATTTATTATCCAATTTAGCTGAAATTTTGCATGACGTGTTTTGTTTTGACTTCCAACAACTGTGTTAAGAATGATTCAATTCGGTCAATAACCTGATAAAGCTGCCATATAAACCGATCCGGGGTCTTGACTTCTTGAGTCTCTACAGGGAGTAATTCATATCCGATTTTGCTGAAATTTTGCATGACGTGTTTTGTTTCGACTGTCAACAACTGTGCCAAATATGGTTGGAATCAGTCCATATCCTGGTATAGCTGCCATATAAACCGATCTTGGGTCTTGACCTCTTAAGCCTCTACAGGGAGCAATTCATACCCGATTTTGCTGAAATTTTGCATGACGTGTTTTGTTTTGACTTCCAACAACTGTGTTGAGAATGGTTAAAATAGATCCATAACCTGATATAGCTGCCATATAAACCGATCTGGGGTCTTGACTTCTTGAGCCATTAGAGGGCGCATTTATTATCCAATTTAGCTGAAATTTTGCATGAGGTGTTTTGTTATGACTTCCAACAACTGCCTGCCAATAGCTGCCTTATAAACCGATCTGGGATCTTGACTTCTTGTGCCTCTAAAGTGCGCGATTATTATCCGATTTGGCTGAAATTTTTGTACAACGGCTTCTCCCATGACCTTTAACGTACCTGTCGAATATGGTCTGAATCGGTTTAAAGACTAATACAGCTTCCTTATAAACCGATCTCCCTATTTTACTTCTTCAGACCCTAAAGTGCGCAATTCTTACTAGATTTGGCTGAAATTTTACACAATGACTTCTACTATGGTCTCCAATATTCAGTTCAATTATGGTCCAAAATTAACAATAACTTGATATTGTTACAATAACATAGCAATTGTTTTCTTTTACTCTCTGTTTGCCTAAAAAGAGATACCTGGAATAGAGCTCGACAAATGGGATTCATGGTGAAGGGTTTATAAGATTCGGCCCTGCCGAACATAGCG
This sequence comes from Stomoxys calcitrans, assembly GCF_963082655.1. Classification (NCBI taxonomy): domain Eukaryota; kingdom Metazoa; phylum Arthropoda; class Insecta; order Diptera; family Muscidae; genus Stomoxys; species Stomoxys calcitrans. Next base: position 122,113,190 of record NC_081556.1, read on the forward strand.
CGCTTTTACTTGTTTGTTATTGCTCTACTCTAATGTGCACCAGACTGGCATGGTATCCAAATTTAAAGAAAAAAGGTTATGCAAAGTCTACATTCAGTGGTGATTAAAAACATCCACTGAGACACACATCAACATATGTGTTCTATTTTTCTTCTAACATCTGCTTCATAATTAAGCAGTAGTCATTTTCAGCAAACAACAGACTTTTCCGCAGTAAGCCTGCTACTATGGCATTGCAGTACTTCTGCTGTAATGGCAGAACTACTGCTACAATAGCAGCAAAATTAACTACTAAATATTCCAAAAAAAGCACTTTAGTTGTCGAAAATTTCGTTTATGACCAATGAATTATTTTTTTGCGTGTATGGGGAAGCAAAATGTTTATCGAAAGATATCACTTGTACAGCAGACAGACGGACATGGTTAGATTCATTTACAATGTTGCCATAGGAATGATAAAGATAGTATATCTCCATACTTGGCCGAAGAAATGCCTGTTTCTCGGTTATGCTGACTATATTGACCCAACCTATTTGTTATCATTGCAAAAACGATAAAAAATGTTGTTTTTCCAAATCTCTTCATTAAATGTTTAATAACCTTGCACTCGTTTAAACACAGTATAACAAATTACAACAATATTTTAAATAAATGGCCCAAAAGAGGAATAAAATAAATTGAGAAGTTTGAAAAGAGTTTGCCATAATTTCTTTTCCATTCAATTCGTATATAACTCAGTCGAATGGAAATTTCTTACAACTGTCACATTATTTCTTTATTATCTTTTCCCCATTCAATTTGGAAACGTTCAAGGCAAACATCGGTTGCATGTCTAACATCAATGTCTGCACGAAAACATGGTAATGAGAATGGTTTCCGTGATAAGCCAAGCTAGCGGACAGAACAATTTGGCCAAGTTGATGTGTCACAAAAATAACCCAGACCATCAATCAAGATTAGCTATAGAATAGAAGCAAACAAAAAAACAAACAGGGTGTCTCTCAATAAACCATATGGACATAGGCAACCATTTGAGGTGAATGATCAGGACATGGTGTCTGAGTTATGCAAAGGTGTCAAATAACATGTGCATATGTTAACTAGAATACTGCCAAATTAATTGTTATATCACAAAAGTTAATTAAATAACACCCACAAAAGGATCTGAAAACTTTAGGTTATTTTGAAAAGGGAGGTGGGACTTTAAAGGTAACAATTTGGTTTGCCGCTGTTCCTTAATGGAATGTTCTTGGACAAATTTGCATTTGCAACAATTCGGTACTCAACTTTTGTTTTGTTTGGGCAAATTTTTACTCTACTCCCAAATGCCTTTCTTTTGAGTCCTATATTACCGTATTGGAAAAATTTTCCGGTATAGGGGGTATTTCGGAGTAAGTCACTTGGCCATTAAAGTAAATATTTATAAGATTCGTGTTCTACTTCAAAAAACATTCCATATGAGCCCCATAATGGCATGATCGGTAAATAAGTTGTGTTTGAGGGTGGGGTGGACCCCAGGGTCTTTGTTCCGAAAATGAATATCAATTTCCCGAAAATCAATCAATTTCCGCCCCAAATAGCTTTTATATTGGGTTGCCCAAAAAGTAATTGCGGATTCTTTAAAAGAAAGTAAATGCATTTTTAATAAAACTTAGATTGAACTTTAATCAAATATACTTTTTTTACACTTTTTTTCTAAAGCAAGCTAAAAGTAACAGCTGTTAACTGACAGAAGAAAGAATGCAACTACAGAGTCACAAGCTGTGAAAAAATTTGTCAACGCCGAATATATGAAAAATCCGCAATTACTTTTTGGGCAACCCAATATAATTGGCAGGTATTTTTGGGGTGGGGCGGCTCCCCAATTCGTAGCTTTATGTTGTCGTGATTGGATTATATATACACTTGGCGGGATTTGGTCGGTCCCCGCTGCACCCGGCCCCAACAATAGAAGCCATGTTTTTTGTTTGGTGATTGTGCAAAAAAATTTCGAACGAATCAAACAACCAATCTTCCAGATCTGGTATTTTTATTCTCCACACCACTACTGTGCTACAGGGTATAATAATTTTGTGCATTTGTTTGCAACGCTAAGAAGGAGAAGAGCTAGACCCATTGATAAGTATACTGATCGACTCAGATTCACTTTCTGATTCGATTTAGACATGCCCGTCTGTCCTTCTGTGAGTCCATGTATTCTTGCAATCAAAGTCGTATTTGTTTTTCAATCATCACGAAATTTTGGACATATCACTTTTTTGGCCCAAGGGCGAACGCCATTGATTTTGGTAAAAATCGGTTCAGATTTATATATAGCTCCCATATATATGTTTCGCCCGATTTACACTTAAAAGCCCGTAGTAGTTAAAATTTTCAACCGATTTACACAAAATTTGGTGCACAAAATTTGTAGCCTTTTAGGAATTTTGATTAAATTCGGGGAAATTAAGAAACTGCGGGAATACTTCAAATGACTGCAGTTTTGCGGGAATAAAACCTTCCTAGAAGAGCAACGAGGGATGTCTTTTTTATTGACAGTGGTGGCAACCAGTGTTCGCCTTATAGACTCCGCCGTAAGTAAAACAAAAACAACACTTGTTAGTACAAGCAATGTGAAGTGTGGGAGGATTGAAACGAGGCTCACCGTTTGATTTCTGGAATGCAATTGAATTTTTATTCTTCTTTAAACTAGGTACGAACATCAATATGCTTGCCGAAAACCAGTTGCTCTCATTTATTTTGCCGCCCAATCTAAACGAAGGTATTATGAGAGAGTTTGGATAAAAACTACAAAGCTACAGATTGATGTTCGATAGCAGATAATAATTACATGTTGTTAGTTACTTAAATTCATTGATTGGCAACTATAATCCGTTATTAATTCAAATAGATACAATTTACATTATGAAGAATTCAATAAGATTAATGTAAATTTAAACATACTGGGGGGCCTTTGCATGTATGCAAATAATAGAGATTTAAACAAGTAAATTAGCTAAAGATTTAATGGCTGTGGTGATAATTTGTTGTTGATCGGATGGAGTGAGTTGGATTTGGTTGCTTGACCGTTGATTTGGTTGTGATGGAAGTTTTCTGTTACCCTTCAATTTGGTGCATCCAGCTTTCGTTTGTCGATGGGTATTTGGATGGGTTTTCGTTGGTTGTGATTTGGTTCGAGGATGCAACGCATAGTGCAGCAGCGTGTGATGGGATTCTCCACAGTTTCTGCAAGTAACTTGGGATGTACATCGTCGTAAAGTATGGCTCCGCGCTAAACAATTAGAACAATAATTGTGTTTGTCTACGACATGTTTCCGCTCGGCGGCTTTCATCTGCAAAAACTTCTTACAGAACCGGAGAGAGTGGTATCTCCAACAAACCTTGCATTGGTGAATTTTTGGATCTCGTTGGGCTCTTGAGGAAAGAAATAAGAAGTAATTAATAGCGAGGATTTTAGACTCAATTAAAAAAAGAATGCAGAGTTGAGAATCAGCATTAGGGGATTTCGAGTATTGGAAAACTTTTCTTCTGATTAGGTTGTGTTTTTAAAAGGCAAAAGGCATAGTTTGACGATTGGACGATTTATAATGCCAGACTCAGTACGAATGTCAGCGATCCGAACATTATTGTCGGTTCCCGTATAGACCTTTTGAACTCTACCCAACCTCCATTCACTGGGAGGGAGGAGATCATCAATAACTACGACCAAATCATCTTGGTTAATATTAGGAAAAGGAGCTTTCCATTTATATCTCTTCTGCAAGTTTCGCAAGTAATCTTCCTTCCAACGAACAGCAAATTGATGGTGAAGACCTTTAAGTTTTTCCCATCTATTTAATAATGACAGATTATCACAATGGAGTTCTGGCAACGCCATAATGGGCCCCCCTCGAAGGAAATGTCCTGGAGTCAGAGCAGATATATCATTGGGATCCTGAGACAGAGCTGAGATAGGCCTTGAGTTGAGTACGCCCTCGATGCGCGCTAGAATGGTGGCAAATTCCTCAAAGGTACAGCGGTGAGAACTCATTATTCGGCGGAAATGAAACTTAAAGCTTTTGACAGCCGCCTCCCACAGACCTCCCATATGAGGTGCGTGGGGCGGAATAAAAGACCATTCGAGACCATGGACCACATACTTCTGAGATGTCTCAGCGGAAGACTTCTTAATAAATTGTTTGAACTCCTTGAGAAGGGTTCTACTTGCGCCAATAAAATTTCGGCCGTTGTCTGAAACAACCTTTTTAGGCAAGCCCCGCCTACCGACAAATCTTGAAAAGGCTGCGAGAAATGCAGAAGCTGTGAGCTCTGAGCAAGGCTCTAAATGAATGGCTTTTGTTGAAAAGCATATAAATACGCTGGCATATCCTTTGATTATTGGAGCATTCCGAAGTTTTGAACTTTTCAGTTCAAAGGGACCAGCGAAATCAATCCCTGTCGTCTCAAAGGGCATTGAAAATGTGCATCGCTCTGCCGGTAAAGGTGCCATGATTTGAGTGCATGCACGCTTCTTGTAAATGGTACATATCTTGCAATGATGGATAATACGCTTAATGCCATACTTAAGACGTGAAATATGAAATTCGGTATTGACAATTCGACACATAAGAGAACACTCTCCGTGTAACAAAAGGATATGAATAAATTCCAAATAAAGTTTCGTAAAATGAGCTTGATGTGGTAAAATAATTGGAAACTTTTCGTTGTAAGGCAATTCGGAAGTAGCCAAGCGACCATTTACTCGTAGAAGTCCGTTTCCGTCCAGGAAAGGGTTAAGGGGACTTAACGGACTTTTTTTAGCCACAATCTTTGAATTAGCAATGTCACTATATTCTTGCGAATAATAACTTTTCTGAGATAAAAGTATAAACCTATTTCGGACAAACGAAATTTCCTGTTGGGATATCAAATCTTGAGTATGACGTCGTGCATAAATTTTAGAGCAATTATTGTAAAACCGGAAGACATAACAGAAGACACGTAAAGCTCTTGCATAGCAAGAGAAATTTTCTAGAGGGTCAGGAGAGCTGAGTACTGCTGGGAAACTTTCCACTTTTCTTCGTTCGACTTCCGGGGATCTCGGAAAGATCGGCTGGGGCCAGTCAGATAAGCCCTGTCCTAACCAGGTAGGACCTTGCCACCATAGTGTGTTGTCTTTCAGCTCACTTGCACGACAGCCTCTAGTTCCCAGATCTGCTGGATTCTGTTCGGTAGGGACATGTCTCCAATAGGAGTTGGGAAGGTTGTATCTAATTTGGGAAACTCTATTAGCGATATAAGTCTTCCACATATATGGGGGTTTACCTAACCAACCCAGCACTATTAATGAGTCACACCATAAGAACACCTCCGGATCTTTAAACGGCATAAACGAGAGAATGCGTTTAACCAATTTGGAAAGCAGTAGAGCACCGCAAAGTTCCAGGCGGGGTAGACTTATCGTTTCGAGAGGTGCTACTTTGGTCTTCGAGACCAATAAATTTGAGAAAATGCCAGCTGAATTTTGAACATGAACATATACCGCAGCACAATAAGCACGTTGTGATGAATCACAGAATCCGTGTATCTGTACGTTATCGGAAGGGCCAAAGTCTATCCACCGAGGAATTTGTATGTCCTGAATCAGAGGTAGCTGGGAAGCTATACATTGCCAACGAGTCTGGGAAGTTGGACTTACAGACTGGTCCCAACCAAGCCCTTCTAACCAAAGGCTTTGCATTAAAATTTTCGCCTGTATAACTATTGGGGAGAGCCAGCCTGCTGGGTCATATAGTTTTGCGACAGCAGAAAGAATTTCCCGCTTCGTGACAGCTGTTGACGCCGAATCGTTATTGAACGAATAAGAAAAACAATCAGTGAGAGCATTCCACTGGACGCCCAAGGTCTTTGTAGAACTTGCTTCATAGAACTGAAGAAAATTAGAGTCGTACAGATCTTGAGGGGGAAGATGGTCTAGAAGTTTGGCGTTGTTGGAAGTGATTTTCCGGAGGGGAAAACCGGCAGAATTAAGCACAGAAATTAGTTGAGATTGAGCAAGAAGTGCATCATTTAGGGAATGACCACCCGAGAGTATGTCATCGACATATGTTTCCCTACGGAGGATTGGGGCAGCTAAGGGATACTGCATTTCGGAGTCGTTGGCTAATTGTAACAGTGTCCTTATGGCCAGAAATGGCGCACAATTTATACCGAATGTAACCGTTTTAAGTTCGAAATCGGTTACTGGGGTGTCCTGATCCCTTCTAAAGAGAACACGTTGAAAAGGCCTATCATCCGGGTGAATCAAAATTTGGCGGTACATCTTTTGCACGTCGCCGCTAAAGACATATCGATAGGATCTCCAATACAATAAAATTGACATTAAATCTGACTGCAAAGTTGGGCCCGGATGGAGTACGTCATTAAGAGAGAGACCAGTGTTGGTCCTGCGAGATCCGTTAAATACAACACGTACCCTTGTCGTTCGACTCTCGGGTCTAATAACCGCATGGTGCGGCAAATAAAAAGACTGGTATTTCCCATCTCGTTGCCTTTCACATGAGGAGATTTCCTCCATATGATCAAGCGTCAGATACTCATTGAGAACTTGCCGGTAGTCTTCGAATAAGTCAGTATGTCTTGTGAGTGACTTTTCTATCCTGGAGTATTGTCGGAAAGCAATTGCCCTGGAAGGACCAAGTGTGAGAGTGGTATTGAACTCCTGTTTGAAAGGTAAGCGTACAATGTATCGTCCTTCAGGGGTCCTCCTAGTTGTCTCCTTATAATAATCCTCACAATAGGTATCCTGAGAAGATACCTTGGGAAAATTAGGAATTTCTTCCGTTTCCCAGAATTTGCGCAGCAAGTCGTTTAACGCAATATTATCGGAGGGGCTGACGGTGGCCGAAAAGGATTGAGTTGTTGGCACTGGACCGCTGATAACCCAGCCGAAGATAGTATTGTGGGCCGAGAGATGGCCGCATATATTCTTAATAATTCCTTCCATTTCGACGTGATGAGCGTTATCCTCACCTAATATAAGGTCAATTTGAGCTGACTTGAAAAAGAATGGGTCAGCCAACTGGATTTCAGAAAAAGCCTCGAGATTTGGAGGTTTTATTGTGAAAGAAGGGAGATAATTGGTGACCTTGGGTAAAATTATTGCTGACACGACAATTTTTCTTTTCATGTCTTTGGAGCACAAAGTTATATCGCACTCTTTATCAGAGCTTTGAGTCTTACAACCGATACCAGATATTATACAAGGAGAGCGCTTTGTAGGCAAACGAAGCCGGTTACGAATTCTTTCTGAGATGAAAGTTCGCTGCGAACCCGAATCGATTAGGGCTCTTATGGTGAATATCTCGCCTAAATATTCTACAGGAACTAAAGCAGTGCGCAAAAGGACATTTGTATAATTAGAAGATACGTGGGAATGCATATTTGGTTGAGAAGTAAATAGTGTAGGGGAACAAGCAATAAGATCATCCTCGGGAGAACTAGAAAGGAAAACTGCCTGATTGGAACAGCTAGGCTGATCCTGAGTATGAAGAGGTGTCTGTGGAGGGGCGTCATTACGCTTTAGTGGTGTCTTTTGTTTCTTTAAATGCAGCAGGGTGTGATGAAACTGCTTGCATTCTGCACACGAATGTTTACTTTTACATTCCTTTTTCATGTGTGAAGAGGATAAGCAATTATTGCAAATTTTATTTTCAAATACGAAATTTATTCTATCTGACACAGAGAGCTGTTTAAACCCAGGGCAGGCACGAATCGAATGACTGGCACTGCAAAATCTACAGTCCTTATCGCTTTTATCTTCGGTTATATATGAATGAACTGGTGAGACTTGGGCTCCAAAAAAAGTTTTAGTCTCTTTAATACTAGTAATTCTCTCAACAATTTCATATCTATTTATCAAAAAGGAGTTCATTTGAGACCATTTGGGCAAACTTCTGTGGGAATCAAGGGATTGTTCCCACAAGGCAAGGGTTTTCTCAGGAAGCTTAGTCGAAACGAGGTAGATTAGTAAAGGATCCCAATCGTCGGTGGAAACTCCTAATGTCTTGAGTCTGGCGAGGCAATCATTAACAGTTGCCTGTAAATTTTGAATAGATTGACTATCCTCAGAGCCTGCAATGGGAATATTGAAAAGTATTCTCAGTTGACAGTCGACCAATACGCGAGTATTCTCATATCTTAACTTTAAAGCCTCCCAAGCCAGGGGAAAAGTCTCGTCACATAGGGTATAACGCTTTACTATAGCCCCCGCCTCGCCTCTGGTCTTGTTCCTTAAATGGAATAACTTTTGTGCCGGCGTTAGTTTAGGGTGATTAACGTATATGGCGATAAACATATCGCGGAACGAGGGCCACTCCTCGTATCCGCCTTCAAAAATTTCCGTGTCACACGGTGGTAGCTTAATATTCAGCCCAGAAAAAGCGGAGGGACCGCTTGGTGGAAGAGGTGCCATGGGAGTGGTCATATCCAATTGCCTCATTCCGCCTCTTTTCAGTCGTAAGAGATCTAAAATTCTAGACTTGCAATCATAATAACTCTCTGAACAGGAGTGAAATTTACCACGAGCTGAATCCATAAATTCCTTATCCTGTCCGTCTAGCGAAATATTAAGAGTGGAATACGCAATCTGAAGTTTGTTCCATCGATCTTCTAAATCCATCATTTTAACTTCTAATATGGATTCGGTTTGGTCATCATCACGCCCATTACCGAAATTGGACGAAAATAACACAAGAAAGTCCGAGGCAAAAATAAAAACGTCTTTAGGAGAGGCGGACTTTTCCATCTCGAGCAATTTGAATAAAAAAGTCCACAACAAATCTCATTGAGTTGTCTCAAATGGCCGGCGAATAATTTGCTAGAGTGCTCACACGAAAAATAGTTCAAATTCCACTCCAATATATGGGTGCCAACAATAAAATCTAAACGTCCACGAGATCGATATTTTATAATGAGGTACAAATTCAGTTTGGGCTGAAATGATTTTGCAACGTGAGTACAAAATTTATTAACACCAAACTTGTTAGAAAATTATGTTTACTTGTTAGTTACAAGTAATTTCAAAGATGAAAATTCGGGTTATAATTGTAGCCGTGCAAAGGCACATAAACGAGTAAAAGTTTCACGTTGTAACGTAAGTACAACCGGTCAGAAATTTATTCCAAAAAAAAAGATTGAAGAGAAATTTCTCTTTCTCTTGCAGGTATATTCTCAAAAGTCCAATATTCCAATCTTAGCAACGGAATTGCTCATATATCTACAGAATGTATCTACATCTGCAGTAATATCTTTTCTACTTATTCCCTTTTGTCTTGCATTACATTCCCATCATACATCGTTGGTTTTGGGAGTGTTCTGATTTAAACATATGTATGTATGTATGTATGTCAGTTACGAATGTTCATAGACAGCAAATGTAAATCTCCAGAAGATAGAGGAAAGCTCAATGTGTAAAGGCTGTTATGTTAGTCGATGCTAACATTCTGCTTTAAGAGAACAAGGTGTTAAAAAAAACATACAACGTTGTTAGAAATGTTAATGGCTTCAATCAAGAGAAAAGAGAGATGATATTTTACATTCTCAGCTGCACTAACAACAGACAACGTTATCAACAAAACCGTGTTGCTAAACAAACTTGGGCAACATGTTTCAATTTTATTCGATATCACCAATGATCTGACCAACTTATCAACAAAATGTAAGACGACGTAATGCTAACACGATCAAGAGAATTTTCGGCATTCAAATGTTGCCATGTATTCTTTTTTAATCAATTTATGGTATTCTTATATTTCTTGCTTATAAAGCGTTTGGGGAAACGAGAGTTCACTATGTTGCTAAAAATTTTCTGCAACATATATTAAAGTTGGGTTCAAATTTAAATTCGGTGTGGTATTTACCGTTATTAACGGTTTCTTCCAATTTAATATTTGCTATCTTCTTTTGTACTCTTCACTTAGTTAAAACATATTTCATTTTTACTCACGATTCTCCTTGATCATGTTCTTTAGTTTTTAAAGGGTTACCTTGTAGTAGCTTTTACCAATTTTTAAACCATTCGTCTAGTCTTGCGCCACGTACCTCATTGCAATTATTTCTGATGATAGTTGTTTCCAATTCCAAATGCCAGCTCACTTGAGGCTCGAAGGACCATGCACAAAATTTGTAGCCTTTTAGGAATTTTGATTAAATTCGGGGAAATTAAGAAACTGCGGGAATACTTCAAATGACTGCAGTTTTGCGGGAATAAAACCTTCCTAGAAGAGCAACGAGGGATGTCTTTTTTATTGACAGTGGTGGCAACCAGTGTTCGCCTTATAGACTCCGCCGTAAGTAAAACAAAAACAACACTTGTTAGTACAAGCAATGTGAAGTGTGGGAGGATTGAAACGAGGCTCACCGTTTGATTTCTGGAATGCAATTGAATTTTTATTCTTCTTTAAACTAGGTACGAACATCAATATGCTTGCCGAAAACCAGTTGCTCTCATTTATTTTGCCGCCCAATCTAAACGAAGGTATTATGAGAGAGTTTGGATAAAAACTACAAAGCTACAGATTGATGTTCGATAGCAGATAATAATTACATGTTGTTAGTTACTTAAATTCATTGATTGGCAACTATAATCCGTTATTAATTCAAATAGATACAATTTACATTATGAAGAATTCAATAAGATTAATGTAAATTTAAACATTTGGCACGGAATGTTTTGTTACTTATCTTAACATATCTGCGAAATTTCATCAAAATCGGTTCAGATAAATGGCTGTAGTAGCTACAATTTTCAACTGATCTGCACAAAATTTGGCACGAATTTTTTTTTTACTGATCTTAACATATGTGAAAGATTTCATCAAAATCGGTTCAGCTTTGGGTATAGCTCCTATATAGCACTTATATGGCCGTAGTAACAACAATTTCTAAACGATCTGTTTGAAAGTCGGTTCAGATATAGATATAGCTTTCCTGTGCTCCATATTGCTATAGTCGGAAATGAGGTTCAGTTAAGGCGATGATTTAGGGCGTACCCCAAACACTTCGCTCCAAATTTGGATATCAAATTCGTTGTCTACTCTCAAATACCTTTAATTTTAATCCCATATTGCCATAATGGGTCAATTATTCGATGTATTTTTAGGAGGAAAAGCGCCACCTAGACTTAAACGCAAATTTTAATGTCATATTCGTAATCTGCTCCTAAATATCTTTCATTTGAATCCCATATAGCCATGGTCGGCTATGCCCCTTTGGGGTATTTGTGGGTGGGGCGACCTCCCATTACTTGAACCTAATTCTTTATGCCATATTTGGAATCTAGTGCCGACATTCTTATCAATATGAGTTCCATATTGATAAGAACGTCGAATATATCTATTTAGAGGAGTTTTGGGGTTGGGGCGGCCCGCTGGGTACCTGGACCCAAAATTTAACACAATATTTGTTTAGTAGTCACCAATAGCCTTCATTTGATACCCATATTGTGCCAATCAGTCCACTTTTAGTTTTGGGTGGTGGTAAGGGGGAGGGTCCGCCACCATCCGATATCTAGCAAGTAAAAAGGCGTTAAGTTCGGCTTAGCCGAACTTTGGATAGCCACCACCTCGGGAATATAGGCAAAACACCTTTCGTCATAATCCGGCGAAAAATGCATGATTTATGCCCTCACAGCAGCTATCGAAATATGGTCCAATTTAGACCAAATTCGGCACGGGCATTAAGGGGTCTAATAAGTACAAGTCATTGTTCAATTTGTAGAACAAAATATTGGTCTTTATGGTAGATATATCCAAATATAGACCGATCTAAACCACATACGACACGAATGTCGAAAAGCCTAACATAAGTCACTCTGTCAAATTTCAGCGAAATCGAATTATAAATGCGCTTTTTAGGGGGCCAAGACTTTAAATCGAGAGATCGGTCTATATGACAGCTATCTCCAAATCTGGACCGATCTGGGTCAAATTGAAGAGGGATGTCGAAGGTCTTAACACAACTTACTGTACCAAATTCCGGGACATTGGACAATAAAAGCGCCTTTTATTGGGCCAAGACCTTAAATCGAGAGATCGGTCTATATGGCAGCTATATCAAAATCTGGACTGATATGGGTCAAATTGCAGAAATATGTCGAAGAGCAAGAGAAATCCGACTATAAATCCACCTTTTATGGTCTCAAAATCTTAATTCGAGAGATCGGTCTATATGGCAGCTACAATATATCCAAATCTAAACCGATATTGGCCAACTTGCAGAATGATGTCGAGGGGCCTAACACAACATACTGTCCCAAATTTTGGCTAAATCGGATAATAAATGTGGCATTTGTGGGCCTAATACCTTAAATTGGCAGATCGGTATATATGGGGTCTTTATCAAGATATAGTCCGATATAGCCCATCTTCAAACTTAATCTGCTTATGGACAAAAAAAGGATCTGTGCAAAGTTTCAGCTCAATACCTCTATTTTTAAAGACTGTAGCGTGATTTCAACAGACAGACGGTCAGACGGACGGACGGACATGGCTAAATCGTCTTATATTTTACGACGATCAAGAATTTATATACTTTATAGGGTCGGAAATAGATATTTCGATGTATTGCAAACGGAATGACAAAATGAATATACCAACATCCTTCGATGGTGTGTATAAAAATTTTATTGGGTTGCCCAAAAAGTAATTGCGGATTTTTTAAAAGAAAATAAATGCATTTTTAATAAACCTTACAATGAACATTAATCAAATATACTTTTTTTACACTTTTTTTCTAAAGCAAGCAAAAAGTAATAGCTGATAACTGACAGAAGAAAGAATGCAATTGCAGAGTCACAAGCTGTGAAAAAATTTGTCAACGCCGACTATAAGAAAAATCCGCAATTACTTTTTGGGCAACCATATATAACCTATGTTTCCTTTCACAAAAATCTACACAATTTGTGAAAATTTTTAGCAAATCTGTTCAGCCGTTTTTGATTTTATGGAATAAACAAACAAACCGAGTCTCTTATAGTCATGGGGTAGAATGACCCCCTACACTTCGATCTGATTTTGTATGGTAGATTCGTGATCTACTCCCGAAAACCTTTCATTTGAGCGCCATATTGATATGGACCTTCAATTTGTCTGCTTTTAGAAATTTTGGGGTTAAGGCGACTTTCTGGATACTTGGTTCCAATTTTAAATACCATATTCGTATTTTACTCTTCAATACCTTTCCTTTGATACCCATATTGTTCCGATCGGTCTACTTTCGATCTTGGGTGGTGTTTTTGGGGTAACGGGGGAGGGTCCGCGCCCCCTTCCAATATCAACAAATTATAAAGCCTATTCCTTCCTTCTGACTATATTCGTAATATACTCCCGAATACCATTCATTTGAGTCCCATATTGTCATGCTCGTGCAATAAACCTATTTTAGGGTGTTTTGGGGTGAAGGAGGCCCCCTTGTTACTTGGACCCAATGTTTAATATGAAATTCGTAATCTACCCCTGAATACCTTTTATTTGAGTCCCATATTGTCCTGATCGGTACACTTTTATTTTTGGGTAGGACTTTTCGGATAAGGGGAAGGGTCCGCCCCCTTCCGATATCAAAAAATTATATAGCCTATGTTTCCTTCCAGACCAACCTACAAAATCTGCGAAAATTTCTAGGTTAACGGTTCAGCCGTTTTTGAGTCTAAACGGAACCCACAAACAAACCGACATACATAATCTCATGTTTATATATAAGAGAAGATATATTTAAATTTAAACATAAATTTCTTTGAAAATCTGTCAGTGAAATATGTTTGCCGATAATCACTTCCAACAATTACGCTTCAATATAATCATCATTGTCATCTCAACCTCCCTGCCTATTGGGAATTTATTAAAAATATTTCCAACAATATGAATACAAAATCAAGTGACCTGATTTCAATAAAATTCATGCTTGTTTTCGTCAATGTACGTATGCTAGGAAGAGGGCGAGAGAGTGAGAGAGAGAGACAAGAAAAGAAGTACTCAATAATCGGTAACATAACAAACGATGAATTATATATCCTTGTCACGTTCCAGTCATATTTCACAACGAGGATGCCAACCAAGGCTAAGGCGAAATATGCAAAACTCCGAGGAGGATATCAATGTGCCAAAACAAAAAAATAAAAGAACCTGACACGATGAAAATATTGTCAATTATTGTGCTGAAATAAAGGAACAACAGCGTAGGAAAGCCAGCAATAAAGTATGTAGGAGAATATGAGAAGCATAGACTGTAGTATATGTTCAGGGATTGGAATTGGAAAAAGAAGGGGGAGGAATGTAACCTCAATGATGGCTGATGTCTACTAAGGCGTTACTTGTGGTGGAATATTTTTTTTTTTGATTTTTGTTATTTTGGATATAAAATCGATATTTGCATATTTATTACAAACAAAAAGGAAGCCATAACATTCAAAGCAATTTAATATAGTTTTATAGAGTGCTTTTATTTTCACAAAACAACGCCAAATTATGACAGAATGAGAAATGATTTCAAATATTTTTTTCACTTTTTGGATTGGGAACAGGGGAGGCCACCGTAACGCAGAGGTTAGCATGCCCCCTATGATGCTGAACAACACGTTCTCCAAACTTGCAGAGGTTTCGACGCTAAACAACATGTTCAACTTGGTTTCCAATAAATTGATTGTGCCATTCGCTAAGTGGCTTGTGGCGCTGTCCGGGTGGAACCACATGTCCTCCTAGTGATTATCATCCAATTGGGACCGAAATGTTCTGTTATCATTGAACGGTAGCGATTCCCATTCACAGTAACGTACCGGTCTTGATCATCACGGCAGAAGTACGGGCCAATGACGCCGCCGGCCCATAAACCGCACCAAACTAAATTTTTCCGAATGCTATGATGAATCATGGAATACATGTGGATAGCTATTTGATCAATTACGCATATTTCGCTTATTGACGAAGCCATTCAGCCAGAAATGAGCTTCATCGCTGAAGCTCTTAACGTTCAGGCCACTGACTCCGAATTTCGGTAGTTAATTTTAATAATTTTCAGACGTTGTTGGCTTGTATATCATTCCATCATGAAATGGCAAACCTTACTGAAGAGAAATGTCAAAATAGCGGCAAAAATATGGCGTCGTCTGTCTACTTTAAAAGCGTCCCTAAAAAAACCCTGTACTAATCAAATTTCGTCAAAATTGGGTAACGAGGCCGTAACACATTTATCGAAATATGATTCTATCTGGACCAAACTTGGTACGGGCGTCGAGCCGTCTATTCACAATACACTGTTCATGACTGTCAAACAGGATACTGGTCCATATGGATGTTATATCCAGCATGTTACAGCGTGTTATGTTCGACCGGGCCGAGTCTTATTGCCCGGTATTTCTTTATAGGCAAATGGATAAAAGTTGCTATGCTATTAAAGCTATATCAGATTATGAAGCGATTCATGCAATACTTGGCTTGGATGTTGGAGATCATATTAGATGTCATTTTGCAAAATTTCAAACAACTCGTAAAAGAATTACGTCATCTATAGGCTCAAGAAGTAGAATCAGGGTATGGGTTTATATTGGAGCTACATCAGGTTATAGACCGATTCAGACCATATTTGACATGTATGTTAGAGGTCATGGAAAAAGTCACTATGCGAAATTTCAGCTAAAATGAATAAGAATTACGCCCCCTAGAGGCTAAAGAAGTAAATTCGGGAGATCGGTTTATATGGAAGCTATATCAGGTTATACACCGATTCAGACCATATTTGACACGTATTTTAGATGTTATAAAAATAGTCACTATGCGAAACTTCAGCCAAATCGGATAAGAATTACGCCCTCTAGAGGCTAAACATAGAGGGCGGATAAGTGTTACGACCTCTATAGGCTACATATAGAGGGCGTAATATGACCCCACACGTGGTGGCATTTTATCGTCACTATGCTAAATTTCAGCCAAATTGGATAATAATTACGCCCTCTAAAGGCTTAAGAAGTAAAATCGGGAGATCGGTTTATGTGAAAGCTATATTTGGCCCATTTAAATCCCTGCTGATCTACACTAACAGGAAGTAATTGTGGAAAATTCCAAGAGCTTAGCTTTACAGCTTCGAAAGTTAGCGTGATTACCACAGACGGACAAACATGGCTAGATCGACTTAAAATGTCATGGCGATCAAGAATATATATACTTTATGGGGTCTTAGACCAATATCTCGATGTATTACAAACGGAATGACGATTTTAGTATACACCTACCCTATGGTTGAGGGTATGAAAATAATCCAATCTTCAGGATATTCAGGAACATGTGGAACGTGTGGCGTCCTAATACAACTCACTGTAACAAATTTCAGCCAAATCGTGTAAAAAATTCGTCTTTACGGCCCCTAGACCTTATATTAGGTTAGGTTAGGCTAAACTGGCAGTAATCAAACTCTCTTAGATGTTTTCGTTTACACAGGAACAGAAGAGCGAAAATGCCATCTAGTTCCTGCCGTTGAACCATCCAGATCGCTTTAAAAAGCCCAACAACTTGCGAATGTTCACATCCGCTAAATCAGACAGGTTCTCAAGGAAATGAGAACCTAAAGTGGAACTCCAACTGACTACCAGTGCGGGACACACACACCGAAAGGTGTTCTATAGTCTCCTCTTCTTCGATGTCCACACAGCTTCTACAAAAGTCATTTCTGGCAACCTTCAGTCTATCAGCATGTTTTCCGATAAGAGAGTGACCTGTCATGACGGATACAATGACTGAGACCTCTGTTCTAGCCAGTGATAGCAAATCACAAATCGAACACTCATTGATATGTGAGAAGTTTACCCCTGTTCCTTAGTGGTATTTTCATGGGCAAATTTGCTATTGCATATTCAAATATAGACCGATCTGGACCATATTCGTCATGGATGTTGAAAGACCTAACACCACTTGTTGATCCAAATACCCCTTTTGAAGGCCCAAAACCTTAAATCGGGAGATTGGTTCATATGGTAATTATATCCAAATATTGTCCAATATCTACCAGACCCTGTTCGGATATTAAAGGGCCTAGCGCAATTTGCTGTGCAAATTTCACCGAAATACGGTTCCGTATTCATAAAGGTCCCTTTTTGGGGTTTTGCTCTACTGATCTCATACCATCACCCAAACTTAGAATTTCCCAACCCCCCCGATTGGCTATTGTGCAGTGATATAGCTGCTATAGATACAGATCTTCCGATTTACACTCTAGAGCACCAATGTAATACAAATTTGCCCATGAAAGTTCCATTGAGGAACAGGGGCTCAGATTTTATTCGATTTGTCTGAAAATGTTTTTTTTTTTTGGCATGTATAGGCCTAATTAAACCTAGTCATTGAGCTGTGGGCGATCCAAATAAATTCTAAATTCGGTTGGAATTCCTATGCGATACATAGTGAAGGATGTTTAATTGCGACATGGGCGAAGGACCTACTTTGTTTTTTTTTTAATTTTTCATAGAAAACTATGTCAATTTTGTTTTTTATGTCTGAAATCTTAAGCATACCATTTAAGAGTTTTTTTTTTTATTTATTTTAAGAAATATTTTTATTCACCTACACATTCCATTGAGTTTCTAAAAAGTTTGTTATTTTCCCAAACTACCTAAGAAAATGTCGGGTTTTCCTTGGTTGGATAGTTTTGGACAACATTTTTTTGTGGTTTTTCTTTCTAAAAAAACTTTTACACTTTTAGTCCAGTAAAGTAATCCCATTAAGTCATTATCACATAATGAACTTGCAACAAAGTTTTTCCATTATGCGAAACATAACAACTATCTGAAATTAGGTTTCCTTAGACCAGAGACACATGATAACAATAAGGAGTTCTTCAAATATTTTCTTGCTCTCCGAATATTTCATTTACTTTGGTATAGAGTGTACAAAAGCCATTCGGGCATAATGACAATAGATATGAAAAACTGGAATTTAGCACAATTTGAATAAAGCCAAAAGAAAAACACTTGGACGCATCATTCTTGAATATTCGGCAAAAGTTTTGTCATCTTTTCCTCATAAGTCTTTTGGATGAAATCACTTATCTGGCAAGGACATAAAGTGTATGTTCTATGCCATGTTTTTTGCCCAAGAGCTATGAGCTGAGAGCAAAGAGGACTGTTCACTTGTATAGTTGATGCAGTTGCTCTTGTCCTTAAATCATTCCCAAGAACCCTTAGAAGTCATTTTGACAACAAAAAAAATCTCTGAAAAAAACTAGAAACTGGCAACAATGGCTGCGATATGAACTAAACTGCAACAATTTTGTACATAATTTTATGTGGTTGGAGGCTTAAGGGGAACGAACACCACAATTGCAAGAAGTGAGTGGCAATTTTGTGCAACAAAATTCTACCCGCAAAAATACCTCAAATTAGGTCGTTACTACTTAGAGAAGTAGGAAAACGTTTGTGGCACTTACCCTCCCCCCATCCTTCGTGTCCTTTCAGAGAGAATTACCTTTGTTAAGTTTCCGCATCATTCTGCTGGTGTGCAGTGTGGCCAACCAACTGCGTAAAAAAGTTCAATTGACTTACAACATGAATGATAGACATTGCTATACAAGCCCTATTCTCTGCTTCATATGGTATGCAATTTTATTGTGCTAAGAGAAAGAGACATTTAAGTAAAAAAGTTATTTCTTCCTAAAAACTCTTCTTGGTAAAAGATATGACATTGACAACACTGTTCTTTTGATTTCATCTTCCGCGCAAAACAAGTAGAATAATAGTTACAAGTTGGGTGGAAAATCTCTTGGCCTAAAGCCGTCTTCCATCAGTCAACCGCAATTTGGCCAACAGCGCAACATTTGTATGACGATTCTGACACTTGAATGAATTTCATATAAAACTCATGACGATGGTAAACTGCGGCTAATGTTGCCTTGTTAGCCTCAAAATACAACCCACGGCGTTGTCTGCTTTATTGATAAAATTACAGTGCAAGAATTTGAAATGGAATACAACCTCAAAATATAGAGGGGGAATATAATTTTAAATTGAATTGAGCTTTAATGCCAACTACGTAATTGAATGAATGCTTGAATAAATCTCGCAAATGTGCTGTAATTGAAAATTATTATCTTTTGGATCAATGTATGACCAAAATGGGTATTTGAGATGTGATTCTTGACAGACTGTAAAGTGGCATGGAACAATGAGCTTTGAGGAATTTCAAAACAATAAAATATAGTAAAAAAAAAATAGATAATAAAAAAATAAAATAAAATTAAATTAAATAATTAAAAAAATAAAACAAAATAAACTTAACAAAAATAAAATAAATTAAAATAAAATGAAATACAATAAAAAAATTAAAAAAAAAAAATAAAAAAAAAAATTAAAAAAAAAAATTAAAAAAAAATTAAAAAAAAATAATATCTTATACATAAAATTGAATTTTTGTTTGAATTTAGGGGCGGACCCTCCCCCTTACCCCAAAAGTACTACCCAAAAATAAAAGTGGACCGATCGGAACAATATGGTACTCAAATGAAAGGTATTCAGGAGTAGAGTACGAATTTCATATTAAAAATTGCGTCCAAGTAACTGGGGGCCGCCCCAACCCCAAAACCCCCTAAAATAGGTTTATGGACGATCATGACAATATGGGACTCAAATGAAAGATATTCGGTAGTAGATTGCGAATATGGTCAGGAAAGAGAAATAGGCTTTATAATTTGTTGATTTTCATCCAAAAACACCACTCTAAATCAAAAGTGCACCGATTAGGACAATAGGAACGAATATGGTATTAAATTTTGGGTCTAAGTACCCATCGGGCCACCCCAACCTCGAAATTCCCCCAAACACACATATTGGGCGTTCATGTCAATATGGGCCTCAAATGAAAAGTATTCGGGAGTAGATTACGAATCTGGCATACAAAATCAGATCGAGGTATATGGGGTCACCCTACCCCCCAAAAACGCCTTAAATGGGCATATGACCCATCATGACTATATTGAACTCAGTTTTTGTTGTTTGTTCCGTAGAATTAAAAACGGCTAAGTCGATTTTCTTAAAATTTCCACAAATAGTGTAAGTTTCTCTGGAAGGAAACATAGGCTATATAATTTTAAGATATCGTTCAGCGTTATATGCGGACATAGGCGATGTGTCCCAACCCTAAAAAGATATTAGAGAGTTATAGAAGGCGCAGCGGAGCGGGCCCGTTTCTGATAGTTTAAATATATTAAAAAATTAAATAAATTCACAACGAAAGGAGTTTGTCATAGTTGATGTGTTGTTGTTCTTAGCATTGATGATTAGTTTGTGTCGGAATAAGGGGAAGTAAGGCTTTCTTCATTCTTACTGCGCTAAGGAGAGCCCTGTTTTAAAACAAAAGCGTGCTCTATACCGTACTCAATAAACGTTGGGTATGTAGAGCAACTTAATCAATTTGTCAAAGGTGTTTATGATTATACATGGCGTATCAGGAATCACGATCCACCATGCCAGTCAAAGTATTTTGAATAATAACACACACTTGCTCGACTTTTATAAGTTCTTTGCTGTGCTTTTCTTTGAAAATTAAATAAAATAAAATAAAATAAAATAAAATAAAATAAAATAAAATAAAATAAAATAAAATAAAATAAAATAAAATAAAATAAAATAAAATAAAATAAAATTAAATTAAATTAAATAAAATTAAATAAAATTAAATAAAATTAGATAAAATAAAATAAAATAAAATAAAATAAAATATGGAAGTTAATTGGAAGTAGAATACGAAGCTTATATACAAATATGGGGTCAACTTCCAGGGAGGCAGCCCCACCCCAAAAATCATCTCCAAACGGACATGGAGGCCGATCAGGACTATATGAAATTCAAACGAAAGGTACTTGATTGTGGTATACGAAACTGCAAAAGTTTGGTACAATTCACGGGGAGTCGCCCCATCCCAAAATTACGCCCCAAATGGACATGCGTACCAAACGGGACAATTTGGGACTCTAATGAAAGTTATTTGGGAGTGTAAAACGAATAAAATTTATTGTCAAATTGGGACCATGTCAATGTGTTCGGTGTGTTTCAAACGGAATGACAAAATTTTTATACGCACCACCGAAGGATGGATTGACGAAATTTCCTATAGAAACGAAATTTTGACAAAATTTCCAATAGAAACGAAATTTTGACAAAATTTCCTATAGAAATGAAATTTTGACAAAATTTCCTATAGAAATGAAATTTTGACATAATTTCCTATATAAATGAAATTTTGACAAAATTTCCTATAGAAACGAAATTTTGACAAAATTTCCTATAGAAACGAAATTTTGAAATTTGACAAAATTTCTAATATAAATGAAATTTTGACAAAATTTCCTATAGAAACGAAATTTTGACAAAATTTCCTTTAGAAACGAAATTTTGATAAAATTTCCCATAGAAACGAAATTTTGATAAAATTTCTTATAGAAACGAAATTTTGGCAAAATTTCCTATAGAAACGAAATTTTGACAAAATTTCCTATAGAAATGAAATTTTGACAAAATTTCCTATAGAAACGAAATTTTGACAAAATTTCCTATAGAAACGAAATTTTGACAAAATTTCCTATAGAAACGAAATTTTGACAAAATTTCTTATAGAAACGAAATTTTGACAACATTTCTTATAGAAACGAAATTGTGACAAAATTTCCTAAAGAAATGAAATTTTGTCAAAATTTCCTATAGTAACGAAATTTTGACAAAATTTCCTTAGGAATGAAATTTTGACAAAATTTCCTATAGAAATGAAATTTTGAAAAAATTTCCTATAGAAATGAAATTTTGACAAAATTTCCTATAGAAACGAAATTTTGACAAAATTTCCTATAGAAACGAAGTTTTGACAAAACTTCCTATAGAAGCGAAATTTTGAGAAAACTTCCTATAGCAACGAAATTTTGACAAAATTTCCTAAAGAAACGAAATTTTGACAAAATTTCTTATAGAAACGAAAATTTTGACAAAACTTCCTATAGAAACGAAATTTTGACATTTCCTATATAAACAAAACTTTTATAGAAATGCAATTTTGACAAAATTTCCATTAGAAACGAAATTTTTGGCGAAATTTTATTAGGAACGAAATTTTTACAAAATTTTCTGTAGAAACGAAATTTTGACCACATTTCCTATAGAAACGAAATTTTCACGAAATTTCCTTAGAAACGAAATTTCGACAAAAATTTCCTATAGAAACGAAATTTTGACAAAAATTTCCTATAGAATCGAAATTTTGACAAAATTTCCTAAACTCGGATAAAATTTTCCTATGGCTTTTTTTGTTAAAGAGACTTCTTCTTTTGCTTCTTTTGCTTTATCACAAAATGTGTTCACTATTGGACTTACGCCCAGTTTAGACTAATAGGTTTTTGTTTCTATTTTATTGGAAAAACAGTCTGATGAGGCTCCTGGTAAAGCCGAAATCACTATCACACCACATTTTGCCTTTACTTTTTAAATGGTTTTTGTTCTTTTGTTTTTCTATTCGAATTAGAACAAAAACAAAAACCCATAGGCCTAAGCTGGATGTAAATCAAATAACGAAATTAAATAATTTTGTGACCAAATAAAAAAAGTGCACGTACCTATGAAAGCACCAACAGTACATCGAAAAATATATGGCTGCAATATCCTCATATTGAAGGTTTTTATATGACAATTGATGATTATTAGTATAATTAGTTTTGGTTTTGTGTGTGCTGCTGATGCTCTATGTCTTTTTGAAGAGATGATGGCTGTTAGATTATAAGTCTTTCTTTCTGCGCAATAAGAAAAAGTTAACCAATAAGAACCAACATTTCATTCGAAAACCATGCTTCTATAATTGCTCCGTTCACTAATTATAAGTAAGTGGAAGCATATATCCTTTTAGGGGCAGAACAGTCTGATGAGGCCCCTGAGAAGGTCGAAATTTTGATCACTGTGGCCTGCTCAAAGTATTTTGCACACCACATTTTGCCTTGATTTTTAAATGGTTTTAGTTGTTTTGCTTTTCTATTCCAAAAAGAAACAGGAATCCGCTCACTAATTATAAGTAAGTTGAAGCATATATCCTTTTAGGGGCAGAACAGTCTGATGAGGCCCCTGAGAAGGTCGAAATTTTGATCACTGTTTCCTGCTCAAAGTATTTTGCACACCACATTTTGCCTTGATTTTTAATGGGTTTTTGTTGTGTTGCTTTTCTATTCCAAAAGGAAACAAGAATCCGCTCACTAATTATAAGTAAGTGGAAGCATATAATCTTTTAGGGGCTAAACATTTTGCCTTGAGTTTTAAAGGGTTTTCCTATGGAAACAAAATTTTGACAAAATTGTTAACAGATGCCAAATTTTGACAATATTTTGATAAAATTTTAAACAAAACTGAAATTTTGAAAAATTTACCAATTTTTGACTCAATTTCCAAATGAAACGAAATTTATGCAAATTTTCTATAGAAATAATTTTTTTTCAAATTTGACTTAGGATATTTTAAAGTCAATTCAAAGACATATAATCATTGACAATGTCAATAAATTTGCCAATATAAGATTTTTATCTTGTTTTAAATGTCACATTGCATAGCATCTTAAGTTCTTGTTTTTTTAATGGTTTCGAATTACGTCACGCATAGGTTGATTTTTTCAAAAATAAAAAAAAAAAAATGATGATAAAAATCATTTAATATTTTTTTCTTTAAATTAGCCAGACAATATAACCGAGACAACATAATATTAATATAAATTGTACTTGAACTTAATTTAATTAGAGCTGGTTTCCATTTCATCGCAGCACCATAGAAGCACATTTTTGTTTATAAAAATTATGAATGAACATGGAAATCAGACAGTGATTAAATCAATGAATGAATGAACGAGAGCACATTTAACAAATAACAATCTAATTCATATGAAAAATCCAAAAATGCCTTCATTTGCATAAAAGTCCATGTCACCCAAAGACATTCAAGGGTTGTTAACTTTCAAGTTGTTATATTCTTCGAATTTTATTTTTACTTATTAAGCTTCTTAATAATGTTGTTGTTGCTTTTTTCATCATTTACTTTTCTGATCATGTTCTTTTTCTTAGAGGTGCGGTTTTACGTAACAATATTTAACGATGGGTTTTTTTTTGCTGTTTGCTATCTTAACAAAAATATTTATATGTTTAAACAATCTCCCAAGACTGTTGGCATAACACACGCTAAGATTTTGGGATGTTTGTATAATAAATATAAACATTCATTTAGAGTTAATTAAGTTTAACAATAACTCCATCAATATCATTGGGGTGAAATTGAATGTAAAAAGACATGGGATGAATGAATTGTCACAAAAATTTGCAATCATCACGTTTATTACTTTGGTACTGCATTGATAAAGAATATAAAAAAAAATTGATAAATGGGATGTTGTTAAATAGTAAAAACAATTAAAAAAGTTTTGAGTTTGGCCGGGCCGAATTTTCGTCATAATCCGGTGAAATATGCATCATTTATAAACCCATAGCAACTATATCTTACATACCCTCCGAATCTTATATACCCTCCACCATGGATCGCATTTGTGGAGCTCTTGCCACGGTATCTCTTTTTAGGCAAAAAAAGGATAAAAGAAAAGAATTGATCTGTTATTGGAACAATATCCAGTTATAGTTCATTTCGGACCATAATTGAACTGAATATTGGAGACCATAGTAGAAGTCATTGTGTAAAATTTCAGCCAAATCTAGGGGCTGGAGAAATAAAATAGGGAGATCGGTTTATAAGGGAGTTGCATTAGGCTATAAACCGATTCATGCCATTTTAGACACGTATGCCAAAGTTCCTAAAAATAGCCGTTGTACAAAATTTCAGCTAAATCGAATAAACATTGCGCCCTCTAGTGGCTCAAGAAGTCAAGACCCCAGATCGGTTTATATGGCAGCTATATCAGGTTATGGACCGATTTGAACCATTTTTAATACTGTTGTTGCAAGTCATAAAAAAACACCTAATGCAAAATTTCAGGCAAATCGGATAATAATTGCGTCCTCTAGTGGCTCAAGAAATCAAGACCCCAGATCGGTTTATATGGCAGCTATATCAGTTTATGAACCGATTTCAACCATACTCAGCACAGTTGTTGAAAGTCTTAATAAAACACATAATACAAAATTTCAGCAAAATCGGATAATAATTGCGTCCTCTACTGGCTTAAGTAGTCAAGACCCCTGATCGGTTCATATGGCAGCTATATCAGGTTATAAACCG
The DNA here is from genome assembly GCF_963082655.1 of Stomoxys calcitrans. Taxonomy (NCBI): domain Eukaryota; kingdom Metazoa; phylum Arthropoda; class Insecta; order Diptera; family Muscidae; genus Stomoxys; species Stomoxys calcitrans. Next base: position 122,138,448 of record NC_081556.1, read on the forward strand.
ATATGAACCATACTCAGCACAGTTGTTGGAAGTCATAATAAAATATCTGATACGAAGTTTCAGCCAAATCGGATAAGAATTGTGCCCTCTAGCGGCTCAAGAAGTCAAGATCCCAGATCGGATTTATATGGCATCTATATTAAAACGTGGACCGATATAGCCCATTTACAATCCCAACCGACCTACACTAATAAGAAGTATTTGTGCAAAATTTCAAGCGGCTAGCTTTCCTCCTTCGAACGTTAGCATGTTTCGGCAGACAGACGGACGGGCGGAGAGACGGACGGACATGGCTAGTTCGACTTAAAATGCCATGACGATCAAGAATATATATACTTTATGGGGTCTTAGGCGAATATTTCGAGGATCAGCCATTGACCTTATTGGACTGTACTTAGCACAGTTGTTGGAGGTTACAACGGAACACTAAGTGCAAAATTTCAGCCAAATCGGGAAAAAATTGCGGCTTGTAAGGGCTCAGGAAGTCAAATCGGAAGATCGGTTTATATGGGAGCTATATCAGGTTAAAAACCGATTTAGACCGTACATGGCACAGTTGTTGAAAGTCCTAACAGAACACCGCATGCAAAATTCCAGCCAAATCGGAAGAAAATTTAGGCTTTCAGGGGCTCAAGATGTAGGGTCATGTTTCTTGGGGTCCAACACTTCCTTTTGTGTGCTCTCTTATAGTATGGCAAAAACAAAAATCTGGTATCCAAATTTCGGATAGGGGCTCCAAGGGGGCCGCTCCACCCCCAAATCTACCAAATATATATATGGACCAATCACAACAATATGGCACTCAAATGAAAGGTATTTAAAAGTAAATTACGAATCTGATACCCAAATGTGGGATCACGTTTCTGGGGGTCCACCTTTCACCAATAGAAAATTTTGACAAAATTTCCTAAAGAAATGAAATTTTGACAAAATTTCCCATAGAAATGAAATTTTGACAAAATTTCCCATAGAAATGAAATTTTGACAAAATTTCCTATAGAAATGAAATTTTGACAAAATTTCCTATAGAAATGAATTTTGGACAAAATTTCCTATAGAAATGAAATTTGGACAAAATTTCCTATAGAAATGAAATTTTGACAAAATTTCCTATAGAAATGAAATTTTGACAAAATTTCCTAATGAAATGAAATTTTGACAAAATTTCCTATTGAAATGAAATTCTGACAAAATTTCCTATAGAAATGGAATTTTGACCAAATTTGAGCGTAAATGTGTAAAATTTGCTATAGAAAAGAAATTTTGAAAAAATTTCCTATAGAAATGAAATTGGACAAAATTTCCTATAGAAATGAAATTTTGACAAAATTTCCTATAGAAATGAAATTTTGACAAAATTTCCTATAGAAATGAAATTTTGACAAAATTTCTTATAGAAATGAAATTTTGACAAAATTTCCTAATGAAATAAAATTTTGACAAAATTTCCTATTGAAATGAAATTTTGACAAAATTTCCTATTGAAATGAAATTGTGACAAAATTTCCTATAGAAATGGAATTTTGACCAAATTTGAGCGTAAATGTGTAAAATTTCCTATAGAAATGAAATTTTGAAAAATTTCCTATTGAAATGAAATTTGGACAAAATTTCCTATAGAAATGAAATTTGGACAAAATTTCCTATAGAAATGACAAAATTTACTATAGAAATGAAATTTTGACAAAATGTCTATAGAAATGAAATTTTGACAAAATTTCCTATAGAAATGAAATTTTGACAAAATTTCCTATAGAAATGAAATTTTGAAAAAATTTCCTATAGAAATGAAATTTTGACAAAATTTCCTATAGAAATGAAATTTTGACAAAATTTCCTATAGAAATGAAATTTTGACAAAATTTCCTATAGAAATGAAATTTTGACAAAATTTCCTATAGAAATGAAATTTTGACAAAATTTCCTATAGAAATGAAATTTTGACAAAATTTCCTATAGAAATGAAATTTTGAAAAAATTTCCTATAGAAATGAAATTGGACAAAATTTCCTATAGAAATGAAATTTTGACAAAATTTCCTATAGAAATGAAATTTTGACAAAATTTCCTATAGAAATGAAATTTTGACAAAATTTCTTATAGAAATGAAATTTTGACAAAATTTCCTAATGAAATAAAATTTTGACAAAATTTCCTATTGAAATGAAATTTTGACAAAATTTCCTATTGAAATGAAATTGTGACAAAATTTCCTATAGAAATGGAATTTTGACCAAATTTGAGCGTAAATGTGTAAAATTTCCTATAGAAATGAAATTTTGTCAAAATTTCATTTCAATAGGAAATTTTGTCAAAATTTTATTTCATTAGGAAATTTTGTCAAAATTTCATTTCTATAAGAAATTTTGTCAAAATTTCATTTCTATAGGAAATTTTGTCAAAATTTCATTTCTATAGGAAATTTTGTCAAAATTTCATTTCTATAGGAAATTTTGTCCAATTTCATTTCTATAGGAAATTTTTTCAAAATTTCATTTCTATAGGAAATTTTGTCAAAATTTCATTTCTATAGGAAATTTTGTCAAAATTTCATTTCTATAGGAAATTTTGTCAAAATTTCATTTCTATAGGAAATTTTGTCAAAATTTCATTTCTATAGAGAAATTTTGTCAAAATTTCATTTCTATAGGAAATTTTGTCAAAATTTCATTTCTATAGGAAATTTTTTCAAATTTCATTTCTATAGGAAATTTTGTCAAAATTTCATTTCTATAGGAAATTTTGTCAAAATTTCATTTCTATAGACATTTTGTCAAAATTTCATTTCTATAGTAAATTTTGTCATTTCTATAGGAAATTTTGTCCAAATTTCATTTCTATAGGAAATTTTGTCCAAATTTCATTTCAATAGGAAATTTTTCAAAATTTCATTTCTATAGGAAATTTTACACATTTACGCTCAAATTTGGTCAAAATTCCATTTCTATAGGAAATTTTGTCACAATTTCATTTCAATAGGAAATTTTGTCAAAATTTCATTTCAATAGGAAATTTTGTCAAAATTTTATTTCATTAGGAAATTTTGTCAAAATTTCATTTCTATAAGAAATTTTGTCAAAATTTCCATTTCTATAGGAAATTTTGTCAAAATTTCATTTCTATAGGAAATTTTGTCCAATTTCATTTCTATAGGAAATTTTTCAAAATTTCTTTTCTATAGCAAATTTTACACATTTACGCTCAAATTTGGTCAAAATTCCATTTCTATAGGAAATTTGTCAAAATTTCATTTCAATAGGAAATTTTGTCAAAATTTCATTTCATTAGGAAATTTTGTCAAAATTTCATTTCTATAGGAAATTTTGTCAAAATTCATTTCTATAGGAAATTTGTCCAAATTTCATTTCTATAGGAAATTTTGTCCAAAATTCATTTCTATAGGAAATTTTGTCAAAATTTCATTTCTATAGGAAATTTTGTCAAAATTTCATTTCTATGGGAAATTTTGTCAAAATTTCATTTCTATGGGAAATTTTGTCAAAATTTCATTTCTTTAGGAAATTTTGTCAAAATTTTCTATTGGTGAAAGGTGGACCCCCAGAAACGTGATCCCACATTTGGGTATCAGATCGTAATTACTTTTAAATACCTTTCATTTGAGTGCCATATTGTTGTGATTGGTCCATATATATATTTGGTAGATTTGGGGGTGGAGCGGCCCCCTTGGAGCCCCTATCCATCCGAAATTTGGATACCAGATTTTTGTTTTTGCCATACTATAAGAGAGCACACAAAAGGAAGTGTTGGACCCCAAGAAACATGACCCTACATCTTGAGCCCCTGAAAGCCTAAATTTTCTTCCGATTTGGCTGGAATTTTGCATGCGGTGTTCTGTTAGGACTTTCAACAACTGTGCCATGTACGGTCTAAATCGGTTTTTAACCTGATATAGCTCCCATATAAACCGATCTTCCGATTTGACTTCCTGAGCCCTTACAAGCCGCAATTTTTTCCCGATTTGGCTGAAATTTTGCACTTAGTGTTCCGTTGTAACCTCCAACAACTGTGCTAAGTACAGTCCAATAAGGTCAATGGCTGATCCTCGAAATATTCGCCTAAGACCCCATAAAGTATATATATTCTTGATCGTCATGGCATTTTAAGTCGAACTAGCCATGTCCGTCCGTCTCTCCGCCCGTCCGTCTGTCTGCCGAAACATGCTAACGTTCGAAGGAGGAAAGCTAGCCGCTTGAAAATTTTGCACAAATACTTCTTATTAGTGTAGGTCGGTTGGGATTGTAAATGGGCTATATCGGTCCACGTTTTAATATAGATGCCATATAAATCCGATCTGGGATCTTGACTTCTTGAGCCGCTAGAGGGCACAATTCTTATCCGATTTGGCTGAAACTTCGTATCAGATATTTTATTATGACTTCCAACAACTGTGCTGAGTATGGTTCATATCGGTTTATAACCTGATATAGCTGCCATATGAACCGATCAGGGGTCTTGACTACTTAAGCCAGTAGAGGACGCAATTATTATCCGATTTTGCTGAAATTTTGTATTATGTGTTTTATTAAGACTTTCAACAACTGTGCTGAGTATGGTTGAAATCGGTTCATAAACTGATATAGCTGCCATATAAACCGATCTGGGGTCTTGATTTCTTGAGCCACTAGAGGACGCAATTATTATCCGATTGTGCCTGATAATTTTGCATTAGGTGTTTTTTTATGACTTGCAACAACAGTATTAAAAATGGTTCAAATCGGTCCATAACCTGATATAGCTGCCATATAAACCGATCTGGGGTCTTGACTTCTTGAGCCACTAGAGGGCGCAATGTTTATTCGATTTAGCTGAAATTTTGTACAACGGCTATTTTTAGGAACTTTGGCATACGTGTCCTAAAATTGCATGAATCGGTTTATAGCCTAATGCAACTCCCTTATAAACCGATCTCCCTATTTTATTTCTCCAGCCCCTAGATTTGGCTGAAATTTTACACAATGACTTCTACTATGGTCTCCAATATTCAGTTCAATTATGGTCCGAAATGAACTATAACTGGATATTGTTCCAATAACAGATCAATTCTTTTCTTTTATCCTTTTTTTGCCTAAAAAGAGATACCGTGGCAAGAGCTCCACAAATGCGATCCATGGTGGAGGGTATATAAGATTCGGAGGGTATGTAAGATATAGTTGCTATGGGTTTATAAATGATGCATATTTCACCGGATTATGACGAAAATTCGGCCCGGCCAAACTCAAAACTTTTTTAATTGTTTTTACTATTTAACAACATCCCATTTATCAATTTTTTTTTATATTCTTTATCAATGCAGTACCAAAGTAATAAACGTGATGATTGCAAATTTTTGTGACAATTCATTCATCCCATGTCTTTTTACATTCAATTTCACCCCAATGATATTGATGGAGTTATTGTTAAACTTAATTAACTCTAAATGAATGTTTATATTTATTATACAAACATCCCAAAATCTTAGCGTGTGTTATGCCAACAGTCTTGGGAGATTGTTTAAACATATAAATATTTTTGTTAAGATAGCAAACAGCAAAAAAAAACCCATCGTTAAATATTGTTACGTAAAACCGCACCTCTAAGAAAAAGAACATGATCAGAAAAGTAAATGATGAAAAAAGCAACAACAACATTATTAAGAAGCTTAATAAGTAAAAATAAAATTCGAAGAATATAACAACTTGAAAGTTAACAACCCTTGAATGTCTTTGGGTGACATGGACTTTTATGCAAATGAAGGCATTTTTGGATTTTTCATATGAATTAGATTGTTATTTGTTAAATGTGCTCTCGTTCATTCATTCATTGATTTAATCACTGTCTGATTTCCATGTTCATTCATAATTTTTATAAACAAAAATGTGCTTCTATGGTGCTGCGATGAAATGGAAACCAGCTCTAATTAAATTAAGTTCAAGTACAATTTATATTAATATTATGTTGTCTCGGTTATATTGTCTGGCTAATTTAAAGAAAAAAATATTAAATGATTTTTATCATCATTTTTTTTTTTTATTTTTGAAAAAATCAACCTATGCGTGACGTAATTCGAAACCATTAAAAAAACAAGAACTTAAGATGCTATGCAATGTGACATTTAAAACAAGATAAAAATCTTAAATTTCCTATAGAAATGAAATTTTGACAAAATTTCTTATAGAAATGAAATTTTGACAAAATTTCCTAATGAAATAAAATTTTGACAAAATTTCCTATTGAAATGAAATTTTGACAAAATTTCCTATTGAAATGAAATTGTGACAAAATTTCCTATAGAAATGGAATTTTGACCAAATTTGAGCGTAAATGTGTAAAATTTCCTATAGAAATGAAATTTTGAAAAAATTTCCTATTGAAATGAAATTTGGACAAAATTTCCTATAGAAATGAAATTTGGACAAAATTTCCTATAGAAATGACAAAATTTACTATAGAAATGAAATTTTGACAAAATGTCTATAGAAATGAAATTTTGACAAAATTTCCTATAGAAATGAAATTTTGACAAAATTTCCTATAGAAATGAAATTTTGAAAAAATTTCCTATAGAAATGAAATTTTGACAAAATTTCCTATAGAAATGAAATTTTGACAAAATTTCCTATAGAAATGAAATTTTGACAAAATTTACTATAGAAATGAAATTTTGACAAAATGTCTATAGAAATGAAATTTTGACAAAATTTCCTATAGAAATGAAATTTTGACAAAATTTCCTATAGAAATGAAATTTTGACAAAATTTCCTATAGAAATGAAATTTTGAAAAAATTTCCTATAGAAATGAAATTTTGACAAAATTTCCTATAGAAATGAAATTTTGACAAAATTTCCTATAGAAATGAAATTTTGACAAAATTTCCTATAGAAATGAAATTTTGACAAAATTTCCTATAGAAATGAAATTTTGACAAAATTTCCTATAGAAATGAAATTTTGACAAAATTTCCTATAGAAATGAAATTTTGAAAAAATTTCCTATAGAAATGAAATTGGACAAAATTTCCTATAGAAATGAAATTTTGACAAAATTTCCTATAGAAATGAAATTTTGACAAAATTTCCTATAGAAATGAAATTTTGACAAAATTTCCTATAGAAATGAAATTTTGACAAAATTTCTTATAGAAATGAAATTTTGACAAAATTTCCTAATGAAATAAAATTTTGACAAAATTTCCTATTGAAATGAAATTTTGACAAAATTTCCTATTGAAATGAAATTGTGACAAAATTTCCTATAGAAATGGAATTTTGACCAAATTTGAGCGTAAATGTGTAAAATTTCCTATAGAAATGAAATTTTGAAAAAATTTCCTATTGAAATGAAATTTGGACAAAATTTCCTATAGAAATGAAATTTGGACAAAATTTCCTATAGAAATGACAAAATTTACTATAGAAATGAAATTTTGACAAAATGTCTATAGAAATGAAATTTTGACAAAATTTCCTATAGAAATGAAATTTTGACAAAATTTCCTATAGAAATGAAATTTTGAAAAAATTTCCTATAGAAATGAAATTTTGACAAAATTTCCTATAGAAATGAAATTTTGACAAAATTTCCTATAGAAATGAAATTTTGACAAAATTTCCTATAGAAATGAAATTTTGACAAAATTTCCTATAGAAATGAAATTTTGACAAAATTTCCTATAGAAATGAAATTTTGACAAAATTTCCTATAGAAATGAAATTTTGACAAAATTTCCTATAGAAATGAAATTATGACAAAATTTCCTATAGAAATGAAATTTTGACAAAATTTCCTATAGAAATGAAATTTTGAGAAAATTTCCTATAGAAATGAAATTATGACAAAATTTCCTATAGAAATGAAATTTTGACAAAATTTCCTTTAAAAATGAAATTTTGACAAAATTTCCTATAGAAATGAAATTTTGACAAAATTTCCTATAGAAATGAAATTTTGACAAAATTTCCTATAGAAATGAAATTTTGACAAAATTTCCTATAGAAATGAAATTTTGACAAAATTTCCTATAGAAATGAAATTTTGAAAAAATTTCCTATAGAAATGAAATTTTGAAAAAAATTTCTATAGAAATGAAATTTTGACAAAATTTCCTATAGAAATGAAATTTTGATAAATTTTCCGATCGAAATGAAATTTTGACAAAATTTTCTATGTCGGGCCCTTTTTTTCCAATGAAACTAAATTATGATAAATTTTTCTTTGTTAGATTTTGTTGAGCCACATTGTTTTTTGTTAACTTCATAAGATTATCTGTATTCATTTTGTATTCAATTTCCTACATATTAATTGACACTTTCATGCAATAGGAAAATCAATTTTTCTTTATTGCACTTTGTAACTCCCATATTTTAGTTTGTCAGTTAGTATTGGTACTGAAATCTAGTTTATTATAAACAATTCATAGAATTCATGCGACTCATTATATTTTTTTTTTTGTTGTGCCTGGCAGACATGTGCGTGTAATGACGACAGCCTACAGCGCACCAAGCCCCACAATGCGAGTACTTGAGAAAGAGTTGTTGGAGGAGGTGTCAATATTCATGAATTATTTATTTGATTAACTTGCTGCGAGAAAGCGAACAAGAAAACAAACAAAATACGCTCATAAATAGACAATGTGTATGCTCGTAGATACTACAAAATGTACGACTGACTATACTTAAAGAAAGACACTTAGATATGTATGATGTTTTTAGCATGAAAAGTAAAACAGATTAAGTAACAATTTATTAAAATTTCCAGTAATTGTGATTAAATAACATATTATTAGTTGGTTTAAAAAGCATTGAATTTTAATTAAAAACGCCTAAATTAACTTTAAATAATCAGTGATAAGTTTTACATTAGCGATGGGCACATGCACTCATTTGTACTTTATTTGCAACGTTGGGGGCTTATGTTGCTGTGGTATAGGATAATAATTTTTGATGGGCACACACACTCTTTTATACTCTATTTCCAAAGTTAAGGGCTAATGTTCCTGTGGCATAGGACAAAAATGTACAATAATGTGTGTGCCCACCGCTAATTATAATGACCATATTATTTCCTTTATTCTTATGAACTTGTTATGTAGTACAACTTCAAGTTTTTTGCAATTTTTTTAATATATTCAAATTTTATTCATTTCATGTATGGTTCATCTGGATGCTATTATTTTTTATGAACAATAAAATATTCATATTATGAATTTGTCTGCATTATTGACAGATAACAGCATAGAGGGAATTTTGGAAAATACAACAGGAGTGGCTGAAGTGACACTTGAATTAACAAAAATACATTTTATAATAGAAATGTTTGGCTTAGAATCTAATCAGGTTTCCAAAAAAGTATTATTAATTTAACAGGATGTAATCCAAACTTAGATCTAATGGTTTTTTATTTCTATTGAAAATAGAAAAGATTCCATAATCAAGTAACGGAGGAAATGTTCGAGAACTATGCAAACATCTGCAAGAACATCAAACCTTTTTCCTGTGCTGTATTTTTGACCATACTAATACTGGCAACGTTAGTCAGCTTCTCAAACTTGTCCACAAAAATGTATCGGTCAGCTGCAATTATTATTATTAGTAGCATCGCGGTGGTCCGCTTCGCTGCCCCCGCCCTACACCCCTATTTCATAGTTGTACCTACATGCCAAATTTCAGACCTCAAACTCCATCTGAATATAATGTACAAAATGGTACCAATTTTGGTACCAAAATGTACGAAATTTGAATAGATAATTTAGTCATCCATTATTTATTTCTTAGTTGTACCTAGATGCCAAATTTTGGACCTCTAGCTCCATTTATAAAACATTACCAAATGGTACTAATTTTAATACCAAAATGTTCGAATTGTGAAAAAATCATTTAGTCGTCCATCATATATTTCTAAGTTTTACCTACATGCTAAATTGCAAACCTATAGCTCAATCTGTACAGAAAATACCAAATAGTATTAATATTGGTACCTCAATGTACGAATTGTAAAAAAGATCATAGTCGCCCATCATATTTTTCCTAGTTGTATCTGAATACCAAATTTCATATCAAGATCTTCACCTTTAAAGAAAGTACCAAATGGTATCAATTTTGTACCACAATATACGAAATTTGAATAGATCATTTTGTCACCCATCATATATTCCTTAGTTGTAACTACATGCCAAATTTCAGACCTCAAACTCCATCTGAACAGAAAGTGAAAAATTGTACCAATTTTGGTACCAAAATGTGCGAATAATGAATGGACCAGTTAGTAGCCGACCATCATATATTTCTTAGCTGTACCTACATGCCAAATTTTAGACCTCTAGCTCCACCTGTAAAGAAAGTACCAAATGGTAACAATTTTGGTACCAAAATGTGTGAATAATCAATAGATCAGTTAGCCACCCATCATATATTTCTTAGTTGTACCTACATGCCAAATTTCAGATCTTAAGCTCCATCTGAACGGGAAGTACAAAATGGTACTAATATTGGTACCTAAATGTACGAATTGTAAAAAGATCATATACTTCCTAGTTGTATCTGAATGCCAAATTTCAGACCTACAGCTCCATCTTTAAATAAAGTACCAAATGGTATCAATTTGGTACAAAAATGTACGAATTTTGAATAGATCATTTTGTCACCCATCATATATTTCCTAGTTGTATCTACATGCCAAATTACAGATTTGTAGATCCACCTGTAATGAAAGTACCAAACGGTACCAAAATGTGCGAATAATGAACAGACCAGTTAGCCACCCATCATATATTTCTACATGTCAAATTTCGGACCTCATGCTCCATCCGAACAGGAAGTACAAAATGGTACCAATTTTGGTACCAAAGTGTACGAACTTTGAAAAGATATTTTTGTCACTCATCAAAAAAAGATAAAAGATAATTTTGTCACTCATCAAATTTTGTACTTTCTTTACATCTGTAAAAAAAGTACAATATTGTACCAATTGCGGTACATATCGTACGCTTTCTCTCGTTACTAGTACTATTTTTCCATTTTTTTGTACACCCTCATCCTTTTGCACCAGTTGTCTTTTAAGTCAAATTTCAAAATTCTACTTCTATAGCAAATATATACCATTTCGTACTTTTTAGTACCTAAACGTACGAATTTTACCAAATCCCATCTTATCCCGTGCCTATGACCCAAGACCAACATTTATGCAAATTTTCATGATTCTAACTTTAGCCGTTTGGGCTGGGCGTTGATCAGTCAGAGGCTGATTTGATTTATTATTATTTAATATATAAAATTTTTATCCAAGTTATTACATCGCATCCCTCGCCACCTTTTATCTGTTGCGAATAATTCATTAATTTATAATGCCCTAATTAAAATTAATCATTCGCAACAGTACATTAGCCACAGGCATTTATCATACGCCACCTGTATCCTTCATTTATTATTCATCATTATAGCATTATTAAAGCAGGCAAGATGAATGAATGCATTCATTAAGAGAGGCATTTTTCGAAGGGGGAAAATGACCATTAAAGCTGTGACCACACAGAGAGAGAGAGAGAGGCTGAGAGGTATCCTTGAAAGCACTGGATAATAAAATTAGATACAGACTTTGACAGCTTGAACAGCGTTGGATTTACATTTTTTGAAAAGTATTTTTGAAAAAGTAATTTCAATGATTCATTTAGACCAAGTTTGCTTCTCCCCCTTTGGCTAACACCTCTCTTAATGGACGCATTTATCCATTTCCCCTGCCTAAATATTGTTGAATGGTTGATTTAGTTGTACGCAGTAAGGAGGCGTAGCCAAATGAAATTAGAGGTAGCTTTTGGAAAATGGATTTTACAAGGCAGCTCACCGAGAAAGGCCAGAAGGTATTCCTTTGTTGTCATACTTAATCTGCTCACTATTTTTAGTTTTATAAAATTATTTTTCGCTAATACCAACCGCAGGAACATTTGTTGCGGCTAGGATTAAAATGACGTCCTGGATACTTGCGAAAGCGTTGGATAAGTAACCCTTTCTCGTTAAAAAGGAAAAAGACTATGGGAAAAAATGCAAATAGGAAACGGAATTTCTTCGAAATAAAGATCTCAAGGATTGTTTTTTATACCAATATTCATCAAGAATGTTTGAAGTTTCTATAAAGAAAGTGCATTTTATCCATTAGTGGTAAAACTGTTCAAAAGAAATATTTTTTACGAAAGTGCCATTAAAGAGCAGCGAAGAGACGTCTCACATATTAACGAGTGCTGTCCGATGTAGGTTTTAGCTAAATACAGCTCCTTCTATCTATAGTATATTACAAATGGACGCACAGGGGTCCAGGAGAGAAATTCATCGGTTAAAGTGGAGCTCGATTTTTGCAAAATAAAACCGGTGACGCACCAGGCCGAACTTTGAATACCCACCACCTGGAATATATATTTTACCCACTTTTCCATCATAGTGTGGTGAAAAATGAATCATTTAAGAGCCCATAGCAAAATATGGTCCCATTTGGACCAAACGCGGCGAAGACGACGAGGGGTCCAATACAATTCACTGATCAAAACGGTAAAACAGAATTTTGGTCTAAACGTCAGCTATATCTAAACATACTCCGATCTTCACCATATACTCGAACGATATGTAAGGGTCTAATATAATTGATTGTATGAAATTTCAGACCAGTCAGTTAATTAATGCGCCTTTTATGGTTCTACAAACTTAAATAAGGAGATTCGTACATATGGCAGCTGTATCCAAGTATGGACTAGCATTACGAGGAAGTGTAGCAGCTCGCCAGATATTTACATTGCATCCGTTGATCTATTGAGTGACGTAATCTGGTAAGCCGTTATTTCTTATGGATCGGACCATAATTCTCACCATCGACCGACCACCCTCTGAGCGCCAGAGCATCAATCAAAAGAAGGCCGATTGGGTCGGCTTCAGAGAGAACATCAATCGCCGCGTCAGCGAACTGACACGCACTTAAAATGTGCTAGTTGCCGGGAGGATATTCCGAGACATGATTAACGCAACAGCTGCTCGCTTTATACCAGCCGGTCGAAAGCCCCCAGTGGAACTTGCAGACGAACGTGATGGGATTCGTAGCACGCACCGCACTAGCCCCAGAACCAGCGAGCTGAATCTTGGAAAGGACCAGAGCAAGGGGGTGTCGTACAGACCAAACTTCTTACTCTCACCAGTAGCCGAGACGCTTGAGGGACTACTCTTCCCCAGCCTGGTTCGAAGACTTCATTGCACAACAACTGCTTTGCATGCTATCACCGCACACATTTGCCGTGGCTTCAATCAGCCCAGGCCATGTGACAGGGCGGTTCGCGTGGCACTGCACCTATAGGAAGGCATTCGTCAGTCATGTCATACGTCGCCAATACGTCCCTACAGCCAGGTCTGAAACTCTGGGTCGCGAAGTTTCTGTGTGGTCGCCAGTCATTTGTGGAATATAGGAATAAGAAATCGAAACACTGTAGAGTCAAACAGGAAGTTACGCAAGACGGGGTGATATCTCCGGCACTTTTCCACCTCTACCTATCATACATTTCAACGCCTCCAGACGTCATAGAGATCGTATCATATGCGGACGTTTGTATGATCATGGATCCCCTACTATTGATGACACCTGTGGTAGGTTAAACGTGCCTCTTATTTCACTGCAAGATATCTGCCAAATCTTCAGCCACATTGTTCCCTACATGCACACATAAGGTGCGTAGGAAGCTGAAAGAATTTTCACTCGATGGAGTGACAATTCTGACCATCAAGTGTCTTGGTGTCACATTTGACTTCTCTTACAAATGCTCCTCACATGCCACACCAATTTGTGATAGAGTCAAAAGTATTGTAAAAAGAAGGTCCTTAAGTCACTTGCCGGCAGCATTTGCAGTGCTGACGAAGAAACCTTGTTGACCACGTACAAAGCAATTGACCGGTCTGTGTTAAGCTATGCAGCGCCAGTGCGGTCGCGTCTGCTCTGTAACACGAAGTGGAATAAAATACAGATCTGTCAGAATGCCGCTCTTCGAACTACGACGGTGACCATAGACGTAAAAAAAATTGTAAAAAGAAACGTTTAATAACATATAAAAATAAGCTAAGGTCTAAGAACTGTTTGCAGTTTGGTCTTCTCCCAAAAATTGCAAATTTTGCCCATGAACATTCCACTAAGGAACAGGGGCAAACTTCTCACATATCAATGAGTGCAGTCCGATTCAAGTTTAAGCTCAATGATAAGGGGCCTCCTATTTATAGCCGAGTCCGAACGGCGTGCCGCAGTGCGACACCTCTTTGTAGAGAGAAGTTTTACATGGCATAGTACCTCACAAATGTTGGCAGCATTAGGAGGAGAAAACCACCGCTGAAATTTTTTGTTTTTTCTAATGGTCTCGCCAGGATTCGAACCCAGGTGTTCAGCGTCATAGGCGGACATGCTAACCTCTGCGCTACGGTCTTCTCCCAAACTTAATCTATTTATGAACATTGCTTGTCTTTGAAATTTTTGCAAGAATATATTTTTCCCATCCCAGTTGGTCTAATTTGCATTCGAACTAAATAATCAGAAGCATAGTTGGGTGTAAGCCACCCGCTGCTTCATTTTAAATAACATTATTTCATAAATATTTCAAATAATCCAGAAAATCTCGATAATGTCCTCAATTTTATGCACATCAATGATAGACAAATTAATTGTTGACTCCTCAATAAAGGTTGTTACGGTTTGGTTGTGGCCAGCAATGTGATAACGGTATTGCCTTGTTAGTTGTCACTTTAGTTTAATGGCCTTCCTTTCCCACTCGCTCTTTTTTACTCTGCCCTACTGTCGTCCCTCTCTAGCCCTCCCCATTTGGGGTTGCTTGGATGGATGGTTACACCAGAACGATTTTCAATTGAGATTGTTTTTTAGTTAACTGAAGCGTTAATTTAACACTTCACACATTCACTTCCGGACGGACAGAACATGTAGAACAAGCAAACAGCCGTTAGGTTGTTGCTTCGTTTGGAACTCGAATGATGTCGGGTAACCACTGTTGGTCGGTTGTTACTATTAATGCGAAAACAACATAAAATGCTTGTAAATGTGTGAATTCATGTTCAACGATAGGTGGTGGCATGTATCTTTATCCATCCAGAAGGGGGGAAAAGTGGTGGATAATGGCATGGTGGCCTGGTACAATGCCAGAATTATGCATAAACAAGACCCTTGTTATTGTTGTCAGCCATTCTGAATGTTGAGTCCGAAATTGGTAGGAAAAGCCGCTAGGCTAGACTAAACAAATGAACAAAAGTACGAAGTAACGAGTGAAAAGAATGAGGCTTACTGTTCGTAGCCGGTGATTGTTTGTGGGGGTGTTGGTGTGGTGTGTATTGTTTGCTTGGGCCACCACATAACACCCAAACACAGCCCACAGGTATTTAATGCAATTACTTTTGAACATGGGTCGTCAACCCGGTTGTGCGATACTACTTTACTTTGGCGTTAGTATTTGTTGCTGCTGTCGCTTGGTCTTGTTCCTGTTGTTGCGTTACTGCGCTGTCGCAGTCGCTGTAGCCGTCACTGCTATTGCCTCTGATGTCGTTACTCTTCTTCTGGTTCAAGTGATTACTGTCAGCTAAAATCAAAACAGAAAACGAAAAACTTCCTCTCCACACACTCTTGAGTGCGAGTACGTTGAGAAACGACTAAAAGAGCAATTTGTAGGCAACTGCATTCGCACACGAACTGAATTGAATTTTACTACAGTTATGTCCATAAAATTTCTTTACCCCCATGAAGTTGTGAGTTGGAAGAGCCTTTGCGAGAGAGGGAGAGAGAGAGCGAGTAGCAGTGAAAGTGAGAGCCTAAGGATGAGAGTTAAGATTTGTATTTGTTTTGATGAAGTTTGGTTGGTGGAGCAGTGTTGCCAATATAAGATTTCTCTAAAGACGTAAAATAGAAGAAATTTTCTCTAAAGAATACATTTTTGGGAAATTTCGATAAAATTTTTAAAAATTGAGGTCTCTAGGCACTCAAGAAATCAAAACGGGGAACGGTTTGTATGGGGGCTATATCAGATTATAAATTGATTCGGATCATACTCGGACTGATTTTGAAAGTCAAAAACCAAGTCCTTAAGCCAAATCGCATAAAAACTGAGGCTTGTAGAGGCTCAAGAGGTCAAATCGGCGAATCGGTTTATGAGGGGGCTATATAAGTTTATAAACCGATTCCTATCATACTCGGCACTGATATTGGAAGTCAAAATCCAAGTCCTTGTGCCAAGTTCCAGACAAATCGGATGAAAACTGAGGCTTGTAGAAGCTCAAGCACGCAAATCAGGGGATCGGTTAATATGGCGGCTATATCAGTTTTATAGACCGATCTGATCATACTCAGCACTGATTTTGGAAGTCATAACCCAAGTCTATGTGCCAAGTTTAAACCCAATGAAATCTAAACTCAGGCTTCTAGAGGCTCAAGATGTCAATTAGGCGGATTGGTTTATATGAGGGGCTATATAAGTTTATAAGCCGATTCGGATTATACTCGGCACTGATGTTGGAATTAAAAACAGAAGTTCTTGTGCCAAATCTCTGCAAAATTGGGTCTTCTAGGGGCTCAAGAAGTTAAATCAGGGAATCGGTTTATATAATGTGTATACCAGTTTATTGACACATTCGGACCATATTCGCCAATGATGTTGTAAGTCAGAACCCAAGTCCTTGTGACAAGTTTCAGCCAAATCGGATGAAAATGGGGGTTTCTCAAGAGGCTCAAGAAGTCAATTCGGCGGATCGGTTTGTATGAGACCGATTCGAATCATACTCAGCACTTATGTTGGAAGTCAGAACCCAAGTCCTTGTGCCAAGTTTCTACTAATTGAAATAAAAATTGAGGCTTTTAGAGGCTCAAGATGTCAATTAGGGGGATCGGTTTGTATGGGGGCTATATCAGTTTTACAGACCGATTCGGATCATACTTGTCACTAATAGTGGTCAAAAATGAAGTCTTTGTGCCAAGTTTCAACTAAAAAGAATAAAAATTGACGTCTCTAGGCGCTCAAGGCGTCAAAACTGGGAATCGGTTTACATGGGGGCTATATCCAAATTTGAAGCGATATGCCATATTTTAAACTCACGCCGATAAGGAATGAGGCTCATTTGATTGGGCTCGGAGATTCATAGTCTACGCCAAAAGGAAACGGCACAGCACTCAGTCCAAAGACTGTGGTCAGGCGGAGGGCATTCCATTCCCAAAAGAACTGAGGCGAATAATGGTAATATGTGTCCAAGAACCTTCGGTAACGTCGCAATGTTTTTAATGGTGGTTGTTGATAAGGGGGAAGAATATGGCTGCATAACTGAGTGTAATTGAGAGGAATAGTCAATGGCCTGACATCTGCATACTCCGACATATTTGTGGATCTGGTTCTCCTCCTCCTTTGTGACGATGCAGGCTATCGGAGCCTACACAAATTAGTTGCAATCGGGGATCAATGTTCGGTTGACTTGTATCGTTGCACCCTCTAGGGTTTTTAAGCAGGCAAAACTGAGAATCGGTTTATATGAGGGCTATATACAAATTTTAACCGATTTGTCCCAAAGGATACGGCACAGCAGTCAGTCATAAGACTTTTGTCACCCGGAGGGCATCCCATCTCCTAAAGAATTAAGGCGAACAATATCAATATGGGTCCAAGAGTCTTTGCATATGTTGCTAAGGACAGCTTGATGATGGTAGTTGTCGATAAGGGAGAAGAACAGGGCTGCATTTTTAGGAACAATTGGAGTGGAATAGTCAATAGCCTGACATCTGTATACTCCGACGTCCTTGCGGAATTGCCTGGGCCTCCTCCAATTTGTGACGATAGAGGCTAGTATTGGGCCCTATACAAACTAATTGCGTTCGGGGATCAACGTTTAGTTGACATGTATCGTTGCACCCTCAGAAAGATTGGTAAGATCTGGCCAGATGCAGCATTGTATTTAGTCAAGAAGGAAACTATTACTTATCTATCAATCGAACATGCATGTGTGTCAAGGAGTTTTTTAGATACTGTGTCCATACTTGGGAGACTAACGGTCTTTTAACCACCGACTGGAAGATTAGTAAATTGGATGAGGCTGATCGCAATCGGAGACATGCAGCATTCGTACAGGCTGTCTCCCAGACCTTTACTAGTAGTTGTATCCTACGGATTTAGCAAGATGCAGGTGTATAGAAGCGGTGGTGTTGGGGAGTCATGAGACCACTCAGAAGTTGTTGATGAAACTTGGCTGAGAAACTATCAACCTAATCTCTAAAGTCTGGCGGATTGCTGGAAATCACTGAAAATCACCCTGTCACCATCAAAATAGGAGGGGACGAGGTCCAGACAGGACCCAATATGGCCTGTGTGGGTGGTTCATCCGCTTAGATTGGGCTTAAGGTGTGCGCCAGCGGTGAAGAAAGGAACTTCGGCAGCAGCAGCTAATTAAGAATTTAAGGAGTAATCGTCCACACCCTGCATTCTTAACTGCACCTGGACCCTTACGCGTCCCTTACGGATGGTTCCAAACTACACAGCCAGGTAGGCTGTAGGGTGTACTCTAAAGAACTAGACCTGATCACCGTCCTGATACCCGTCCACCGTAGTGTGTAAGTTGCAAATTTTGCCCTTGCACATTCCGCTAAGAAACAGGGGCAAACTTCTCACATATCAAGGAGTGCAGTCCGATTCAAATGTAAGCTCAATGATAAGAAGCCTCCTTTTTATAGCCGAGTTCGAACTGTGTGCCGCAGTATGACACCTCTTTTGAGAAAAGTTCTCACATGGCATTGTACATCACAAATCTTGCCATCATTGGGAGGGGAAAACCACCGCTGACATTTTTTTTCGGTCTCGCCAGGATTCGAACCCCGACGTTCAGCGTCATAGGCGGATATGCTCACCTCTGCGCCACGGTGGCCTCCATGGTAGTGTGTACCAGGCGGAAATTCTTGCAACTAAAGAAGTAAGATTGGCACAAACATCTTCTAAGTCAGTTAAGTAGCCATTAAATATCTGGGGAGCATATTTCTGAATTTAAAAACCACCATCGAAATTCGCAGATCCTTTAACGAGATGGCCAAATAGTTCAAAATTCGCCTGTTCTAGGTGCTATGCCACAGATATATCTCAGGGAATTGTAGAGCACATGAGCTTGCAAGATTTGGAACTGTAGGTTCTTAGGTATACCTCTAGCGGCATGTAATCTACCGCTGGCTAAGATAGAGGTCTCAGTCATTGTGACCGTTATGACAGTCAGACATAACGACTTCTGCAGTAGCTTTGGGGACATCAAGGCAATGGAGACTGTAGAAAATCTGCTGTGTGGGTGGTTGGGTGCCGCACTGGCAGGCAGAAGGAGTTTCACTTAAGGTTTTCAGTTCTTTAATAACTTGTCTGAGTTAAGGGATGTCAATATTGGCAAGTGGTTGGGCTTTTTTAAAGCAATCTGGATGCTTCAACGGTAGGAACTGGAAGTCATCTTCTTCTTCCTGTGGTATAACAATAGACGAAAAAGTCTAAGTGAGTCACGGCCTCTCACAACTAACCTAGCTTTCTCTAAACGCACCTTGCCAAATTTTCCATTAGAATTGCCTTGGTTGAAATCTTTGAAATCTTGGTTAAAATCTCTCTCGTATAAAGGAATCTCTCATATTAAAGGAATTAAAGAAAATAATCTGCAGCAATTCACATTCATACCGTTAAAATAATTTTTTAATACGTATATGGAGTATAGTTAGGTGAAAGGTGCATCACATTTTTTTTTTTTTTTTTGGTCAAGGATATTAACATTTTCGGCCGAGCCTTAAAAAAACCTACAACCCATCCCAGTTATATAAGAATAGGGAAGACAGATGGTAACACTGATTTCAAACCAAAATAACTGTTAAAAAAAACTCAGTCCAACTACACGCCGGCTGTTTCAGGCTACTACAGGGAGCTCTTAACGTATTCACAATTCACGCAAGCATACACAACTGCCGAACTTTTAAACAAACACTGCCGCAGACACAGATTCACACAGACGAGCACACACAAATACGCCCAAGGAGAATAAATACAAAAAGGGATGGTAGATGGTGTTGCTCTACTGCCTTGTCTGTTGTATTTTGGGAAATTTTTCGTTTACACTTCCGGAATTTTTCATATTCTTGTTTTTTTTTGTCGCTGTAGTGGGTGGACGTTGTGGTGAATTTTCTCACAAATGCAGGGCAATTAGTAAAAAAAGCAGTTTGCCAAACAAGCGCTAATTAACTTTTTTAATTAAATAAAAAACTTGGAAAACACCCACCTTTAATTTATTTCATTTGAAAATTTGCAAAAGACTCGATCATGAACTCGCACAATTGGCAGATGATGCTGCTGCGGCTGTCTGCTCTATTTCGTTTGGCATTCATTTAACTGTTAAATAAATATTCAGCACATAATTTTAATTTCACTTTATTTTGTTGTTGTTGTTGTTGTTTTTCTTCTACTTATTTATTTATTCACTTAATTTTTTTATGACTCGACTCCAGCGTATGGGGAGACTTGGGCTTGAAAATTATTATCACACCGTACCGTATGTTGGGTTCTCCAATATAAAAAAAAATAACATTAACCACTCAGTTGTCAATGTTTAGTATATTTTTTGCTTGGTGGTTGTAGTTGTTGTTAATACCGGTTAATTCGCACACCACGCTAAAGACACTTTCCGACTAGCACAAGTACACAACACCGCCGCTTGAAAGCAACTGAACCGCTGCTGCAGATTCTAACTGAATTGTGAGTTGTGGTGATTCGTAACGTTCAATGTTTGCAAAGTGCTCATTTGCCACCCCTCTTGGGGCAGACCCAAACTGCAGCAGCACCAGCAGCAGCAGCAGCAGCAGAGAAGAGCATAAGAAAGAGCATTGTTGTGTGTAACTCTCTTTTGTTTAAGCCCCCTTCGTAAACAAGACTGTAAGTACTCCATTTCTCATGGTGCGTACTTGCGCTGCTCCAAATTATGCTAGAGACAAGTTTCAGTTAACACATGTTTTTGCGGCGTCTTTCATGATGACAGCTACGCTGTCCAAGACCATGATGGTGATGATGATGATGATGCGACGATAGTAAAGCTCAACCAGGTATTGTGAATAAAAGTTTTGAGCTTACAAACATGTGCTTTTACAAACAGCTGTTCACTACTGGCACACCGAGTGATACAATATGAGAATGAAACTTCAAAAAGCTTTTTATAAATGTGCGGGCACACATGACAGTTAAGTTTGAAAGCTTTTTTTTGTAATTTAATGAAAGTTGTCTAAATTTGATTTAGAAGAAATTTCATTTTAAAATTTGTTTTTGTAAAGAAGAGTGGTGTAGATTTTAATTTTTTTATGATAAGATTCTTTGATTTTAAGAGGTCATCGTCTACATTGTATGGTGACCTCTGTTACATAAGACGATACCAGAACAGGTATCAACCTTAACACTACCATGAAAACTGGTACAAACGATACAGACGAAACCAGGCCCAGAAAGGGACACAACTGTTAGGCCGAGGCCCTTCATTGCCAGGAAGAGTGATAAGGATGTTCCAGGCAGTGTGGATAACACTCTACCCGAGCCGCTTTTTGATAAAAATGTACTGTACCACTATTCCTGATAGAACCGATTGGAACTACCATATACCTGGAAACACAAGTTACATAAAAAAACTTAACGACTAGGTGGGCTTTGGGGTGTACTCTGAAGATCTAGAACTGGTCATATCGAAAAGATTACCCGACCATTGCAGTGTGCATCAAGCAGAGATCCTTGCAAGATATGATGTCGTGGCTAAGATATAATGTCATTACGACGATTGGCACAAAAATATTCTCAGACAGTCAGGCAGTCATTAAATCCCTGGAGAACGTATATCTGAACACAAAAACCGCCCTTGACTGTCGCAGATCACTCAACGAGATGATTGAACAGTTCAATATTCACCTGTTCTGTGTTCCAGGCCACAGAGAAATCCCAGGAAATTCTAAAGCAGACGAGTTTGCTAGACTAGGAACTACCTTACACATTCCAGGGATACTGGAATCTGTGGGTATGCCACTAGCGACATGTATGCTTAGTTTTCAGGACCAGGCCCGAAGGACAACAAATGATAGATGGTCACAAAGAGGGGTCTTTGAGCATTCCAAAACTATGTGGCCTGATCTGAACTTGAAGAGGTCTACTGCTTTGCTATCACTTCCTAGAACACACGTCTCAGTCATTGTGTCCATCATGACAGGTCACTGTCTAATCGGAAAACATGCTGACAGACTGAAGGTTGACGGCAACGACTTTGGCAGAAGCTGTGGGGATATCTAAGAATAAGAGACTATAGAACACCTTCTGTGTGTGTGTCCTACACTAGCAGTTAGAAGGAGTTCCACTTTAGGTTCTCATTTCTTTGAGAACCTGTCTGACTTAGCGGGTGTGAACACTGGCTGAAATGTTTGCAGGACATTCTTCCTTGCCGTTTAGCAATCAACCACTCCCCGTGTTCCTAGTTCGATGCCTCAGATATACTTTCGAACACTTGGAGTTAAAAGGTTCCTTGCGGATCTCGACGTTAATAAATCTCCGGGCCCGGACGGTATATCAACACTTGTGCTTTGTAAGTGTTCTTCGACGCTTGTTCGTCCACAATGCAAACTTTTCAACCTTGCTTAGCGTGCGGATGTTTTCCCAGCGCGTTCAAAGGTTGCAAACGTTCAGCCCATCCCCAAGAAAGGTGGGGCGAACAACCCTGCGAATTACCGGCTAATTGCGATATGCTCCGCGCTATCCAAGGCTATGGAGAGTATGGTTAATCATCATCTTGTCAGATACTTAGAGTTCAATGGCATTCTTAGCGACATACAGTATGGGTGGCGCAGAAATCGCTCTACGGGAGACCTAATGGCATTTTTATCGGAACGATGGAGTCGCTCTATCCACCAGTTTGGTGAGAGTAAGGTCGTGGCTCTGGATATCTCCAAGGCATTTGAAAGAGGTCTGGCACAGCGCACTTTTAACAAGCTTGTCGCTTTTGGTTCGATTTATATCGAGCTTTCTCAGAGATCGCACTATAGGAGTTGTTGTAGATGGGTTCTCATCAGATGAGTATACATTGACCACAGGTGTGCCACAAGGCTCTGTCCTTTCCCCTTCCAGTTTTCTTTTTTTCATTGACGATCTATTGGGTCAGACTTCGAATCCAGTCTACTCAATTGCCGATGACAGTAGTCTGTGTCATTCATATTAATTCGACCATAGGCCCAGTCCTCAAGAAATTGCGAACAGGAGGCGCATTATGGACGAGACGCCCTCCCAGGATTTGTTGGCCATTTCCGAGTGGGGTAGAATGAACAGAGTAGACTTCAACGCACTTCAATCGTCGATATTTATCGACGGTATAGATATTGAACAGTCAGATGCTCTGGATGTTCTGGGCACAAAGATACAATGTGATGTCCGTTGGTCAAAACACGTATTCGAAGTGTCGAAAGTAGCATTCAAGTGTTTGGGCTTTTTTCACCTCTTGTGATCTTCTCAATATCTATACTACCTACATCAGGCCGAGGATGGAATACAACTCTCATATATGGACAGGAGCTTCAAAATCATCCTTGGAGCTACTTGACCGGGTTCAACGGAGAGCGATGGTGTTGATTGGGGACAGTAGGGTATCCAACTCTTTTGCTTCCCTTGAACATCGTCGAAATGTGGGTAGCGTTGTATTGCTCTATCGTTATTTTCATGGCGTGTGTTCCAGGGATATTCGTCTTCTTATCCCTGACGTTAGGATGTTCATCACGAATTCAAGACTTGCCAGGAACTCACACCCGTTTGTAATCGATTGGCCAGTCGAGAAAATTCATTTTTGGCCCGAACCATTTGTATGTGGAATCGACTTCCGGCTAATGTCTTCCCACCGACATTGACGTTCAGAAATTGAAGACTAATATCAATAAACACTACACACTCTTTCCCCCATCCAACTCTTAAATTTCCTAATTGCCAACGCAATGCACCTCATATATAGGGGACATCCCCTGCGTGTTGGTTACATGAAAAAAGAAAATCACAATGGACGAAAACGTCTAAGTGAGTCTGATGGCAGACTGCCACATAAACCTAATCTCCCGGTAAGAATAATGCAAATTTGCGTATGGACATTACGGAACATTAGAGGAACAGAGGCAAACTTCTCACATATCAGTGAGTGCTGTCGGATTCAAGTTTAAGCTCAATTATAAGGGGCCTCTTATTTATGGCAGAGTCCGAACTGCGTGCCGTTGTGCGACACATCTTTGGAGAATACATTTTTACACGGCTTCTATCCATAGCATGATATCTCACAAATATCGTCAGCATCAGGAGGAGTTTACCACCGTTGAACATTTTTTATAATGTTTTCGCAAGGGTTCTAACTTAGACGTTGAGCTTCATAGGCGTATATGTTAACCTCTGCGCTACAGTGGGCGCCTCTCCGCTGACAGGCGTATCTCACCCAAATGACAGGCCCAATCCAGGGAATAAGCGGCAGCGATGTGGCGATACGAAAGCGGCTGATGGCAAACGTGCCAAGAAATCCACCAGTTTGCCATCAGCACCTGAACTACGAGCGGTTATCCTGGTCCGAAGCAATTCTGAAGGTCGGATGTCCTCGAAAAGATGGCTGATGATCGAAGAGAAGATTCTCCGTGCTCTATTGGAAGCTATTGGAAAAGGCGAGGACGATTTCTTCGCGGCTTTCGATGACGCCAAATAGCAGAAGGGCTCAAGGTCAAAAGTCGTTGAAATGAGAAAGTATTATATTTTCATCAGCGGCCTTGACCATCTTTGGCCTGGCATGAAGATATGGCTGTTCCCGATTGATCAAATCCCCCACTGGTTAACGTTGCGAGTCTGAATTCCTTCTACTGTTTGGTGGATGAAGCCTTACTAACTAACTTCCTTACTTAAATTGGATATGACAGAACATTTGTCCCATTAGCCGAACCCGTTTCAAACGCCTCGATCTTCTGCGCTCCTTCTAAAATCTATGACATAAAGTTTCGAGGTGTCTCCCACCACTTGATCTTCCCATCGGGCTTTTAGTCGTCGCGGTTTGCGTGAACCACCGTGATCGCCTATAAACGACTTCTATGCTGGAGGCTCTTCATCCATGTCGTAACCAATGAAACCGTAGTATTTTGATGCGTTTAAATATGCTATCGTCACTATAACTATGCTCATACAACTCGTGGCTTATACGACGCTTATATACTCCATTTCATATATTATGCGAAGAACTTTTCTCTCAAATACTCCAAGTACTGCCTCGTCTGCTTTTGCAAGTTCCCATGATTTGGAGCCATACAAAAGCACGGGTAGTATTAGTGTCTTGTATATTGTAATTTTTGTCCGTTGAGAAGTGGCTTTGCTCCTCAGTTGCTTGCTTATTCTAAAGTAGCATTTGTTAGCCAATATTACGTTAATTGGCAATGACAGAACATTTGTCCCATTAGCCGAGCGTAGAATAGCGTTCCAAGCGCCTTGATCTTCTGCGCTCCTTCTAAAATCTCTGACAAAGTTTCGAGGTGTCTCCCACCACTTGATCTTCCCATCGGGCTCTTAGTTGTCGCGGTTTGCGTGTACCACCGTGATCGCCTTTAACGAATTCTATGCTGGGGGTTCTTCTTTAATGACGTGGCCAATGAAATCGTTGTATTTAGATGCATTTAACTATGCTATTGTTGTCATGCAGCTCATACAACTCGTGGTTTATACGGCGCTTATATCCTCCATTAACTCAAACTGGTCCATATATTTTACGAAGGATTTTTCTCTCAAATACTCCAAGTACTCGCTCATCTGTTTTTGCAAGTTCCCATGATTTGGAGCCATACAACAGCAGGTGTAGTGTCAGTGTC
This sequence comes from Stomoxys calcitrans, assembly GCF_963082655.1. Classification (NCBI taxonomy): domain Eukaryota; kingdom Metazoa; phylum Arthropoda; class Insecta; order Diptera; family Muscidae; genus Stomoxys; species Stomoxys calcitrans. The sequence goes on from NC_081556.1 coordinate 122,164,344, forward strand.
TTGTATAATGTTAATTTCGTCTGTTGAGAGGTGGCTTTGCTCCTCAGCTGCTTGCTTATTCTAAAGTAGCATCTGTTAGCCAATATTACTTCCTTTTACTATATTTAACTATGACAGAACATTTATTCCACTTGCCGACCGTATAATAGCGTTCCAAGAGCCTCGATCTTCTGCGCTACTTCTAAAATATTTGACATATAGTTTCGAGGGATCTCCCACCACTTGATCTTTCCATCGAGCTCTTGGTAGTTCCAGTTTGCGTGTGCCACCATGTTTGCCTTCAAAAGACTTCTTTGCTGGAGCTTCTTCATCGATTCTGACAAAATGACCGAGCGAACGCAGCAGTTGTATTTAAATGCGTGTAACTATGCTATCGTCGTCATACAGTTCGTGGTTCATACGTCGCCTATATTCTCCATTAACGAAAACTGGTCAATATAAAGGGTGATTTTTTTGAGGTTAGGATTTTCATGCATTAGTATTTGAGAGATCACGTGGGATTTCAGACATGGTGTCAAAGAGAAAGATGCTCAGTATGCTTTGACATTTCATCATGAATAGACTTACTAACGAGCAACGCTTGCAAATCATTGAATTTTATTACCAAAATCAGTGTTCGGTTCGAAATGTGTTCAAATTTTGACAAATTTTGTTCAGCGATGAGGCTCATTTCTGGTTGAATGGCTACGTAAATAAGCAAAATTGCCGCATTTGGAGTGAAGAGCAACCAGAAGCCGTTCAAGAACTGCCCATGCATCCCGAAAAATGCACTGTTTGGTGTGGTTTGTACGCTGGTGGAATCATTGGACCGTATTTTTTCAAAGATGCTGTTGGACGCAACGTTACGGTGAATGAACACATTTCGAACCGAACACTGATTTTGGTAATAAAATTCAATGATTTGCAAGCGTTGCTCGTTAGTAAGTCTATTCATGATGAAATGTCAAAGCATACTGAGCATCTTTCTCTTTGACACCATGTCTGAAATCCCACGTGATCTGTCAAATACTAATGCATGAAAATCCTAACCTCAAAAAAATCACCCTTTATTTAACGAAGAATCTTTCTCTCAAATACTCCAAGCACTGCCTCTGCCTCTGCTTTCAGAAGTATCCATGCTTCAGAGCCATATAACAGCACGGGTAGTATAAGTGTCTTGTATTGTGTAATCTTCGTCTATCGAGAGGTGGCCTTGTTTCCAAACTATTCTTTGCTTTATCTCAAAACTGGTGTCATTCGTTTCGGTTACGGCGATGTCGAGGTAAATAAAGTAACTGACTAACTGAAAGTTCTGGTTCCCAACTTTCTCCATTTTCTTTATCTGCTCGGTTGTACAAGGCGTTTTGGGAGTTGAAACCATCCATATCGTCTTATCTCCATTTACTGCCAGACCCATTCTCACTGACACTGACTACTTCCGGTGACCGACCTATAATGTTGATGACGTCGGCTTAGCCGAGTAGCATGTGTTCTCTTGTGAGTAATGTGTCATGATAGTTCTCACCTGCATCTCGTATAATCTTCTACAGCAGGATATTAAAGGGATCACACTATAGGCTGTTTGCCTGTCTGAAACCTCCTTTGATATTGAACAGTTGGGAGAGGTCATTCCTTATTTTAAATGAGGAGCGTGTATCAGTAAGCGACATCGAGCAAAGTCGTATCAGTTTTGCAGGTATACCAAGCTCAGACATGACTTGAAATAACTTTTTACGTATGGGGCTGTCGATGGAGGTTATTCCCTGTTTTAAATGAGGAGCATGTATCAGCAAGCGTCATCGTGCAAAGTCGTATCAGTTTCGCAGGGACACCAAACTCAGGCATGACTTGAAAAAGCTTTAAACGTAGGTGGCTTTGTAGTTAACGCAAAGATGGTAGGTGTTGATTTGTCCTTCTCGGGACTTACCATGTCTAAAAGCACACTGATGGGGCCCAATTATTATATTATTAAATTTTTCAAACAGTATGCTCAATAGTATCTTGTATATGATGGGAAGGAGACTTTTTATTTTGTAGTTGGCACAAATCGTTTTGTCCCCTTTCTTGTGTACGGGACATAGTATGCTGATGTTCCAATAATCAGGTATGCGTTCTTCTAGCTAAATTGCGCAGACGAGCTGCTGCATACGTCTTATCAGCAGCTGCATATGCCTTATCCCCTCCGGTCTTAAATAGTTCAGTCAGCAACCCATCGTCTCCTGCTGCCTCATTGTTTTTTAGCCGGATTACTGCTACGTGGACATCGTTTTGACTAGTTGGTACACATCGTATATGTGGGCCACCGTAGCACAAAGGTTCAAATCCTTGCGAGAACTTCAGAAAAAATTTTCAGCGGTAGTTATCCCCTTCTAATGGGACATTTGAGGTACTGTACCATTTGGTATGGCAGCCATGTAAAAGTTTTCCCCAAAAGAGATGTTGCATTGCGGCACGCTATTTGGACTCGGCTATAAAAAGCTGGCCCCTTATCTTTGAGCTTAATCTTGAATCAGACAGCACTCATTGATATGTGAGAAGTTTGTCCCTGTTCCATAGTGGAATGTTTTTGGGCAAATTTGCAATTTTTGGTACACATTGTATATAATCATCAGAGATTGTCCCTGCGGTATACTCATGGCCACCATCATCGGATACCAGCAGCTGGAAAAAATGTTCTTTGCATATCCATATCCTTTCAGTGACCAGATGTCCTTCTTTGTCTCTGCAGGAGGATATGCCTGCATCAAATCCCTCCTCAGTCAGCATCCGTAATAGGACATACATGATGGTCACCCTTAGTAGTGGCGGTAAAATGCCCCCACTGTGGCTTTCCTTGTGCCACTTTCTCCCCTATATTTATGTCATGGGACACACAATTTATCCAACTTTTCCTTAGCATCTAGTTTATCCAGTCTCTAAGGACCGGGTCCATCGGGAACTGGTCTAAGGATTGGACCAGTGTGTCGGTCCGCACATTGTTAGAAACCTCCTCGATGTCAATGTATACCGCCAGTGTTTCCGTTTTGGCTTCAAAAGCAGTTCGCTTTGAGTCCTAATCTTTATAATGGTGTCCACAATACGTTCCATGGTTTTGAGTAGAAAGGACGTACGGCTTATAGGTCTGTAGGCAAAAAATCAAAATTAGTCAAAATTAATAAATATTAATCAAGAAAAGTTTACATAAAATCAAATTTCACTATATCGTCAATACTAGTCTTTATGGAGTTCAAATAGGAGTTAATTCCACGAAATAGATTAAGATTTCACCCAACTTTACTACACATATCCAAATTTATTAATTTGTTGTTTTTATTGTTGTTGTTGCAGCTGTGTGTTGTATACTGACACGGCAGCCCTTGTCGATGAAGGACTTCATCGGGTCAATCCGGTATGTACAACCGGCTTCCATAGAATTATCAATTTGTGCTCGAGCATCTCAAAACTGTTGACCCTAATTTGCCATACCTAACTACCATGTCAATAAAGATCGTCAACTGGCCAGATGACAGCGTGGGATAAAATGTGGTAAGTCAATGCTTGTTATTTTTATACCCTCCACCAAAGAATGGGGGTGTACTAATTTCGTCATTCTGTTTGCAACACCTCGAAATATGCGTCTAGGACTCCATAAAGTATATATATTCGTGATCGTAATGTCATTTCAAGTTGATTTAGCTTTCGAAGGAGAAAGGCCAGGTGCGCGAAATTTTACATAAATATTTTTTATTAATGTAGGTCGGTTGGGATTGTAAATGATCCATATCGGTCCATGTTTTGATATAGCTATCATATAAACCTTTCTGGGGTCTTGACTTCTTCAGCCTCTAGAGGGCGCAATTCTCATCAGATTTGGCTGAAATTGCGCATGAGGTGTTTTGTTATGACTTCCAATAACTATTCTAAGTATGGCGCAAATCGGTCCATAACCTGATATAGCTGCCATAAAAACCGATCTGGGATCATGACTTCTTGAGCCTCTAGAGGGCGCAATTATTTTCCGATGTGGCAGAAATTTTGTACAACGGTTTCTTCCATGACCTTCAACATACGTGTCCAATATGGTTGAAATCGATTTAGAGCTGGATACAGCTCGCGTATAACCCGATCTCCCGATTTTGCTTCTTGAGCCTCTACAAGGCGCAATTCTTATCCGAATTAACTGAAATATTACACAATGACTTCTGCAATGTTCAGCATTCAATTCGTTTATGGTCCGAATCGGACTATAACTTGATATAGCTCCAAAACCATAACAGTTCTTATTCATTATACTTTGTTTGCCTAAAAAGAGATACCGCGCAAAGAACTCGAAAAATGCGATCCATGGTGGAGGGTATATAAGATTCGGCTCGGCCGAACTTAAGCGATTTTGAATGCTCGGTTAGAAAAAACCAAATTTGTCATTTTATCTACATGTCCTATTTAGTAGTCATTTTTACTAAATTTTATTATGTCATTTTAATATAAGAAGTAGAAATAAGTTCAGGATAATAAGACATTTTCATTAATATTTTATAATCCTTTTGGTTTTTATTGCACCCTAATATAAATTTTTTTTATCTGTTAACATTGCAACACTGCATTTGAATTAATCTCATTTACTCTAACAATTCCATGTCATTATACCCTACACCCACCTTGTGGTACATGGTATTATAAGTTTGTGCATTTGTTTGCAACGCTAAGAAGGAGAAGAGCTAAACCCATTGATAAGAATACCGGTCGATTCAGAATTACTTTCGGATTCGATTTAGCCATGTCCGTCTGTGAGTCCTTGTATTCTTGAATCAAAGTTCAGGTCGTATTTGTTGTTCAAACGGTTCAGATTTGGATATAGCTCTCATATATATGTATCGCCTGATTTGCACTTATATGGCCGTAGAAACAACAAATTTCGAACGATTTGCATAAAATTGGGCACGCATTGTTTTGTTACTCATCTAAACATATATGCAAAATTTTATTATAATCGGATAAGATTTGAATATATAGCTCCTATGTTTATTTCGCCCGAATAACACTTAGATCTCATACCTTCTTATATATAAAATTAAATTTGTGTTTGTTTGTTTGGCGGTTTGTTCCGTATAGACTCAAAAACGGTTGAACCGATTACCTTGAAATTTTCATATATTGTGTAGGTTAGTCTGGAAGGAAACGTAGGCTATATAATTTTTTGATATCAGGAGGGGGCAGACCCTCCCCCTTACCCCAAAGGTACTACACACAACTATAAGTGGACCAATCGGGACAACATGGAATTCAAACGAAAGGTATTCAAGAGTAGAGTACGAATTTCATAATAAAAGTTGGGTCCAAGTACCTGGGGGCCGCCCCAGCCCCAAAACCCCTTAAAGTAGGTTTATTTGACGACCATGACAATATAAGACTCAAAAGAAAGGTATTCGGGAGTAGATTATGAATATGGTCAGGAAGTAGGAACTGGAGTTATAACTTGTTGATAACGGCAGGGAGCGCACCCTCCACCGTTACCCCAAAAACACCACCCAAAATCAAAAGTAGACCGGTAAGGACAATATGGGTATCAAATGAAAAGTATCCGGGAGTAGATAACGAATTTGGCATACAAATTCATGTCGAAGTATAGGGAGTCACTCCACCCCCCCAAAAACGCCCAAAATGGGCACTTTAGCCAATCACGTATATAGTGTTCCGTATAAACTGAAAAACGGCAGAACCGATTTTCTCGAAATTTTCGCGTATGGTGTAGGTTGGTTTGGAAGGAAACATAGGCTACATAATTTTTTGGTATCGGAAGGGGGATGGACCCTCCTCCTTATGCCAAAAACACAACCCAAAATCAAAAGTGGACCCATCGGGACAATATAGGTATCAAATGAAAGTTATTTGAGTGTAGAATACGAAGATGATATTAAAATTTGAGTCTAAGTACCCATTGGGCCGCCCCAACACCAAAACTCCCCCAAACAGATATATTGGACGTTCATTTCAATATGGGGCTCAAATGGAAGGTATTCGGGAGTAGATTTCGAATCTGCATACAAAATCAAATAGAAATATAGGGTGTCACGCCACACCTCAAAAACTTCATTAGACCCATTATTACTATATGATACTTGGCTGAACCGATTTTCTTAAAATTTTTATAGATTGTGTGATGAGCACAATAAGGGTATTGGAGACCAGAAAACGAATATGGTATTACAATTTGGGTCCAATTACCCAGCGGGAAGCGCAACACGATTTTAATATCCATATTTGAGTCGAAATGTCGATGGTGCCATCCCTCCCCTTAGTGTGATATATAATGTGACCGATGACATCTAGTGTCACGCCTATTTATACTTTTTCTTTCCATCTGTCTGTCTTTTTGTCTACGACATTTCTGTTGGAGGAAGAACGCCCCCAAGACTGAGCATGGCACCAATAGGGCCATTATATGGTAGATCATTACAGCTTCAGTAGCTTTTTCGCACCACTTGTCGTATAATGGGTTCCAAGGGGAGACTTTTGGTACCCATGTACAGATGTTGCGGCTCTTGCCATGGAGTGGATAATAGTTTGCCATTGCGCTGCTATACTATCGGGACTGGTAGTGCTTTCTTCAAGCTATTGGGTCAGCCGAGTGGAGTATGCCCTTGCCACCTGTTGTGTCTTTTTGTCCTTCTAGGTGCTCGTAGAAATTATACTTGTTCTGTTCGTCCTTGTCTTCCGTCTGTATTTCTCCACATAAATTCGCCAGTTCGTATACTACACCCTCTCTGTAAAGAGTGCGCACATTCATCAATATAGTTGGAATCCGTTTTTATACCCACCACCATAGGATTGGGGCATTGATCTCATAACGTATATATATTCAGGATCCTCTCGACATTGTGACTCGATCTAGCCATGTCCATCCGTCCTTTTGTCGAAATCACGGTAGCGGTCGAACGCGTAAAACTAGCAGCTTGACATTTTTCGAAGTTACTTAATAATGATGTAGGTGTTTGGAGATTGTAAATGGGCCATATCGGTTAAGATTTGGATATAGCTCTCATATAAACCGATTTCCCGATTTGACTTCTTGAGCCCCTGTAAGCCACAATTTTCATCCGATTTGGTTTAAATGTTGCACATAGTGTTCTCTTATGACTTCTAACAACTGTACCAAGTACGTTTCAAATCGGTCTATAACCTGATATAGCTCCCATATAAACGGATGTCCCGATTTGACTTCTTGAGCCCCTGGGAGCGGCAATTTTCAATCAATTTTGGATAAAGTTTTGCACGTAGCATTCTGCTATGACTTCTAAAAACTGTGTCCAGTGCGGTCCAAATCGGTCTATAACCTGTTATAGCTCCCATATAAACCGATTTCGCGATTTGACTTCTTGAGTCCCTGGAAGCCGCAATTTTCATTAGATTTGGCTGAAATTTTTGCAAATAGTGTTCTCTTATGACTTCGAACAACTGTGTCAAATCGGTCTATAACCTGATATAGCTACCAACTAACATAAAAAATCATTCCAACCATCGGAATAGTATTTGCTCATAATTCAGAATTACATGGCAACAATTATCACATATATTCCCATTCTTGCTGCCATATTGTGTCTAAAATATGGAACATGAAAATCGAAAATTTAGTGACATTGTCCCAAATTGCCACCATATGACTTTCGTGAAGACCATCAGAAAGCGGTGGGTGGTTTTTAACCCAAGGGTCATTTTTTCACCATCCGCCCTTTCTATGAAAAAAGCAGCACAACTCCTGGCACAAAAGCTAAAGCAAAAAATGTTTGCTTAAAACAAAAGCGACGCGACACTACAAAGTGCCCTAGGCATACAAGAAAAGGATGAAAATCTAATTAACCCACAAACAGTGACGGGGTTATTTAGTTTATAGCCAGCAATGCCTAACTTTCTCTCTCCTTTGCTTTGTCTCTAATGCGTGCACTCGAACTAAGGCAACACCTGTAACCACACTTTGTCTTCCTTTCATAGACTTTTATCCAGACAATGATGAGAGGCTGATGACAATGGTAACAAAGATTGTTGTGAATGAGAGCCAGTGAACAACATGAATGCCCCTAAGGACGCTATTCCGCATGCAATGCTCGACACCCAAGAAAACCATACTAAAGAGGTGTTAAAATTGGTCCAGAGAACTAGATAGCATGCGGAGAATAACTTGTAACCATCATCACTTTATGTTTGCAAGAGAAGGCAACATAGCTTCTGGGGAGTGACACAATGCCTGCACTAGTGGATCGTCCTCCTGCATGTGGTGTAGTGTGAAATGGACCCGTACTCTGATTGGCCTAACCATGACTTACTAAGTGTCCCATAATTTCATTACAAAACTTTTAGCAAATCCCTGAGATTGTTTCTTTAATATCCGCTAAACAGTTGCTGGAGGTGGGAGATGGGGTGACCACCTTCCACAGGTATGCTACATGCTTTATGTAACATTTTTTATGTGCAATTATTGTGCCATAACATTTCGCAATTTGTTATGTGTGGGGTTTAAGGTTAATGTCAAATGTGCCCGGAGAAGAGTAGTAAATCAATTCTGTGACATTTGATAGACATTTGGTATTGATATCAGTGAACAATTGATTATGTGGGGTTTACAAAATTATATACAATAGAGTCTGAATGAAGGCTATTTAAATACTTCGCTTCAAATCGTTGATTGCACCTGAGATTTTTGTTATAAAATCTAAAATTATTATTGCGACTCGTTATCCCATCTGTAATCATATGTTCAAAGACTTTATGTTTGACTTTGAAGCACACTCGAGAAAAAGTGACTGTTGATTATCTTAAATACATACGGCACGGGTTAACCAAGAGCACCACACGGTCTGGATCTTTGATCTCCGATCTGTATACTGCTCATCTTTATCACAAGAAGCTTAGCCGGGACTACTGGGTGCGTCCACAGGTGCCGGATGGTGGAATGCTCCATACGGAGTAACAGTTATTGCTGTCCTGGACAATCAGCGGTATCGAGTGGAGAGTCTCAGTGTCAGACCAAGTTTTGCTATATACTGAATGCCAATGATAGTCGATATGACAAGGCGAGCTATTGGCGCTTTTATTGGGTTGCCCAAAAAGTAATTGCGGATTTTGTAAAAGAAATTAAATGCATTTTTAATAAAACTTAGAATGAACTTTAATCAAATACACTTTTTTTCTAAACCAAGCTAAAAGTAACAGCTGATAACTGACAGAAGAAAGAATGCAATTACAGTGTCACAAGCTGTGAAAAAATTTGTCAACGCCGACTATATGAAAAATCCGCAATTACTTTTTGGGCAACCCAATAAATAAACAATGTCTAATGTTGTTGTTGTTGTACATTGAGGAGGCCGATGAAGGACTTCATTGAGCACAATCCGGTACGTTTCCGCGGCGATCGGTCCTCTGGATCGATGAACTGCTGCGCAAGCAGGCAATATCTTCGTGTGCCAATGTGCTTAGGGGCGAAAAATTTCTTTACGAACAGCGTCGGCGTACTAAGGTTCCTGCTTCTACACGAGGAAGAAAGAGCTTTTGGTCGTTCGTGAAAAGGGTAAAGGGTAGTTCTTCATCTATTCCAAATCTTGTTGAGGATGACCAAACTTCACTGACCCGGTTGATGAGGCTAACCTGTAGGCTGATATATTTGCAGGGAACTCTTCCCTGCCGGATAGCAATCAACCACTCCCTTCAATTGAAAATTTGTCTGGCGCCATGCCCCAAATTTTTTTTTCGAACTCGTGGAGTTAAAAGGGTTCTTGAGAATCTTACGTAAATAAATCCCGGGGTCCGGATGGCATATCAATAATTGTCATGCGCAGTTGTTCTTCGACGCTTGCTCGTCCATTACACAACCTTTTCAACCTTGCCTATGGTGCGGCAGTCTTTCCGCTCAATCGAAAATGTATCTGGCGTCATGCCCCAGATATTTTTTCGAACTCGTGGAGTTAAAAGGGTTCTTGAGAATCTAAACGTAAATTAATTCCCGGGCCCGGATGGCAATTGTCAACAATTGTCTTGCGCAGGTGTTCTTCGACGCTTGTTTGTTCATTACACAACCTTTTCAACCTTGCCTATCGTGTGGGAGTCTTCCCGCTCAATCAAAAATGTATCTGGCGTCATTCCCCAGATATTTTTTTGAACTCGTGGAGTTTAAAGGTTTCTTGAGAATCTAAACGTAAATAAATCCCCGGGCCCGGATGGCAATTGTCTTGCGCACGTGTTCTTTGACGGTTGCTCGTCCATTACGCAACCTATTCAACCTTGCCGCACGGTAGGCAGAAGTTTTCCAGGCCCGTTGGAAGGTTGGGAACGTTCAGCCAGTACCCAAGAAGTTGAAGCAAATAACCCTGCAAATTATCGGCCAAATGCGATATGCTCCGCTCTCTCCAAGGTAATGGAGAGGATGGTTAATCACCATCTTGTGAGGTATTTAGAGTCTTACGGCCTTCTTAGCGACCAACAGTATGGGTTCCGTAGAAATCGCTCTACGGGCGACTTCATGGTGCTTCTGTCGGAACGTTGGAGTCGCTCAATCCCACCAGTTTGGTAATAGTAAGGTTTTGGCTCTGAAGATCTCCACGTCATTTGATAGGGTCTGGCACGGTGCACTACTGTCAAAGCTTGTCGCCTTTTGTGTCGGTAAGGGCTTCGTTCGATTTACTTCGAGCTTTTTCAGTGATCGCACTATTCGAGTCGTTTTTGATGGGTTCTCACCCAATGAACATAAATTGACCGCAGGTGTACCCCAGGGCTCTGCTCTTTGTCCTTCTCTTTTTCTTATTTTCATCAACGATCTGTTGAGTTAGACTCTAGATCTCAAGATGTCAAAACGGGAGATCGGTTTATTTGGGAACTATATCAGGTTATATTGGGATGTGTATTACACACGGCTCAAGGAATACAATAAGATTACCAGAGCGGCAAAACGTGCCTCCTGGAAGCTTTTCTGCGATCAGGTCGATAGCGTTAATAACGCCGCCAAGATGAAAAAGTTTCGCTCAAAAACCCATGTCCAAACTGAAACGTTAGTAAATGACATGGGAGTGAGAGCAGAAACAACGGAGGACATGTTGAGGCTTTTGATGAAAACGCATATTCCACAGGATACGGCGGGACTCACGAAGACACCGGAATCTTGGAATAATGACGTTGATCGAAGGTTTATCATAATGGAATTTATGATTAATGATGTCTTGAGGAGCTTCAAACAATTTAGGTCACCTGAGGTTCAGAACCAGCTTTGCAGAAGGCTCGCAAAGGTCTTGCATATGCATATGACTGGACTAGACCCAGGGGTCTCAATGTTCACACAGAGAAGACAAAAATATGCCTGTTCACGAGGAAGACGAAGGTGGACCAATTTGACGCACCATGTTTCCTCAATAAAACCATTTCGATATCTGACAAGGTCAAATACTTATGAGTGATCTTGGACAGGAAATTGAATTGGAAGTGTCACATTCAGGAGCATACCGAGAAGGCTCACAGATGTTGGACACTATGTAAACGGGCCGTAGGATCGAAATGGTTCATGAATCCGAAGGTAATCCAATGGCTCAGCAGGAGTGTGATTAGACCAATACTTGCATACGCCTCAGTAGTTTGGTGGGCTGCAATGGAGAAAAAGTGCAACATAAGGATAATATAACAGGTTCAGAGAATGTTGTCTTGACATAGGCAGTGCGATGAGGACCACGCCCAGCCACTGCTGCTATGAGACTTAAGGTGAAGGAAGAATAGATTGAGAATGGGATCAGCTAATACCATTGCGGTGTAATCGAGGCGACGATAGGAATCCTGGAAGGAAGGACAGAGGTTTCCAATCGGATACCTGAGATGAACCTTGAAGTCGAGTGAGAGGCACTGCTGCCATCGGCACAGTCTTGGATTGACGGAATCCTAGTATTGTCATCTGGAAGATCATGTTACACGGATGGATCAAAGCTAGGGGACATAGTGGGCCTGGGGATCTACTTTGAGAAACCAGGGAATGAGATCTGTTTTAGACTGCCTGACCATAATAAGGCCCTGCAGGTTGAGACCCGGGCGATCACGGAATGCGTGCAGTGGTGTGGAACTAACGAGCGGACGTCGAGTGTGAACATCTTTATGGCCAGTAAAATGAAAGGAAGGAAAGTAATAAGGAGCTCAGTATAGATATTGATATCATAACGGGTCACATAGCATTGCGAGCTCACGCACAAAATAGGTGCGGCAAGTGTTAGCATGTTTAGCGCATGTGGGGAAGATGATGAGATGTTAGAGCATTTCTTATGTCATTGCCCAGCTTTCGCGGCTAACAGATGCCGGCACTTAGGTGGGGACACGATACCAGACATGAACCATCTTAGAGGAGTGGTATGGAAAACAATTAAGGATTTTGTAAGTAGAACGGGATTCCTTATATAATTTTTTTTTCGAGGTTACTTTTTTGTTTTTAGAGCGCACAACAAGCCGATTACTTGTTTAGTTGTATGTCCATAGTGCAATGGAACGGATTAATATCTGCACCCTCTTTTCAACCTTACCTAAGTCGATCTAGCCATGTCCGTCTGCCTGTCTGACGGAAGCACGCAAACTTTCGAAGCTAGCCGCTTAAAATTTTGCACTAATAGGATTGCCCAAAAAGTAATTGCGGATTTTTTAAAAGAAAGTAAATGCATTTTTAATAAAACTTGAAAAAGAATGAACTTTAATCAAATATACTTTTTTACACTTTTTTCTAAAGCAAGCTAAAAGTAACAGCTGATAACTGACAGAAGAAAGAATGCAATTACAGAGTCACAAGCTGTGAACAAATTTGTCAACGCCGACTATATGAAAAATCCGCAATTACTTTTTGGGCAACCAATACTTCTTATTAGTGTGGTCGGTCGGTTGGGATAAATGGGCCATATCGGTCCATATTTGGATATAGCTGCCGTATAAACCGATCTTGGATCTTAACTTCTTGAGCCACTAGAGGGCGCAATTCTCATGCGATTTGGGTGAAATTTTGCATGAGGAGTTTTTTTATATTCATAACCAGATATAGCTGTCATATAAACCGTTCCTGGATCTTGACTTCTTGAGCTTCTAGAGGGAGCAATTCTTATCCGATTTGGCTGAAAATTTGTATCAGTTGTTTAATTGTGATTTCCAACAACTGTGCTAAGTATGACCCAAATCGGTTGATAACCTGATATAGCTGCCATATAAACTGATTTCGGATTTTGACTTCTGAGCTTCTAGGGGGCTCAATTCTTATCCGATTTGATTGAAATTTTTAACATATCGCTAAGGAAAAACTTGCAACAACTGTGCGAAGTATGAGCTGAATCTGTCCATAAACTAAGCGAATTTTTGTCATCAGATAATTCCTTCCATTTTCTTTCTTTGTAAATACTCGAATCGATAAGAATTCAGCATCGATGGGGGACTAGCCCAACGATACCTATTTCGGTGATAGGGCTGCTTTTATAAAGTTTAAACATTTCACATTTGTAGGTCTCAGAAACTGCCATCAGCTGTGTAGTATTTTTAAACATTTCCTCATAAGAACCGCTGTTTTGGTTATACCGCCAATAGTCTGACACCAGAGCCTCATCTGCGTAAAACTGGTTCCACCACTAGCCGGCGCGGTTGACAGTTATATAGGAGCGGTTTTTTATTACGCTTCACTACAGCTTGGAACCCTTTACATCTTAGGGAGGTGGTTTTTGTTCGATCTCGGCGATCTTGCAGATGTGTTTCTGAGAAGTCTCCTCAAGTATGTGGATAAGTCGGGATGATTTCAGCAGGGGACGCGATGAAATCCTTTCTTATGTATGCATAGACCAGCAGGAACACTGAAAGCCACTCACCCAATAGATTCTCAGATGAGAGCCAACCGATGCTCCAGGGATGCACATACGTGTGGGCGTGCCGGTTTGGCGTGTGGCCTCGAATCTATTCTTGTAAGTTCTTCTTATATTTTGACGAAGTTCTCAACTGTTCTTTTCCTTTTTGTCAACACTCATCTTTTATGAACCTATTCTTATTAAAATAAAATATTAAGTTGCTATTTTATTTGAGTGTAGTATCATTTTCCATGTTGGCTTTATTTCTTAGGACAATGCTGTCTTTCGACATCATTGTGCGTCATAAATGAGAAAAAATGTATATATGAATGAAGTAAATTTCTTGTATTCTATATGTGTCCAGCAACCTTTTTAACAACCCCAAGCATAATATTTGTCTCAGAGTATTGCAATAAATTTTAATTCATATCCTAATAATGTCACCCTGTAATATTTGTGCTTCGCAAATGCTTTGGATAAGAACAAGCACAACGACAAGAACACAATGCCAAACCGTTACAAAGGTAACTCTTTTTATTCAATTTGAATACAAGGATGCTAATAGCACTACTCTACATTGGTGTGAGTGTTGAGTGTCACAGTGACTGTTATCACACCTTTGCGTACGCACTCCACCATACTCTTTGTGTTACAGCAGCTGCCCTATAAAAGGCTTTGCTTTGCTGCCTAACTGCCAAACAGTTGAAGGCTGTTAAACGTTTCGCTTGGTCCATTGACTACCACGGAGTTTGTAGAGCGGGCCAAAGGTCTAATCAACAAGTGGTTTTTTTTGGCTGACATTTTAAGTGTTTGTTATATTTTGGAAAACTTTCAACTATGCTGCGGATTTAACAGTGAAGTGAAATACTCAAATTGTCTTTGTGAAGGTGAATCCATTGTGAATGGATTCATAAAATGCTAATTATGCTTAAATTGTGCAATTTTGGAACAATATACTTGTGGATATTTGTGTTGAAAGGTAAGAACTTTTGCAGTTTACAGAGTGTTTAAAAAAAAACCAAATTTGTGATTGAAATCAAAATATTTGTAAAAATGTGCCTAAATCTAATCAAATGAAGACAGATATTAGAAATGAAACAATTTATCCTTAAAAAAAACTAAACAAGTAAAAACGTGTTAAATTCGGCCGGGCCGAATTTTGAGTACCGTCCACCATGGATTCCTCAAAAAATTTGCCTTTATTAACTCAGTTCGTATTTGAATTATTTTACAACTATCAACTCGGAAATTATTTACGACTGCTATGGTCTCAAGTAGTCATATCGAGGAATCGGTATTTAAGGGGTCTATGCCGAGGAGGCCACCGTAGCGCAGAGGTTAGCATTTCGCCTGGGTTGAAATCCCGTCGTGAACTTGAAAAAAATGTTCAGCTCTGGTTATCACCTTACAAATGTTGGCTACCTTGGTAAGGTATCTTGCCATGTTAAAACTTCTCTACCAAGTGGTGTAGCTATGCGGCACGCCGTTCGGACTCGGCATAATAAAGAAGGCCCTTTATCATTGAGCTGAAACTTTTATCGGTCTGCACTCATTAATATGAGATAAGTATCCCCTTTTCCCTTAATGGAATGTTCATGGGAAATTTAGTTGTTAGTATATCAGTTTATTTCGAGGCCACCGTAGCGCAGAGGTTAGCATGTCCGCCTATGACGCTGAACGCCTGGGTTCGAATCCTGGCGAGACCATCAGACAAATTTTCGGCGGTGGTTTTTCCCTCCTAATGTACTATGTTATGTAAAACCTCTCTCCAAAGAGGTGTCGCACCACTCTCCAAAGTGGTGTTGAAGTCTTTGTACCACATTTAAGCCGAATTAGAGGAAAATTTAAAATTCGCTTCTAGGGGCTCAAGAAGTCAAATCCAGGAATTTGTTTATAAGGGGGTATACCAGTTTTTGGGCCGATTTAAATCATACTCGGCATAAAAGCTGGAAGTCAAGACAGAAGTTCTTGTTTCAAGTTTCAATCAAATTGGATGGAATCTGTGGCTTTTAGGGCCTCAATAAATCAAATCCAGAGATCGGAGTCAAATCCGGGGATCGGAGTCAAATCCGGGCATCGGATTTGACTTCTTGACTCTAGTCGATCAGGAATATATATGTAGTTTATAGGGTCTCGGGATGACTAGATGACCATTAGGGGTTATTTATGACAGAACATTCCACTAGCCGAACATAAAATAGCTTACCAAGCGCCTCGAACTTCTGCGCTCATTTTATAATCTTTCACACCAAGTTTCGAGGTGTCTCCAACCACTTGTCTTTCCATCGGGCTTTTGGTAGTCTTGGTATGCGTGTGCCACCGTATTTGCTTTCTTTGCTATCGTCGTTATACAGTTCGTGGTTCATACGATGCTTATATTCTCTTATAACGCAAACTGGTCCATATATTGGTTGCCCAAAAAGTAGTTGCGGATTTTTCAAATAGTCGGCGTTGACAAATTTGTTCACAGCTTTCGACTCTGTAATTGCATTCTTTCTTCTGTCAGTTATCAGCTGTTAGAAAAAAGTGTAAAAAAAGTATATTTGATTAAAGTTCATTCTAAGTTCTATTAAAAATGCATTTACTTTCTTTTAAAAAATCCGCAATTACTTTTTGGGCAACCCAATATTTTACGAAGAATCTTTCTCTCAAATACTCCAAGCACCGTTTCATCTGCTTTCACAAGTACCCATGCTTCAGAACCATATAACAACATAGGTAGTATCAGTCTTGTGTAGTATAATCTTCGCCTGTCGAGAGGTGGCCTTATTTCTAAACTGCTTATTTAGTCCAAAGTAGCACCTGTTTGTCAGTAATGTTCTTCGCTTTATCTCAAACTGGTGTCATTCGTTTCGGTTACGGTGGTGCCGAGGTAGATGAAGATCTCAAAGTTGTGATTCCCAACTTTCTCCATTTTCTTTATCTGCTCGGTTGGAGGCCACTGTAGCGCAGAGGTTAGCATGTCAGCCTATAACGCTAAACTCCTGGATTCGAATCCTGGCTAGACCATCAGAAAAAATTTTCAGTGGTGGTTATCCCCTCCTAATGCTGCCAACATTTATGAAGTACAATGCCATGTAAAACTTCTCTCCAAAGAGGTGTCGCACTGTGGCACGCCGTTCGGACTCGGCCATAAAAAGGAACTTAAAAACATGAATCAGACTGCACTCATTGATATGTGACAAGTTTGCCCCTTTGAACCTGTCTGATTTAACGGATGTGAACATTCGCAAGTTATTGGGCTTTTTAAAGCAATATGGATGGTTCAACGGTAGGAACTAGATGGCATCTTCCTCTTCTGTTCCTGTGGTATCACAATGGACGAAAACGTCTAAGTGAGCCTTATAGCAGACTGCCACTTTAACCTAACCTATCCTATCGCAGCACAATTTTTATATTATGTGCAGGACAGCGGTCATATTCTCTTTCTGGGCGCTTGTAGAAAATATCTTTGGTCTGTTTGTCCTTGACTTCCATCATGGCATGGGGCAAATAAGGCTGATGTTGAAGAATTTGGCCTTTATGCGGATTGTGGCTAGGGTGCTTCAGTCTTCCACTAACCACAAATCCTCAGTCAAATTCATTGTGTCATGGCAGCTATAGTAGAGGCACGGAAAGAGATTTTCATCCATTAATCTGTGACTTTTCCTAGCAATTGCCTCCTCAGACCCAGTATAAGCGAAGTCCTGCCTCGCGAAATACTCGGCCACGGTGACTTCATCAACCTGCAACCATCCAACAACTTATTCGTGCGGTCATCGAAGAAGGCGTCTTATCTTTTAAGAAACTCGGACTGGGGAAGGCTCAATGATTCCGTAGCACAATCCGCGTCAATCAGCGATTCAATCCTGGCCAGCTCGTTGGCCACTTCATTACCCGCCATCCTTGACTACCCCGAAACTCATTAGATCCCGCAAACTTTTCCCATGGACAAAAGAAACAATATTCATCATCCAACCAGTCTCGACTTTACATGGTCGGACGCCAGAGCCTTCAGTGCTACCTGATTGTAGACAAAACTCGTGACAGTTTGATCGAGCCGCCTCTCCCGCGTAGGCATTGTCTGCAGTGCCTTCAGGAGAGCGAAGACCTCCGCCTGAATGACGCTGCATCCGTCCATAGCCTATATTATTCGCTGATTTTAAGAAAATCAATGAAGACTCATTCACTGGTGCTCCCATCCAATTAAGACCTATCGGTACTGAAGGTCCTTTTAAAAGCGGCTTGACAGTTTGATCGAGCCGCCTCTCCCGCCTAGGCATTGTCTGCAGTGCC
The DNA here is from genome assembly GCF_963082655.1 of Stomoxys calcitrans. Lineage (NCBI taxonomy): Eukaryota > Metazoa > Arthropoda > Insecta > Diptera > Muscidae > Stomoxys > Stomoxys calcitrans. The sequence continues at coordinate 122,182,406 of NC_081556.1, forward strand.
TTCAGGATAGAGAAGACATGCACCTGAAAGACGCTGCATCCGTACATAGCCTATATTATTCCCTGATTCCAAGGAATTCAATGAAGACTCCTACAATGGTGCTTCCACTCATTAAGACCCATCGATACTGAAGGTCCTCTTAAGGGCGGCGTACCCTCAGCCCAGTGATCCCTTTGCGTTAAAACGACGTTTAAGTAAGGACTCGCAAGGTATATAATCAGTAGTGTCGCCTATAGCATACCGCCACGCCGTAAACCCTAACAGAGCAGGAGAATGCGAAAGTTTAGGGAGCGCCAGTTACCAGACTTCCTCAGTCTTATGGCGATCACCCGATGCACCCAACATTCATATGCAAAGGCATAAGATGAAGAATGACCTACAGCTTTAGGGGCACTCCTCCTTGCTCTAGAGATCGGCAACCCAGCTGGAAATCTTTAAAAGTCTTTAGAGTGATTACAACACTTTGCAGGGAAGAACATTTCAATCTCTTGCAAACATAATGACCGAATAGATACAACCTTTCTTTCGGTGGTGGGTATTACTTATCATCCATAAGATTCATTTGGCACCCGAAAGATTGTCCATGTTTTTCAACGCCATAATCAGATGTAAAATCCCACCGAAATAGATTTTGCAAAGGTCTAAGATCCTGCATAGCATTTTTATTCTTCATCGCCATGCCATTTTTCGTCGGTCTAACCATGTCCGTCCATCCGTACTTTCGTTTATCTGTCGAAAGCGCACAATCTTTCGAATGAGTAAATGTAGCCGCTTCATATTTTGCCCAAATACTTTTTATACCCTCCACCATAGGATGGGGGTATGCTAATTTCGTCATTATGTTTGTAACTCCTAGAAATATTCATCTAAGACCCCATAAAGTGTATATATTGGGTTGCCCAAAAAGTAATTGCTGATTTTTCATATAGTCGGCGTTGACAAATTTTTTCACAGCTTGTGACTCTGTAATTGCATTCTTTCTTCTGTCAGTTATCAGCTGTTACTTTTAGCTTGCTTTAGAAAAAAAGTGTAAAAAAAGTATATTTGATTAAAGTCCATTCTAAGTTTTATTAAAAATGCATTTACTTCCTTTTAAAAAATCCGCAATTACTTTTTGGGCAACTTATTATTGATCGTCATGAAATTTTAAGTCGATCTAGCCATGTTCGTCCGTCTGTCTGTCTGTCGAAAGCACGCTAACTTTCAAAGGAGTAGAACTAGCCGCTTGAAATTGGGCACAAATACTTCTTATTAGTGTAGATCGGTTGGGATTGTAAATGGGCTATATTGGTCCATGTTTTGATATAGCTGTCATATAAACCGATCATGGATCTTGACTTCTTGAGCCACTAGAGGGCACCATACCTATCCGATTTGGCTGTAATTTAGCATGAGGTGTTTTATTATTACTTCCAACAACTGTGCTGAGTATGATTGCAATCGATCAATAACCTGATATAGCTGTCATATAAACCCATCTGGGGTCTTGACTTCTTGAGCCTCTAGATGACGCAATTCCTATCCGATTTGGCTGAAATTTTACACGACGTGTTTTGTTATGGCTTCCAACAACTTTGCTGAGTATGGTCTAAATCGGTCCATAACCTGATATAACTGCCATATAAACCGATCTTGAATCTTGATTTCTTAAGGCACTAAATGGCGCAATTCTTATCCGATTTGGCTAAAATTTCGCACGACGTGTTTTGTTAAGACTTTTAATAACTGTGCTAAGTATGGTCTAAATCGGTACATAACCTGATATAGCTGCCATATAAACCGATCTTGAATCTTGACTTCTTAAGCCACTAGAGGGCGCAATTCTTATCCGATTTGGCAATTCTTATCCGCAATTCTTATCCGATTTTGTACAACGGCTTCTCCCATGATCTCCAACATACCTGTCAAATATGTTCTGAATCGGCCTATAGACTGATATAGCTCCCATATAAACCCTTCTCTCTATTTTACTTCATGGGCCCCTAAAGGGCGGAATTCTTACTCGAATTAGCTGACATTTTACACAATGACTTCAACTATGGTCAGAATAGGACCATAACTTGATATAGCTCCAACATTATAGCAATTCTTTTCTTTTGCCCTTTGTTTGCTTAAAAAGAGATATCGGGAAAAGAACCCGACAAATGCGATCTACGGTGGAGGGTATATAAGATTCGGCCCGGTCGAACTTATCACGCTTTTACTTGTTGTTACCTTAGAAAGATTGGGATTGTAAATGGGCAAACTGGTCCATGTTTAGATAAAGCTTCCATATAAACCAAATTGATATTTCGCATTGAATTCATTGTTTGCTGAAGCTTTCTCTATTTTAAGCCTATCAAAAACGTGCTGCACTTAAACTTGTGTTTCTATGTTCAAGCTCTTACTCAACTCTCGCAGGAGCCCCATATATTCTACACAGTTTTGAACCTCATTCCACTCTTTTTTTTCTATCAATTTGAATGTGTTTTACATATTTTATCTTAATTTGTTATCTGTGAACAGGATAATGTTAATGGCCGCGTCCAAAGCAAAAACAAAAACTAATTAAAATTTCAAATGGTCCATGGGCAAACAAAATGAAAAAAAAAGGACATTCAACAATTAGACAGGAAGTAAAGGTGTCAAGGACACTATGTTCCCGCATATGAGTGTGTGTGTTTGTGCATGTGTATGTGTATAAAAGAAAATGAAACAAAGGATAAAAATGTTCTTTATCCGAAATGATAAATGTTTGCAAAATTATCTGTTAATTACATTTTTCTATTTTCTATTGTTTGCTCCCCTTGTTGTTGTGAACACATTTTACAACAGTGTTGCAAGCATGCGATGGCCAAAGGATACAGGAAAATGAGGGCAATGTAGTAGATGAGGGCGGGCGAAAAGAGCTGACAGCCATGCTAAGCCCCTATCAAAGGCTTCATTACACGGATGACTTGTTGCATGAACGTGATGGCGTTTGGTGGCAAATACCGGCAAAATATAAACAACATCCGGTGGTCTATGAGAGTTTAACATTCGCACCTTTGCCAACAACAACAACCACAGCAACTACAACCGGAAGTTCCGGCGTAAGTGGCAAGACCCCCAGCAACGACATTAGTTTTGAAAATTCCAAAGATTTTGATTTATATCAAATGGCAAAACTTGTTGCGAACGCTGACAAGAGGACATCGCATCAACTACGTCATAGATTTCCATTATTGACATTTCTAACGCCTCCTGCAAATATCCTTTACGAAAAGGATAATGAAAGGTCGCCGCCAGATAAATATGCAAAGGATAAGACCAAAAGGACATTATGGCTCAATGAGTTGCATGAAATTGATAATGGCGGTAACACTATCGACCCCGTTGCCGCTGACCATGCCACGAATCTGTTGAAAAAGTTAATATTTCCCTTGCCAAGCTTAAGCAAGAGTAACGGATACCCTCTCAATGACATGGTCGGGCCTTTTAATTCCAACAATGGCCCAGGAAATGAGAATTTAAATGATTTCTATGATATGAAGCATGCAATGTACACTAATTATCGCAATACACCCATTGGAGATGAGAGTGGAATGGCTTCTTTAAATACGCAACAGAAGAGAAATGGACCGCCTAGGGATAAGAAACCGAAACCCGAAACAATTACACCCTATTTGCCGGCTATAAGTGCAGGTAAGTCAAAAGTGGTGGCAACTGCCTGAATTCAAAATGGGGGGAAAAAAAGGAGAAGTAATGGATGAGTATGAAAATCGGGTAACAAAGTGCCTTTTATGGCCCAAGACCTTTAATAGGGAAATCGGTATATATGGAAGCTATATTCAAATAAAGTCCGATCTAGATCATACTCAGCGAGAATGGTGGACCAAACGCGACACGGAAGTCGAGGTATCTAACACAGCTCATTGTACCAAAATTTCAACAAAATCGGGTAATAAAGTGCCTTTTATGGCCCCAAGACCTCTAATAGGGAAATCGGTATGGAAGCTATTTTCGAATAAAGTCCGATCTAGATCATACTCAGCGCGAATGTTAAAAGGGACCAAACGCGACACGGACATCTAGGCATCCAACACAACTCATTGTACCAACATTTCAATAAAAATCGGGTAATAATGTGCCTTTTATGATCCCTAGGCCTCTAATAGGGAAATCGGTATATATGGTAACTATATTCAAAAAAAGTCCAATCAAGATCATACTCAACGAGAATGTTAAAAGGCTAAATACAAACCGTCGTTTCAAATATCGGCGAAATCAGATAATAAATGCGCCTTTTATGGACCAATCGACTTAAATCGGGAAATTGGCATATAGATCAGCAATATCCAAATATGGTCTAATTTAGACCATACCCGGATTGAACGTCGACGGGCCTATCACAACTCGTTGTGTCAAATTACAGCGAAATCGGGTAATAAATACGCCTTTGATGGCCCCAATGCCTTAAATTAGGTGACCTCCCAGTAAATCTCCGCTTTTTTGCGACACACAGTGGGAGAAAATCGAAAAAAAAATTAATAGAAAATATGCTGTGTGAGAACGGGTAGAGATAAAATTCAACAAATAAAAATTAAAACTCGTATATCCCCGAAACCAGTGAAGATATTCCATTCCTCAAGTGGACTTTTTTGTAGGGAATTTCGAGCACTATCCAGCAAAAAAGATTTTCAAAAATCGGACCACAAATTAAAATTTGGCCGCCCGAACAATTTTTCGAAATGCTGAGGTGACCCGTTCAACCAGGGTTTTTCTTGGGATGATTTCCTTTCTCGTAGCGGACAACTATCTTCGAAAAAACCCACTATTGCAGTCGTAATCCTGTTGACATTCAACCAGGGTTTTTCTTGGGATGATTTCCTTTCTCGAAGAGGACAACTATCTTCGAAAAACCCCACTATAGCAGTCGTAATCCTGTTGACATTGTCTTAAATATCTCCTATGCTTGGACAATCTAAAGTATCTTGGCCAAGTCTTCTTCTGATAAGGCTGCCGGATTTTGACCAATTGGGTTTAAAATTATTACGGAAGCTTATTCGGCGCTGGCCATGCTATTCTAAACCTTAAGTAGTGATGGTCTGAGAAGGATTGCTTCGTGGAGACCCTCCAATCTTGAACCTCATCGATCAAATTTTCCGAACATTCCTTCGTCAGGTCCCTGGTCGTTAGACTGTGTTGAGTGTCTCATCCCTGTACTGGCTGTTGTTTTAGTATTAGGATCTTTGCTTATCCTAATCTTACCTATAGAGAGAAAGTCAGTTATTGTCTTGTCTTCGGTCCCCAGTTCGTTAGGTGGCATTGAGTGTCCTGCCACTGTACTGACCGATGGCTCAATATGAGGATATTTTTCCTATCCTAGTCTTCCAAATCTTAAAAAAGTCGTCCTTGGTCCCCCACGCCATGCCTTCGGTCTTAGTCACAAGGAGAATTGCTTCCTCCTTCTCCTCCCTGTGGAAGACCTCCCATATCTCCACGACCAAATCTAGGTTTTGTTTGTTTAAGACTACCATCATGCGTTCCGTTGCGAATTTGCCGCCCTCACCCTTGACGAAGACCGTCGCACTTGTGAGCCGATGATCTGGAGTCTGGATGCACTGCCGATTTCGGAGACTTGGTCAATGCCCACCACAAGGAGTGTTCCTCCCTCTTCCCCTCGATGCGCCCTCAGCCTTGATGAAGACCGTCGCCTTTGTGAGCTGGGGAATTTCCATTTTCTCACAAGGGCGAGCTTTGGGAGTGCAGATACTTCCAACGAGGCTTTTGGCGGTATCAATACAATCCGCAGACGCAAAGTGCAGCATTAAGATGTCCCCTTTATACTCGCAGATCATAATTCGTATGTGTGGACCCCCTTCAAAGTTCAACACATACTCGAAAACCCGTTCGTTTACCAAAAGCTCCACTTAGAACCGATGATCTGGAGTAATCCTACCGGATGCACTGCCGTTTTCGGAGACTTGGTCAATGCCCACCACAAGGAGTGTTCCTCCCTCTTCCCCTCCCTGTGGAAGACTTCCACGGCCAATCTAGGTTTTGCTTGTTTAAGACTTCCATCATGCGTTCCATTGCGAATTTGCGCCCTCAGCCCTGATGAAGACCGTCGCCTTTGTGAGCTGGGGAATTTCCATTTTCTCACAAGGGCGAGCTTTGGGAGTGCAGATACTTCCAATGAGCTTTTTGGCGGTATCAATACATTCTGCTAACGCAAAACGCAGCGTTAAGATGTCCCCTCTCTACTCGCAGCTCATAATTTGTATGGGTGGACCCCCTCCAGAGTTCAAACCATTTTAAATAACCCGTTCGTTTACCAGAAGCTTCACTTGGGCCTGATGATGTGGTGTAATCCTTCCTGATGCACAGCCGATATTGGAAACTTGGTCATTGCTCACCACAAGGAGTGTTCCTTCCTCCTTTCCCTCCCTGTGGAAGACCTCCCATATCTTAACGTCCAAATCTAGGTTTTGCTTCCATCATGCGTTCCGTTGCGAATTTGCCGCCCTCACCCTTGATGAAGACCGTTGCCTAATGAGCTGGGGAAGATGTCTGTGCCTATGTGAGCACAGGCATCTTCCACTTCCGTGATGTCTGTGGCATCCTTTTGGAAGTCACCGTCCTCCAACAAGAGTCAGGGGCCGTGCGCACCTCTTCGTTCCTGTTTCCCCATCTTTCACTTCCGTGATGTCTGTGGCATCATTTTGGAAGTCACCGTCCTCCAATAAGAGTCAGGGGCCATGCGCACCTCTTCGTTCCTGTTCCCAGAGTACTTGAAAGCTGGGAGCCCTGTTTCTTCTTCTTCAGCATTTTAGCAGTGTTATGCTCTTCGAAAGATCTGATTTTCTTTCCCCAGCTTCCGCAGAAGTGCCTGAAATGTCAGTTGTATCCCTTCCAGCATCCTGCACTTTCACCAGATTGCGCTGCCGGTGCATACTCTTCTCCTTCGTTGTGTCCCGGATTGCTTTCTCGATCTTCTTGTGAGCTCTCTCACTTCTGCCGTCATCCCGCTGCCTTCACCTCTCGATTCGGCTGCGACGACCGTTTCATTGACAATGTCGCTGTCTGAATATGAATCGGAAACACCACCTTTACTTAAAGGCTGGGACCGAACTGTGCATACCTCTGGCTTATCAGTCTCTTCCTCAATTGCTAGTCTGACAACTTGTTGTGCGCTTGAAGCATTTCGACTACAGGTGCTAAGGCACCCACAACTATGGAATGGCCGGACTACACGCTAAGATCTGATGCCACCACCGCAGCTGTTGGGTCTTTGGAGTCCATTTTGAGCCTACTCCTGAAACGCTTTAAAAATTTTCGTAATAGGTACCTATTCCGGATATGAATATTTGTCTTCGAGGACGGAAATGAAAGCACGTCCGCTCCACTCTACGGTTACTATTAAAGCCTCCAGGATAATCGACGTCCTGTTTCGCTAAATACTAGCCCACAGGTCCTTTGAAACCTTATAACCTACAACACCAGACCACGTCTTGTTCGCGCAGTCATCGTAGAATGCGTCCACTCTACCAAGAAGCTCCCACAGAGGAGGTCTCTCTAATACCATAGCAAAATCTGCGACAATCGTCTGCGGCTTCGTTCCCCGCCACCCCCTGATGACCTGGGGCCCAGCAGATCCTGATAGTCTTTGCCATGGTTCGCAGAAGCTCTTTGCGTCTTCTAACCAGTTTCGACTTCATGCGGCCCAGAGCCTTCAGCACTCACACGGCATATTTTTACCAGTTTTTTTCGGTTATATCTCACTGTGGATCGTTCCAGATTTTTAGCCCATTCGAGAATATGTATGTGTAGGATCGAAAATGGATATTTCGATGTGTTGCAAATGAAATGAATGACAAGAGGAATACGCATCCATTCTTCCGTTTTTTTATTGAGTTATTTAATTGTTTATTTAATTTTTCTTTTACTCATTGCAGGTTCCATGGTTAATTTGGGAAAATTCTTTCGTGATCTCTCGAAAAATGTCCAATTCAGCGAGAAATATCAATGGTCGGCCGATGATCAGAAACTTCTCGAAGGTGATCCTCATTTTGGCAATCTACAACATCACTTCTCCGAACCTGAGGTCACCACCGATCGCACCGGCGAATGGATAAAGGCCATACGCTTCTATAGGCCATCACAGAAAATCCGCTCACTTGTCGAAATGAATCCACATGGTCAGTGGGCTCATGGATCGAATTTCATTGATCCCAATTACATGTGGATGGGTTTGGGTAAATAGCAACTGCTTCTAGCCATTACAGTGTTCACACTGTTCTGGAAAAAACGCATTCCCACACGCTAAATGGAATGCGATAAATTGGCGAAACTATTGTTGACAACGAATGCCTTGATGTCATTTCCTCTCCCGCCCTTCTGTGTAACTGTTACTAAGTAGTCCTTACGGAAACTCTGGCGATCATTTCTTCCATCTACATACGTATTTACAATATATACATACATATTTATTGAATAAAGTGTGCTGTTTTACTTGTTTCATTTCGTTTTATTAGATATATAAATGTACAATCGACTATTTTAATGTTTAAGATTCCAAAAATATCAATAAAACTTATTTGTGAAGTGTAATGGCAACAAAAAAAAAAAAAAGATTTGTTTTTATAGTCGCTTTTAAAAGACAAGCAACAACGATGTAGCTTGGGACACCCTCTGACATAATTTTAATGCTGATCCATCGGCTCTTGCTGCCTTATGTTCCTTCAGCTGGCTTGAGTAAGGATAGGTTGGATGGCAAACGTCCAGCAACCTCGGTTACTAGTCCCTTCACTCGGAGACCTTGAGTCCATTGTGTTCGTTCTATGAAGAAGGTAGAAAAGAGGACGAATACTGAGAAACACCGAGCGCCAAGAAATTCTCAACGGCAAGAGTATGGTCCAGTCAGCCAGTTCAAGCCTCTGCAAAACTCAATAATGACAATAGCAATAAGGAATACCTTGAAGGAATACAGGCACAGAAAGAGGGTTCATCCATAAGCATGTGCCTATTGCTTGCAATTGCAGTGGTACAAAATACAAAACGTATATGACCGTCTCTTACTTCTCCATGTCAGTCATTGCACAGCCTGCAGAAGTCCGTCGCCCCGTGAGTCCAAAGCAAAATCAACTACCTGATGTTGTTATGAGCAATCAGGACTGCTATTAGCAGTCAGAAGTCATGCTTTCTCAGCTCAAAAATAAGCGACGTTCGGTTACCATGTAACCAACAGCACCTACCTATTCCTCATATGCGCTGTCATAGTAGATGGTGCCCAGCCCAAAAAAAAAGGTTACTTTGGATAGGGCTCATAGATTTCCTAGCATGTTCTGCACCAATTAGGGGTCCATTCCTGGACAGCACGTTGGCGGCTTCGTTCCCCGCCTTGCGTCAACGATTCCAAAGAGCCAGAAGTTCCAATGCTGAGGATCTTGTCTCACGCGACTACCTTAGCAATTTGAGGACATACAAGCAACTGTTGATTATGAGCAAGGAAGATTACTTTAGGAGATTTGTACAGGACAACAGAGATGATCCATTGGGCAAGGTATACCGCGTGTGCCGGCGCAGTGGGCAACAGGGTTCTAGTCAGGGTGACCTGGGTGGTTTTAGAGTGGGGGACAATGTATTGACTTCTTTGAACGAGTGTGCTAGGGTGTTAAGGGGAACGTTCTTTCTCGATAAGGATGAGTACGAACAGACTCCCAGTGTGGAGATGATCGTGCTTCCTACAAGTCTGGAAAGGGTCGTCATAGTGGACAGTGTTTGCCGGCTTAGAAGCGGAATGTTATCTGTCATGAACGGTATGACTGGACAGATGTGTAAAAGCATCTGGTAGGCTATATCTGACCATGTCGATTTGATCCCCCACACGATGTGTCGAAGTAGGCTATTTCCCTCGTACGTGCAAATGTGCTCGAGTCGTAGTCCTTCTAAAATCGCCCGATCGATTGAGGAGCAAGCCAAGATCGTATCGGGGCATCAGTCTCCTCCCTGTGTATGCAAAAGTATTGGAGAGGATCATGGTGATAAGATTTAGGGAGGCCGACGAGGAGGGTACTTCTCCGTACCAGTTCGACTTTCGGGAGGAAAAGAGCACTGTGGATGCCTGGATCCACGAGTAAAACTGTGTGAGAGAATCGAGTGCCAAATATGTCCTTGGTATATTTGTCAACTTCAAAGACGAGTTTGATTACCTTTCATGGCGTAGTATACTCACGAGATTAGGCGAAATAGGTTGTCGGGAACTTTCTCTCTGGCGTAGTTACTTCTGTGATTGAAGAGCTTGCGTGGTTGGTGCTAGCGATACGATTTGGAAGGATATTCAGCGTGGTTGCCCTCAGGGGCCCATCTGTGCTCCATACATATGGAACCTCATGATGGATCGCCTGCTGGGACGTTTAGCTGAGTCCTTCAAAATCAGGGCACATGCGGATGACCTGCTCATTCTGGTTGAAGGAGATTTCAGACTTGCTCCGGAAACTCGCGGTGAGCTTGCCATGCGCATTGTGCGCGAATTGAGCGATCGTGTTGGTGTTGACGTCGCGGAGGACGGAACCGTGACAATGTTGCTCAAGGGCATCTTGTCGCGGAATCGTCCACCCACGATTCGATCTAGTGGAACTAGCATCAGGAATGTAGCGCTTGTAAAATATCTGGGAGTGACTGTTTCGGAGAGAATTGGTTTCCTGGTCCATTTAGATCGGGTGAAAGAGAGGGTGACTGGAGTAGCCGGTATGGTTAAGCGTGTTCTCAGAAGCGATTGGGGTCTTAGTCGTCGCGTTGTTCAGTCCATATATGGTGGTCTATTTGTTGCTTGCGCAACTTATGGAGCGTCTGTATGGCACGGAATTGCTGCGATAGTCTCAGGACGAAAGAAGATCCTCTCTTGTCAGAGGGTGGCAATGCTTGGCTTGCTTGCCTAGGTGTAGGACTGTTTCGACAGATGCACTACAGGTATTGTTTGGCGCGCCCCTTTCTTAACAGAGCACATTTTTATACCCTACACCACTACTGTGGTACAGGGTAACATTGCATTTGTTTGTAACACCCAACAGGAAGAGAGAAAGACCCATTTATAAGTATACCGATCGACTCAGAATCACTTTCTGATTCGATTTAGCTATGTCCGCCTGTCTGTCTGTCCATATTAAATAATTTGTGTACAAACTACAGGTCGCAATTTTCATCCGCTCGTCTTCAAATTGTGTATGGGAATGTTTTTCGGCCTAGAGACGAAGCCTATTGAAATTGGAAAAAATCGGTTCAGATTTGGATATAGCTTCCATAACTATGTTCGTCTGATTTGCAGTACTACAGCAAAAAAATGGTCATTTGTTGACCGATTCTCTTGAAATTTGGTAGGAAGGATTTTCTTATGACTCTCAATATTAATGGTAAATTTGATAAAAATTGGTTCAGATTTGGATATAGCTCCCATATATATACTCGTCCGATTTGAAGTAATACAGCAATAAAATGGCCATTGGTTACCGGATTCTCTCGAAATTCGCCAGGAAGGATTTTCTTATGACTCTCAATGTTAATGGTGAATTTCATAGAAATCGGTTCAGATTTGGATATAGCTCCCATATATATGTTCGTCCGATTTCCAGTAATACAGCAATAAAATGGTCATTTGTTAACCGATTATCTCAAAGTTTGGCAGGAAGGATTTTCGCTCTCATATATATATATATATATATATATATATATATATATATATATATATATATATATCGCCCGATTTTCACTCCTTGACCCACTGCAAGCGTATTAATTGACCAATCTTCCCAAAATTTTGTACAACGCTTTCCTCGACGAATCCCACAATTTCCATAAAGTTTGGTCGAAATCGGTTCAGATTTAGATATAGCTCCAATGTATATGGTCTACAGATTTTGGGTAATTTGTTGTCATTTGTCAAGCGTATTTATTACATTTTGAACATATTTGCTTTGCTCGAAATTTGATACAGGAATTTTAATAATCTATCTGGATACATCCGCCGAGGGTCATCAAAATTGGTTCAGAATTAGATGTATCCCCCTTTTGTGTTTATAAGATAGGTGTAGGGTATTATAAAGTCGGCACCGCCCGACTTTTCCCTTTCCTTACTGGTTTAATAATAAATATCAATAATTTGCAAGCGTTGCTCGTTTGTAGGACAATTCACGGTTTAATATGCGTCAGCTGTTTAAAACAGTGTTGCCAATAAGATAATATCTAAAAAAATCGCTCTTTTTAAGCTATGAGAGGATCCCTAATGAGAGAATACAAAATCTTAGCATTGTCAAAATAAATTGCCAAATAAAATAGTTTAATTTGGTAAATATGTGTTTATTTATATGTAAAATGAATATAAATTTAATAATATATCAAGTTCACAATACTTCATATGTTATATACATAAATATATGTAGGCTCACTACGATGGCTCAGAAATCACATTTTTCTTTTTTCAAACTAAAAAATATCTGTTTTCGTTTAAGGTAAATATAGATGGGAATTTTTATTTATTGTAGGAAAAAAAAAACAGAAAGCTAGTTTACTAAATACTAATACAATAGAAATTAGTTGGGTTTCAAAATACTTCAAATTTGAGATTGTTTAGTGGTCCTATTGTTCGGGTAAAATAGACAATCAGATCATAGATACTCGTACATGGAAAGGCTTCAGGGCAGTCTTTGTCTATTCCATAGTTGGTGGCATCTTGGTATAGTTGGGATACTGAGAGCCCGAAGAGGTGGGCAAAAGGCGTTGTTGCAAATCACGAGAGGCACGGATCTGCTTGAACAGCGAATATATGGCATTCCAGATGATCAATTGAATGACTAGAAAAAGAGACGAGAAAAATAGTTAAATAAGTAAACATTTTTTTTACATTTTATTACTTATTGTTAAAAATTTCCCTTAAACTTTCAAGTTAACAAAAAAATTTTCGAAACGAAATACCCTGTCAGCAAATGTGTTAATAATCACCATAAACAAAGATAAGATTACTATTAGTCATGCAAGTGCAGTACAAAACAAATGTTTAAAAATAAATGGGGGATTTTCTTTCTCCCTATTGGAATTTCACAATTCATTTATTTCCCTTTTGAGTTGAGTTGAAAACAAAAAGTCCAGTACATTTGCAAAAAAGTAGCCTAGATTTAATTGTTTGAATGATTAAAATAATCGCTTGGAGTTCAAGCCACTGTGACAGTTATCAGTCCATGTAACCTTGAATTGGCTTTTAGATGAGTTGCACTAAAACAAATGACTGAAGTGAAATTGGAAAAACGAAAATTTATATATGAAACAATTAAAAAAAAACCAAAAATCAAACAAAAAAAAAAAAAACAAGTAAAAGCGTACTAAGTTCGGCCGGGCCGAATCTTATATACCCCCCCACCATGGATCGCATTTGTCGAGCTCTTGCCATGGTATCTCTTTTTAGGCAAACAAATAAAAGAAATGAATTATTATGTTATTTGAACAATATCAAGTATTATCAAGTTAATTGAACTGAATATTGGAGACCATAGTAGAAGTCATTGTGTAAAATGTCAGTCAAATCTAGTAAGAATTACACCCTTTAGGAGCTGAAGAAGTAAAATGGGAAGATTGGTTTATAAGGGAGCTGTATTATGCTATAAACCGATTCATGCCATATTCGACACGTATGTTAAAGGTCATGAGAGAAACCGTTGTACAAAATTTCAGCCAAATTGGACAATAACTGCGCCCTCTAGAGGCTCACGAAGTCAAGATCCCAGATCGGTTTATAAGGCAGCTATATCAGGTTATGTACCGATTTGCGCCATACTTAGCTCAATTATTGAAAGTCATAACAAAACACCTCCTACAAAATTTCAGCCGAATCAGATGAGAATTGTTGCCTTAAGTTCTGAATATGTATAAAATTTTCCTTTTCTTTAGCTTGGTCTGCTTAGAATGTAAAAAAAAAAAACTTAGCTCGCCGGATAGGGGAGGGTCCTTTGACCTTGCTGAAAGAGCTTCTGAGACAACAATAAGAACTAAAAATCGGTACATCCTAAGACTTTAAAACAAATGAACATAAAAGGGATCTGAAACTATGGCAATAAAATTTAAGAATACTATTTAGCTTGTTCTATGAGGACGAAAGATGTTGTTATCGCCCAGGACACTTTACAAATGATAACCCACCCTCTACTCTTAATGAATTTCGTGTCCGTTGAATGCTAATATCCATTTCCCTAAATCGGTCTATAACCACGAAATTACTTTACCACATTACCATTTATCTTGCAACGCACCATTCCCATATCGGAAAATATTTATCTCATGTTTCAATTCATTATTATTTTATTAAAAAAAATCAAGTATAACTGTTAAATCTATTGCTAATTTAAGCTTAGAAAATATAAATCGACCGTATACTTCTGTATACGAAATAATAAGAAACTAATATCAAATTTGGCTCATTCGAAGGTTCCTCTAAGTACAAAAAAAATCGAAAACATAAAGGCTTGACTTACGTTTTTAGATCCTCATATTAGGATAACGATAATCTGTAATAAATGGAAATTGTTGGACCAAAAATGTTTCCACGGCCGTAGTATTCTGCAACGATGCATTGAGCTCAATCCATACGTATTCTGCAATATATTCCAAATAAAAATTTCATTAAAATATTCCAACAGAATCAATCATCGTTTAGCATTAACAAGAGAAAATAAATACTTAACTAGCATGCCCCCATAATCCAAACAGATTTTTGGGCTATATAAAGAATTTACATAGCAAATTCTCTCAAGCACTTTATGTTGTTATTCTTTTTATCTTTTTTTTTGTAATTAGGAATATAAAGTGAAGCCTGGCTTATGCCATTAAAATTAGAACTGTTATACTACGAATAAAAAAAAAACAATGCAATAAAAAAAAGCTTTATGTTAAATACTTCATTATTCTATGTTATTAACATTCCTTAAGCAAAAGTGAGTGACTTAACAGGGCTGCTCTCAATCTTTTAGTCCGGAAGTGTGCGGAACTATCAAATTACAAAGATCCCTAGGCCTGCAATTGTTATTGGTTTGTTGTTGATGAGAAAAAAACTGGTATGCGGGGGATCATAAAAAGTCGTTGCTTGTTGTTGTAAACGCAGTGTTTTTTTTTTCTTGTCTCCGCTTTAGGCAAGACAAAATTTGAAATTTGGTGTTGAGTGGAATGTAATGACTTTTATGATTTTTCTGGACATATGCTTCTTTGCGACCCTTTTTACCATGTGTTGCTATGCTATATTTTTTTTATAAAGCGTAAGATCACAAAACACTTTTTCGTAACCCATAGGCGGCCGCAAAGTCAAAGGTGATTTGAATGATTGCAAATTTTTTTTTCTGGTGCCTTGGCGTAATTTCTTTCCACAGATTGTAGTAACTCTCGGTCATCTATTTTAAAGCTTCAATCCACATTCATCACAGTACCGGTTAAATTAATTTAGTTAGCCAAAGATAATAATCTTTGGCTAACTGCCTATTTGTATCAAAAAAAGTCTATTAGCAAAGATTCACTTATTCTTCACAATTTCTCTGTAAAAAAAAATACCTTTACACCTTCCTCACTAGTCGTGTAGATCGGGTAAATTTTAAACACTTTAAAAGATATTTCAGAGCGATCAACTGATTATTCCAAATTAATATTTTTTTTCAATTCCAAAACTTTATGGTATAATTGACTGGCAGCGGAGGTGCACGTTTACTTCGAGGTCGAGGAAAGGAAAGAAAGAATCGAAGCACGCTGATTGGCATAAAAAACGATTGAGTGTTGCCGTTTTAATCGAATACACATGGACATATTTCTGTTCCCATTTGAAATTAAATCATGCCACTCTTGCTCAATCAACCACCTGTGGTTGCTGACGAAGTCGTTAGTTTTAAACTTAAAATGTACCATCTCTCGTAGGATATTTGTATAAAAAAAATAAGTGTATCTTAGGCCAAATTTTAAATAAAATAAATCCTTAATCTTTTGGAGAAGTAAAAAAGAAAAATCTTACAAACAAAAAAAAAACTGCAACAAACCTTCTTTGAAAACCTAGCACAGAGGTTGGAAATAAGGAAATCAGTTTTTCTTTTTTTTTTTCCTTCGTGGGGGTCGACTACACCCTGAGATAATAGCCGGGCAAACAAAAAGTATCTAGTTAAAAGGCTTTTATATCCTTAGCATGGAAAAGTCCTATATATTTGCCATTTAACGTCTCTAAATGGTAAAGTGAAGAACCCTGTTTCCTTAGAATCCTACATTTTAGGAAAGGAGGCAAAAGTTTGGCATTAATCCCTTTGCTGAACTCACTTTGGGATCTATTCCTACGAAAAACTTCTTGTCCTACTTTATACTGGACATCCTTGCAACGGTTATTGTACGTCTTGGAGGCCTTCTCATGGGCTACTGCTAAATTCTCCCTGATCTTATCGTGTATAATGGCGACTTTACTATCGTTAGGAACAAAATTCAATTGGCTATCTTGTATTGAGGCTATACGATCTAAAATAGGATAAGCTGTGCCATGCTGCACCATATTAGTACCGAATAGGCCAAAATATGGTGAGCATTTTAAAGCCTCATGGTAGTCACTACGTAAAATACTTGCTATTTGAGAAACATATCTATCCCATTGATCTTGTTTTTCCTTTATCAAGATTCTCAGTTTCACCAAGAACTCTCGGTTCGTTCGTTCAGAACAATTAGCTTGGGGAGCATACAAGGCAGTTTTGATATGTATTATGCCGTAGGCCTTTAGAAAATCTTCCATTTGTGAAGAAACAAATTGCTTCCCATTGTCGGTATGTATGTACTGTGGGACCCCGAATTGGTGAAAGATATTTTCTTCTACAAAAGAAATTATAGCAGCGGATGTCGCCTTCTTAAGTGGTTTGAGGAAAATGTACTTGGTGAAATGATCTAGAGCTACAAAAACCATGTTATTGCCAAACTTAGTTCGAGGGTAGGGTCCCAGAAGGTCCATATAAACGCGTTGAAATGGTCTTTCGGTTCTCATTTGTTGACCCATAGGTGGCCTTAGTATCTGATTCGTGGGCTTACAAGTTTTACAAATATCACAATTAGATACAAACATTTTAATATCTTTTGCCATTCTTGGCCAGAAATATTTCTCTCTTACCCGGTTTAGTGTTTTAGCAAAGCCACCGTGGCAAGAACTTAAATTATGTGAATTCCTTATGACTTCGTCCCTCATACCACTTGGCAACCAAAGCCTCCATAACGAATCCTCTTCTTCATATTCGCCTTTTCTAAACTTAACCCTCTGGTACACGTATCCATCTGATACACAAGTATCTGGAAAATTGTCCTTATATTGTTCTATTTTATCTTTAAGGTCGTTATACTCTGTCGAGGAAAATTGATCCGACTTTAAATCTATATCAAATGCGAGATCTATCGCGACCATCTCCTCTACATCATATGCCCGTGACAAAGCGTCAGGAACTATGGTGCTGAACCTTTCCTATATTCGATATCAAAATCGAAAGACTGTAGTTTAAGACTCCAACGACCTAATCTACCAGACAAGTCCTTCTGTGACATCAACCAACGTAAGCTGCTATGGTCGGTTATAATTTTAAACTGCAGTCCCTCTACGTATGGTCTAAATCGTTTGAGACACACTATCGCCGCGAGACATTCAAGTTCTGTAACCGTATAATTCTTTTGGGCCTTATTAAGTTTCTGGGATACATACGCTATAGGGTGTTCCTTTCCACTTATATCGGTTTGAACCAAAACTCCACCAACTCCTACTCTTGAGGCATCACATTGGATAATGAAAGGTCGTGAGAAATCCGGCTGACGCAAAACTGGAGCCGTCGTAAGAGCCTCTTTTAATCTGGTAAATGCCAATTCGGCCTCTGGTGTCACTTCAAACTTTGAACATTTGCGCAAACAATCTGTCAAGGGCGCAGATAATTCTGCATAATTGGAAATGAATTGACGGTACCAACCAGTCATACCGATAAATCTTCTAATTTGTCTGGCCGTTTTAGGCAAAGGAAAATTGGTAATAGCCTCTACTTTCTCCTGATTCGTCCGAAGAGTACCCTGACCAACAATGTATCCTAGGTATTTTATTTGCCTTTGGCAAAATCGACTCTTCTCGACGTTTATTGTCAATTTAGCTTCACTCAAACATTTTGCAACCTCCCTTAACACACTAACGTGACTGCTAAAATCTGGGGTGCAGACCAACAAGTCATCTAGATAAATGAATACCTTTTCACGTAAGCGACTAGGTATTACTTTATCCATTAATCTACTCATTCTTTGTGCGGCGTTGCAGAGCCCGAAAGGCATTACTGTGTATTGGTACAGTGGCCGACCAGGTACTGCAAATGCCGTTTTTTCTTTGGATCTCTCATCTAAAGGTATTTGCCAATAGGCATCTTTAAGATCAATACCTGAGATGTAATGCGTGTCCTGTAATCTACTAAGCAGTCCATTTATATGTGGTAATGGGTATGCGTCCTTTTTTGTTATTTCGTTAAGTTTTCGCGAGTCGAGACAGAGTCTTATTTTACCAGGCTTCCTTACTAATACAATAGGACTACAATACGGGCTATTACTCTCTTCTATAACTCCCAAAGAAAGCATTCGATCAAGCTCTGCATACGCTACCTGCTGACGAGGCGGCGACATAGGGTAATGCTTGATCTTGAATGGAGGAAAATCTCCCGTATCGATACTGTGAGTCTCCACGCTAGTACGCCCTAAGCCTAGCTTGGTAAATGATGAAAATTCTGCAATAGCACTAGCCAATTGGGTGCTCTCTTGCGAATTCAAAGTATGAAAAATACCAGTTTCCTCAGAATCCCTATCATCTACCCCTACAGAAAGCTCTGAAAGGAAAAGTTGTGGAGCAATATTGAAAATCTTCCAAAAATTAATACCAAGGTATACCTTTTGTCTCAAAGAAGGAGCTATGTAAAATAAAATATTTTCCGTTGAATTCCCATAGGTGACCGGAATCTCAGCATAGCCGATAATGGGCTGACGTTTACCGTCTGCTGTCCTAAGGGTACTAGTAAACGTAGACACTTTTGCCTTACATTTTTCAACAATCTCCTGACAATCCATACCCAGTACGCTAATAGAGGCTCCAGAGTCCAATAAACCATACACCTCCACTGAACCGAGTGATACCTTAGCATAGGGTCTTTCATCGGAACCGTCGTCAATAATTGTAGACTCTACTAATTTTGCGAACATTCTACGTTTCTGGAACCGCTCTCTACATTTCTTTATACGTCTGCAAATTTTACCTCCGAATATTCTATTTCTAGCCTCTATGTACCTAATTTTTCTCTCATGTAACGATAAATTATGTCGGCTCTCGCCTTTTTTTGAATCCAACATTTCATCTTGTAAGTCATCTCTTTGCAATAATTTCAGTGATTGTGGTTCGTCAAAATATGAGGGAATTAGGGCTTCGAACGAGTTTCCCTCTAGTTCTCGTTCTTGAGATTGTTTCCCGCATGTTTCTTGCACTGAGGCGTGGTAACATTTTTCTCGCCGCAACGGAAACAAAACAAGTTGCGTTTATCAGACGGACAATCAAAAAACGAATGGCCCATTAAATCACAGTTCCAGCATTGAAACTTCGAAAAATCTATTGGCTTCTTAGGGGAATAATTTTTATGGCTTAGAAAGGCTACCTCACCTGCTGTATCTCCCCCAACTGCTTCATCGGAACATTCAACTTCGGCCACAAATCGTTTTGGCTGCCGAACACAGTGAGTCTGACGACCTAAAAATGCCTCAGCCTTTCTGGCTGCCTCTCGGAGATGATCCAAATTAAAGATGTCGTAAGAAAAGAGCAAGGATCCAATAGACTCTTTGGCATTGTTCTTCAAAAGCTCTATCAACTTCTGCTCCTTCATTGGTTCATGTAGCCTACTGTTCATGTCTAACATCTCTGAATAAAAATCATCAAAACTCTCTCTATTTCCTTGCTGTCTTTGAACCATTCTGACTATTTTATCGCAATCATTCTCAGATTTTGAAAATTCTTTTACTAACGCTTTTGTTAGCTCATCATATGTAGAGTCTGGATGTTGTCTTGAGTAAAACCAAAACCATGATTCCGCTTTTCCTTTTAAAAGTACATTAAAACAACCTAATATCTGCTCTGACGTGTGCCTATTCCTCTTGCGCAGTGTGTCTACCTTAAAGAGAAAGTCTCCTACGTCCTGTGTACCATCAAAATAAACATTCCATTTATCTATGGAAATGGGTTTCATAACATTCGAACTATCCAACGGTTCTTTTAATATGGACGGCTGAGAAACGTCCTCCTCTCTTCCATCCAAGTGTATCTGACGATTTGGTGTTGCATGTAAAATCCGCGAAATATTAGCATTAAGATTAGTGGACTGGTGACCACCTAGTGCGTCAACTAAGGTCCTTCGCAAATTGTTCATCTCTTCTACTAATGACCGCTGATTAATTGACAGTATCCTTTCTAACATTGCCTCCAACCCACCTAAAGAGCCTGCGTTCCCGCCAACCGCCCCTTGCTGTTGATTAAGACTTGGATCGTCCGGCATTATGTCTACCGTGCTTTGCTGATCTATATCTTCGATGTGATTCGTTTTACTCCTAGTTCTATTTGCAATCGAAGCTATGTCCAATCTAGGTCTAATAACAGAAGGATTTTGAAAACCCTCTTCGTCTATTGTGTAATTTATTTCGGTGTCACTTAACGAATCTTCTCCCTTATTTAATCTTTTAGATTTACGTCTTCTAACTGACATACCCGTGTAACAATAATAGTGTTATTAAATAAAGTCATAAAAAAAAACGGGAATGGTGCATTGCTTTTTCAAGATGATCAGTAATGGGGTGTATGAAAACTAATATTTTATAGAAATTCACCAAATAGTATCTCCCTCCAGCAGAATAAATAAAAATTAATTGGAATATGTAAAATAAAATTTTCTAAATGTCGCTAAAGCCAACTCCTAAGTAATCAGAATTGAAGCTTGACTGACACCATCGAAAACAAAACAAAACTATTGACTCTAATTTGAATTTCAGATGTGGCCATCGCAAATCTGTTGCAGGATAAAAAACTTTTGAGTTCTACAAACAGACTAACAAACTTTCGATGTCCGTAGACTTTTTGGTTACAGCTGATTGAAGTTATTATCCCTCAATAGGTATACACGAAAAGTAAAAAAAATATAGGGAGTGTAAATTGCTTCATAAAGGTCAAGGTATTAATACATTGATCCTAGACTAATCTACAAGAAAAATTACTAAAATCGAATTCGTCTTAATGCGAACCTCGTTGGGCGCCATCTCTTTTGTTGCCTTAAGTTCTGAATATGTATAAAATTTTCCTTTTCTTTAGCTTGGTCTGCTTAGAATGTAAAAAAAAAAAACTTAGCTCGCCGGATAGGGGAGGGTCCTTTGACCTTGCTGAAAGAGCTTCTGAGACAACAATAAGAACTAAAAATCGGTACATCCTAAGACTTTAAAACAAATGAACATAAAAGGGATCTGAAACTATGGCAATAAAATTTAAGAATACTATTTAGCTTGTTCTATGAGGACGAAAGATGTTGTTATCGCCCAGGACACTTTACAAATGATAACCCACCCTCTACTCTTAATGAATTTCGTGTCCGTTGAATGCTAATATCCATTTCCCTAAATCGGTCTATAACCACGAAATTACTTTACCACATTACCATTTATCTTGCAACGCACCATTCCCATATCGGAAAATATTTATCTCATGTTTCAATTCATTATTATTTTATTAAAAAAAATCAAGTATAACTGTTAAATCTATTGCTAATTTAAGCTTAGAAAATATAAATCGACCGTATACTTCTGTATACGAAATAATAAGAAACTAATATCAAATTTGGCTCATTCGAAGGTTCCTCTAAGTACAAAAAAAATCGAAAACATAAAGGCTTGACTTACGTTTTTAGATCCTCATATTAGGATAACGATAATCTGTAATAAATGGAAATTGTTGGACCAAAAATGTTTCCACGGCCGTAGTATTCTGCAACGATGCATTGAGCTCAATCCATACGTATTCTGCAATATATTCCAAATAAAAATTTCATTAAAATATTCCAACAGAATCAATCATCGTTTAGCATTAACAAGAGAAAATAAATACTTAACTAGCATGCCCCCATAATCCAAACAGATTTTTGGGCTATATAAAGAATTTACATAGCAAATTCTCTCAAGCACTTTATGTTGTTATTCTTTTTATCTTTTTTTTTGTAATTAGGAATATAAAGTGAAGCCTGGCTTATGCCATTAAAATTAGAACTGTTATACTACGAATAAAAAAAAAACAATGCAATAAAAAAAAGCTTTATGTTAAATACTTCATTATTCTATGTTATTAACATTCCTTAAGCAAAAGTGAGTGACTTAACAGGGCTGCTCTCAATCTTTTAGTCCGGAAGTGTGCGGAACTATCAAATTACAAAGATCCCTAGGCCTGCAATTGTTATTGGTTTGTTGTTGATGAGAAAAAAACTGGTATGCGGGGGATCATAAAAAGTCGTTGCTTGTTGTTGTAAACGCAGTGTTTTTTTTTTCTTGTCTCCGCTTTAGGCAAGACAAAATTTGAAATTTGGTGTTGAGTGGAATGTAATGACTTTTATGATTTTTCTGGACATATGCTTCTTTGCGACCCTTTTTACCATGTGTTGCTATGCTATATTTTTTTTATAAAGCGTAAGATCACAAAACACTTTTTCGTAACCCATAGGCGGCCGCAAAGTCAAAGGTGATTTGAATGATTGCAAATTTTTTTTTCTGGTGCCTTGGCGTAATTTCTTTCCACAGATTGTAGTAACTCTCGGTCATCTATTTTAAAGCTTCAATCCACATTCATCACAGTACCGGTTAAATTAATTTAGTTAGCCAAAGATAATAATCTTTGGCTAACTGCCTATTTGTATCAAAAAAAGTCTATTAGCAAAGATTCACTTATTCTTCACAATTTCTCTGTAAAAAAAAATACCTTTACACCTTCCTCACTAGTCGTGTAGATCGGGTAAATTTTAAACACTTTAAAAGATATTTCAGAGCGATCAACTGATTATTCCAAATTAATATTTTTTTTCAATTCCAAAACTTTATGGTATAATTGACTGGCAGCGGAGGTGCACGTTTACTTCGAGGTCGAGGAAAGGAAAGAAAGAATCGAAGCACGCTGATTGGCATAAAAAACGATTGAGTGTTGCCGTTTTAATCGAATACACATGGACATATTTCTGTTCCCATTTGAAATTAAATCATGCCACTCTTGCTCAATCAACCACCTGTGGTTGCTGACGAAGTCGTTAGTTTTAAACTTAAAATGTACCATCTCTCGTAGGATATTTGTATAAAAAAAATAAGTGTATCTTAGGCCAAATTTTAAATAAAATAAATCCTTAATCTTTTGGAGAAGTAAAAAAGAAAAATCTTACAAACAAAAAAAAAACTGCAACAGAATTGCGCCCTCCAGATGCTCAAGAAGTCAAGATCCAAGATCGGTTAACATGGCAGCTATATCAGGTTATGGACCGATTTGAATCATACTTAGCACAGTTGTTGAAAGTGATACCAAAACACCATGTGCAAAGTTTCAGCAAAATCGTATAAGAATTGCGCCCTCTAGAGGCTCAAAAAGTCAAGACCCCAGATCGGTTTATATGGCAGCTATATCAACACATGCACCGATTCAGCACAGTTGTTGAAAGTCATTATAAAACACCTCATGCAAAATTTCAGCCAAATCGGATTAGAATTGTGCATTCTAGAGGCTCAAAAAGTCAAAGCCCGCGATCGGTTTATATGGCAGCTATATCAAAGCATGGACCGATTGGTCCATTTACAATCCCAACCGACCTACACTAATAAGAAATATTTGTGCAAAATTTCAAGCGGCTAGCTCTCCTCCTTCAAAAGCTAGCGTGCTTTCGACAGACAGACGGATGGACGGACATTGCTAGTTCGATTTAAAATGACATGACGATCAAGAATATATATAATTTATGGGGTCTTAGATGCATATTTCGAAATGTTACAAACAGAATGACAAAAATTAGTATACCCCCATCCTATGGTGGAGGGTATAAAAATTGGGAGCTGTATTTTATTTTGAACCAAATTTAATGGACTTCGATGGAAGTTTTCAGATGGATTATAAACGGACATTGTACTAAAAAATGGCAATTTTGCAAACATCTTTCCCTAGTGTGGGGATTTTGGGTGTTTTCATTAAGAAATGTTGCCAAAATTTGTACTCATTTTTTTTTTAAAGATATTCATCTACAAATTTGTGAGAAATTAGAACGATGTCTTGAGTAGTTTTGGTTTTATGATATTTTCAATTTGAATTTTATTTTTCACCATTTTGTAGGGCCGAGGTGGCCCTACTAGTGGGCCCCTGGGACTTCTAGGGCCCTGAAATTTTGCATATAACTGAATAACACCTCAGCTATAACCCTGTTATTTTCATGAAGATATTCTCTATCCGCTTCCAAATGGCAAACTTATTTCCATTTATTTTTTCCCATCCCACTGTGCGGCGTTTTAAATAATTGTCCTAAAAATAAAATAAAGCATTCTAATTTTTTACTTACACAAACTTAAGGAAGCTCCAATAATTGGCACGACCACATTACTTGCTGGTAGTCCTTTAGCAATGGCCACATATATCATATACACTAGGTTAAGTACATTGTAGAATATAAAGATGTAGGTAGTAACCAACCAAGGTGTCAGCAGTAGATGGCGTTCCTATAAAGAGAACAGAATATATTAAACACTTGTTAATTAATGATAAGAATAAAATGAATCATAGACTAAACCATACCAAATGGGTCAACAAAGAATATGTTGAGCAAACAATTGTTTTATCAATAAAGTGCCCATTTGTGAATCTACAAATACTTAAAACAATAAAGAAAATAGAGCAGGGAAAAATAAAATAAAAAATAAAGTAAAATAAAATCAAAAAAAAAATAAAATAATAAAAAAAATAAAATAAAATAAAACAAAACAAAACAAAACAAAATAAAATAAAATAAAATAAAATAAAATAAAATAAAATAAAATAAAATAAAATAAAATAAAATAAAATAAAATAAAATAAAATAAAATAAAATAAAATAAAATAAAATAAAAAAAATAAAATAAAATAAAATAAAATAAAATAAAATAAAATAAAATAAAACAAAATAAAATGAAATCTTATATATACAAATCAATTTCGATTTATCCAAATTTCGAATGAGATACCTAGGGGGGCCACCCCACACCCAAAACCTACCAAATAAATATTTAGACCCATTACGACAATATGTGACTCAAATGAAAGGTATTTGCGAGTAGAATACGAATCTGATATCCAAATGTGGAACCAAGTTTCTGGGAGACCACCCCTTCCCCAAAACACCCCCAAAAAGGAATTATTTACTAACCATGTCAATATGGGGCTTAAATAGAAGGTATTTGAGTGTAGAAGACGAATCTGATATGTTGGGTGTTTGTGGAGCCGCCCGTCCCAAAACACCCCCCAAAGAGGACAAATTTACGACCATATCAATATGGGGTTCAAATGAATGGTCTTTGGCAGTAAAGCACGAATTTGATATCAATATTCGGGAAAAAGTGTCTATGGGGCCACCCCACCCCCATAACACAACCATATGGGACGTATTTGCTGACCATTCAATATGATGTTGTAATAAGAGATATTTTGGAGTAGAACACGAATCTGATATATATTTTCAGGATCACTGAACGTCCGCCCAAAACCGGTCATCTTGGCCGACTACGGAAGTATGGGGCTCAAATGAAAGGTATTTGTCAGGAACAACGAATGATAGATGGTCACAAAGAGGGGCTGTGAGCAATCCAAAACTATATGGCCTAATCTAGACTAAGAGGTCTACCGCTTTGCTGTCTTTGGCTAGAACAGACGTCTCAGTTATTGTGTCCGTCATGACAGGTCACTGTCTAATCGGAAAACATGCCGACAGACTGAAGGTTGCCCGTAACGACTTTTGCTGAAGCTGTGAGAACATCGAAGAAGAAGAGACTATAGAACACCTTCTGTGTGTGTCTCCCGCACTAGCAGCCAAAAGGAGTTCAACTTAAGGTTCTCATTTCTTTGAGAACATTTCTGATTTAGCGGATGTGAACATTCGCAAGTTATTGGGCTTCTTAAAGCGATCTGGATGGTTCAACAGTAGGAACTAGAAGGCATCTTCCTTATTCTGCTCCTGTGGTATCACAATGGACGAAAATGTCTAAATGAGTTTGATAGCAGACTGCCACTTAAACCTAACCTAACCTAACTTATTTGTGAGTAAATTACGAATATGACATTAAAATTTGTGTGGTGGCGCTTTATCTCCTAAAAATGCCTCAAATAGGTTAATTGACCTATTAAGACAGTAGGGGATTAAGTGACATTAGTTCGATATAAAAATTTGTCCTTGTGGCAGAAGTAGTGCGGCGCACAACCCACTTATAGACGCCCCCCACCAAATGGTTGTACCGACCTATCTTAACAATATGCGGTTCAAATGGTAATACTTGGGGTTCGGGGGTGATACTTGGGCCTGAAAAAATATAAGCATCGTGCTCTTCTCTCAAATACCATTTATTTAAACCCCATATTACCATTGGTTTTGAGGGGAGTCTGCACGATGAGGCGTCCCCCAAACACATGGCTACAAATTGTTTATCTAATCTCAAATACCTTTCATTTGAGCCACATATTGGCATGGTCGAAAAATGTTTACCCTTTGGGGGTTGTTTTGGGGAAGGGGTGATGCCCTAAATACATGGTCCTATATTTGGATATCAAATTCGTATTCTACACCCAAATAACTTTATTTGAGCCACATATTGCGATGGTCAGTAAAAAATTACTGTTTGTGGGGTATTTTGGAAAAGTGGTAGACCCTTAGAAAATTGGTCCCCAAAATGGGTATCAATTCTTGCTCTACCCCCCAAATCCTTGCATTTAAGCCCCACATTGAACTGGTCGGAAAATATGCCCGATTTAGGGGTGTTTTGGGGAGTGGGGTGGTCCCCCAAACACTAAGCCCTGAAAATATATCAGCAATGTGCTCTATGCTCATATATCTATATATCATTTATTTGAACCCCATATTGCCATTGCCCTCAAAATTGGATATCAAATTCGTTTTCTAATCTCATTTAAACTCCTTATTGCAAAAGTCAGCAAATATGTCCCATTTGGGGTATTGGCCCTAAAAACTATGAGTACTTAGTTCCACTCTCTTTAAGACCCAAATTGTCTTGGTGAGCAAATACGTCCTATTTGGGGGTTGTTATGGTGGTGGGACGTCCGCTAGACAGTTGGCTCCTAATGTTGATATCAGATACGTGGTTTACTCCCACTTGCCTTTAATTTGAGCCCCATATTTCTATAGTCGACAAACATGACCGTCTTGGGGGTGTTTTGGGAGATGGGCTGCCACTCAGTGAGTTGGCCTTGAAAATATATATCGGATTCGTGTTCCACTTTAAAACCCCTCTTATTTGAGCCTCATATTGCAATGGTCTGCAAATACTTCCTATTTGGGTGGTGTTATGGGGGTGGGGTGGCCCCATAGACACTTTTCGCGAACATTGATAATGAACTCGTGCTTTACCTCCAAAGAACTTTCATTTGAGCCCCATATTGCTATGGTCGTAAATTTGTCTTCTTTGTGGGTTGTTTTTGGTGAGAGGCGGCCCCCCAAACTCTTGGTCCCATTTCAGATTCGTATTCTGCATTCAAATATCTTTTATTTAAGCCCCATATTCCCATAGTCAGTAAATAAGTCCTGTTTGGGGGGTGTTTTGGGAAAGGGGTGGACCCCCAGAAACGTGGTCCCACATGTGGATATCAGATTCGTATTTTACTCACCAATACCTTTAATTTGAGTCCCATATTGCCATGGTCGGTAAATATTCCCGATTTAGGGTTGTTTTGGGGCTTGGGGTGGTCCCCCTAGCACTTGGTCCGACAATTGGATATCACATACGTTTTCTTATCCTAAATACCTTTCATTGGATTCCCATATTGTCGTGATTGGTCTAAATATATGTTTGGTAAGTTTCAGGGTGGGGCAGTCCCCCTAGGTACCCGATCCGAAATTTGGATACCAAATTTTTATTTTTAGGGTACTATATGAGAGCACAAAATTTCGCTTAAATCGCACCACCCATCTCCGAGATCTGGCGTTTCTGAAAATTAGAGTAAGGGGGAGGGTCCGCTCCCCCTTAAGATATCAAAAAATGCAGTACCCTATTTTTACCAGGGGATTATTATGCACCATCTGTGAAAATTTCAAGAAAATCGGCTCAGCCATTTCTGAGTCTGTAAGGAACGCACAAACAAACAAACAAACACAAATTGATTTTTATATAATGGGTTGCCCAAAAAGTAATTGCGGATTTTTTAAAAGAAAGTAAATGCATTTTTAATAAAACTTAGAATGAACTTTAATCAAATATACTTTTTTTACACTTTTTTCTAAAGCAAGCTAAAAGTAACAGCTGATAACTGACAGAAGAAAGAATGCAATTACAGAGTCACAAGCTGTGAAAAAATTTGTCAACGCCGACTACATGAAAAATCCGCAATTACTTTTTGGGCAACCCAATATAAGAAGATTACTTTGTGGCAACAGGTGAAACAACAAATTATTATTAAAGGTTTAGAAAATTACAAGGTCCGATCAAAATCTAACCGCTGTTCTAAATCTTTTCTAAAAGTAATAATTTATTCTTCAAAATTTATCGCGTCCCCTTTAAAGTAATGCTAACATCGCCCTTCCGTTTGTAAATCATCGAATAAATGATCTGAGATCCAACAAAGTATATATGAGGAAATTGTTAGTATTATGAAATTAAGATTCAATACAACATTTTTGAGTGTAAACAATCCATTGCTATTGTTACACATCACACAGTGGGCCAAATGGCAAAAAAATTGGAAATAAGTCTACAACTTTTTATCTGTTGATTTTAGCCATACAAAATGTTCTAGACATTTGTAGAGGAGGACATAGGCTTTCAGAAAAGTGCTGTTGTTGGTCCATATCTTTAATACAGGGTGAGCTACAGGGTGTCAAAGTTGACCACTTTTGACTTCTCCAAGCTTCTGGGGGCCATAACTTTTGATCTACTCAACCGATTTACATGATTTAGGACTCTAGAGAAAGAGCTTGACAAGATCTAAAAAACTTATGCATAAAGTACCATGCCATCGTGTACTGTTAAGGAGTTATGAATTGTTTAATTTTAAAATATGAAAATTTGGCCTTGGTTTTTTTCAGTGTTTTTTAAATAACTCCGTCAATTTTAAAGCTATAAACTTCATACTTCACACAAATTATGCCAGCATATGTGTGCATAAAATACAAAAGGAATCACGTGAATATCTTTGGCGGTTTAAAAATGGCATCGTTTTCAATATGAAAAATATTTTTTTTGTCAAAAAATTGCAAAATTTTTCAAAAAAGATACTCCCATTTCCTTTAAGTTTTCGCAAACTTTGGCCATCAAAGCATTATCATTTCTTTCCATTTTCACAAAGTCGAGGTATTAAGAAAAGTTTTAAGTGCTAATTTGGCTAATTTCGATATCAAACAACACCGTTATCTTAAGACCAAAATGGCCAATTTTTTTACTAAACTTCAAAAGTTTCTCACTGGAAAAAAAGTTCCACGGGGATTTTTTCGCTTTTTTTGAACTTAAATGAAAGCTTAAAATGTTCCCAACATTTTAAGGTATGTCTCGCCATATCCTAGCCATAAATGAGATCGTAGCGATCAAAATACTGAAAAAAGTCAATTTTCAAGTAGTGCTATATTCATTGCTAAAAAACAAGTATTACGTCACATTTTATTGCAAAGATGTTAAATAAACTTTTATTTGGTAACACTTCTTCTACAAAACACAAAAAGAATCATGGAAATATCTCTATTCTATTCCATTTTATGGAACCGGCAATAAAAAAGTCAATTTTTCAAAAAAGTCGAATTTCCCAAATTTTGTTTTTGTTGTCCTAATTGCACATGACACACTATAGCCATATTTACGCAACATACCTTATCGTAAAGGAAATTTTCATACCTTTCCAACGATGTATAAAACATTTCTCAACTCGGATTCTATCTACTCTAAAATTCATTTACACTTCATTAAACTCTATATAAAAATGTCTATTTGTGAAATGGAACCTTATATGGGGCCTACACTAAAACATTGATAGATTTGCCCAGGGTTTACAATACAAATGTGTTAGAATAAAAAAAGGTCTCCTGCCAAAGTTTAAAAAAATTGGAATAAAAATATGTGTTTTAGAGCGAAAACACTTCGCATCGGCGTGCGTTTGTATAGTACCTACATCTATTTTTAATGTAAGCTGATGATTTTTGAATAAAAAGTAACCTAGAAATATACCTGCATATATATATATATTTGTGTTAAGATTTGATGCAGACAAATGTTACCTGTTTCGCTATGTCGAATTCCCAGGAAATCCACCGTATCAATGAATGTGAAAAAACCTACCCATAAAAAATTCATTGTCATTTTTTTTAACCAAATTCGAGTCCAGGTAAATAATTATAGAAGAGTAAGTAAAAAGAGGCACTTTGGACCCCTTTTTACGATTGCGTCTGATACCTGAAATGGGTCATTAATTGTGAATATATTGCATAAATATTTGAACAAAATCCAAATTTTCTTCATTATATTTTGTAGAGGCGTAAAGGACATTTATAAGTTATGGAAGTCATACTGAAGTATTCCACTCTTTCGAAAATTGTATGGGACATCAAAAATGATTCCAAATCATACACGGAGTCATTTAAGGAACTTGTTTACACTTTGGACCACATATATGGAATAAGGCTAAATAAAGACGCTTTAGACAAACTTGAAAAATTCTACAAATCATTTGAGAGAAGGTTGCCAGAATGTTCATTCGCAAAAATCAAGTTTTTCAAAATGTATGAGAAGTGGCTGAAATCGGATCTACTTATTGAAATTAAACCGCTGATTCCCGGCCGGCCTAGCAAAGCATACGACGAAGTTACGGAGAAAACCAAAAAGAAAAAACAAGAGGAACTATTGGCGGCACATCCGCCAAATTTAATAAAAGATACGTTCAAAACAGCATTGTTAAAAACACAACCAAAAAATGTTGGACGAATTGTCGATGTTTTACCATTAGCATCTCCGAAAAGGGTAAAGAGAATGGTAGAAAGTATTCCAACTCCAAAATCGACTACAGAATTCACGGAGGAAGATGCACTGGCCCTGATTTTGAACCTAGGCCTCTCAAGAAACAAATACTCAACAATGAGGAAGGCTCTTCGTGAAAAAGGATGGGGTTGTTTACCCTCAAAACATAAATTGTACAACACCAGGACGAAAATGGTGCCATCAAATATATACGTGGACGAATTAAAAGCAAGAGTGAAACTTGCTGATCTTGTTGAAAATACAGCTGTTAGAATTATTTCTAATTTTACTGAAGAACAGTTGAACACATGTAATAATTCCGAAGTGGTTTTGATCAGCAAATGGGGTTGTGATGGATCATCTGGATTTTCCGAATATAAGCAACAAACAGAAATAGATACCAACTTCGCATCAATTTTCATGGCATCATTAGTACCATTGAGAATGAGATTGTACAAGGACCAATCTTCATCGTCGAAAGAAAATGCATTTCAAGATATATGGATAAATAGAACACCTGGGTCAAAATATTTATGTCGCCCAATTCGGTTTGAGTATACAAAGGAAGACCGGAACACAACACGATCTTTGGTGAACGAAATAAAGGAAGAAATTGCTGCATTACCCATGATTGTTATAAACCAATTGGGAAGAAATATAAAAGTTTCGTTTCAACTACAACTCACTATGATCGATGGAAAGGTGGCAAACGCATTAACTGGCGTTATGTCCAATTGGAGATGCAATATTTGTGGCAAGAAGAATGGGCAATTCGAGGACAAGTCTGATGAAAATTTAGTAAACGAAAATGCGCTCAATTTCGGTATTTCGCCCCTGCACTGTAGAATTCGATTCATGGAGTATTGTTTGCATTTATCGTATGACCTTAAATATCGGACTAGCCCTGGAAACCGCGATGTCTCTGCTAGAAACAACCAAGATCTTCACAAAATGAGGCAGGAAGAGAAGAATCGAATCCAGTTGGAGTTTAAACAAAAGGGACTTATAATAGATAAACCTCTTTACGGATACGGAAGCACAAATGATGGCAACTCGGCAAGGCGGTTTTTTGAGGACCCCGTATCGACATCTAAAATAACCGGTCTTGATGAACACTTGCTAAGACGATTCAAAGTGATTTTGGCTGTAATCAATAGCAAAAAGATGATAAATTCAACCAAATTTGAAGCTTATAGTAATGACACAAAAAACATTTTATCTGATTTATATTCGTGGAAAGCTTTAACACCGACAGTACATAAAGTCTTACATCATGGCAAGGAAATTGTGGAATACAACATACTTCCGTTAGGAGAACTTACAGAAGAAGCTCAGGAATCCCGTAATAGAGATGTTAAACAGTTCCGGCTTTTCAATACCCGAAAGAGCACCAAATTTAACCAAAATTATGATTTACTTCAATATTTATTGTTATCGTCTGATCCGGTACTATACAGCATCAGAACTAAATGGCTACCAAAAATATGTGACGATATAGATAAGGACGATCCCGATGCCATTCAAATTAAAGAGCTTTTAAATTTTGATACCTTAGATTATTTGGTAGAGAATAAAATCAAATAATACAAAACTAAAATGCTTTTTTATTTTGGGAGTAGCTAATATACATATAAACGCACGCCGATGCGAAGTGTTTTCGCTCTAAAACACATATTTTTATTCCAATTTTTTTAAACTTTGGCAGGAGACCTTTTTTTATTCTAACACATTTGTATTGTAAACCCTGGGCAAATCTATCAATGTTTTAGTGTAGGCCCCATATAAGGTTCCATTTCACAAATAGACATTTTTATATAGAGTTTAATGAAGTGTAAATGAATTTTAGAGTAGATAGAATCCGAGTTGAGAAATGTTTTATACATCGTTGGAAAGGTATGAAAATTTCCTTTACGATAAGGTATGTTGCGTAAATATGGCTATAGTGTGTCATGTGCAATTAGGACAACAAAAACAAAATTTGGGAAATTCGACTTTTTTGAAAAATTGACTTTTTTATTGCCGGTTCCATAAAATGGAATAGAATAGAGATATTTCCATGATTCTTTTTGTGTTTTGTAGAAGAAGTGTTACCAAATAAAAGTTTATTTAACATCTTTGCAATAAAATGTGACGTAATACTTGTTTTTTAGCAATGAATATAGCACTACTTGAAAATTGACTTTTTTCAGTATTTTGATCGCTACGATCTCATTTATGGCTAGGATATGGCGAGACATACCTTAAAATGTTGGGAACATTTTAAGCTTTCATTTAAGTTCAAAAAAAGCGAAAAAATCCCCGTGGAACTTTTTTTCCAGTGAGAAACTTTTGAAGTTTAGTAAAAAAATTGGCCATTTTGGTCTTAAGATAACGGTGTTGTTTGATATCGAAATTAGCCAAATTAGCACTTAAAACTTTTCTTAATACCTCGACTTTGTGAAAATGGAAAGAAATGATAATGCTTTGACGGCCAAAGTTTGCGAAAACTTAAAGGAAATGGGAGTATCTTTTTTGAAAAATTTTGCAATTTTTTGACAAAAAAAATATTTTTCATATTGAAAACGATGCCATTTTTAAACCGCCAAAACCGCCTTTTGTATTTTATGCACACATATGCTGGCATAATTTGTGTGAAGTATGAAGTTTATAGCTTTAAAATTGACGGAGTTATTTAAAAAACACTGAAAAAAACCAAGGCCAAATTTTCATATTTTAAAATTAAACAATTCATAACTCCTTAACAGTACACGATGGCATGGTACTTTATGCATAAGTTTTTTAGATCTTGTCAAGCTCTTTCTCTAGAGTCCTAAATCATGTAAATCGGTTGAGTAGATCAAAAGTTATGGCCCCCAGAAGCTTGGAGAAGTCAAAAGTGGTCAACTTTGACACCCTGTAGCTCACCCTGTATTAAAGATATGGACCAACAACAGCACTTTTCTGAAAGCCTATGTCCTCCTCTACAAATGTCTAGAACATTTTGTATGGCTAAAATCAACAGATAAAAAGTTGTAGACTTATTTCCAATTTTTTTGCCATTTGGCCCACTGTGCATCATCAGTAAAATTATTTGCATGCTACGTTGGCGAGAATGGATTACAAGAAGAAAACAGAAAAATCTTAAGATGAAGAGTACAATAACAAACAAAGCATTAAATACTGCACGACTTTTGGTGTTTCCTATCTTTGACTTTAAGAACACCATAAAAGCAGCTCCAATTCATTACCCCCTTTCCCACTGCCACGCGTACTTACCTTAACAGTGCCCACAATAAGCAAAGACGATGCAATGACATTTGTCACATTGACAGTCAAGTAAACACTGAGGGCGATGATAACAGCTGCAACAGCAAATGAAAAGCAAAAGAAAACCAGAGAAAAATCGAGATAAAGGAATTTTGAAAAACAAACATATGGTGGAATTTCGTGAGACTTCCTCTGGATGGGAGGAAGTTTTTACGCTTTTATACTTACCGGTCTTGAGGCCCACATCATCCACGGTATCAGTGTCAATTTGTTCTTGAACAATTTTTATCACATCATCCAAACGCGTAAAGGCCACAATCAATATGATGGTGGAGAAAATCGAGCCCACCAAATTGATCCACCCGATCACAATGCCCACTGTGGACAAACGGAAGCCACACAAACTATTCATTGTTCACCGCACGAGACAAACAGTCCAAGAGAGCAAAACAAAATTCTCGAATTTCACAATGTTAGCAATGGGTTTTAGTATTGACTGTCAAAAGGGTATTATTTTTAATTATTTTTTTTTATCTAGTTATTAACGTATTTATTTTTTTATCTGTAAATCGATAGCGGCTCTTGCGCTTAAAACGTCCGTTTCGAATTGTACGAAAATGTCAACTAATTGAAATGTCGTAGTTGTTATTGAATCGAGCCACAAATGAAAGCTTTTGAAATAAACACCCTACTCTGGGGTGGCACATATTTTTAATTGGATGGCCAATACGTCATTAACTTGAAGGTGTAAAAAGCAAGTATACTACTTAATAATAAAATTTTGAGAAACTGTTGCAAATAGTTAGGAAAGGAAAATAAAAACAAGAACATATATTGGATTGCCCAAAAAGTAATTGCGGATTTTTTAAAAGAAAGTAAATGTATTTTTAATAAAACTTAGAATGAACTTTAATAAAATATACTTTTTTACACTTTTTTTCTAAAGCAAGCTAAAAGTAACAGCTGATAAATGACAGAAGAAAATATGCAATTATAGAGTCACAAGCTCTGAAAAATTTGTCAACGCCGACTATATGAAAAATCCGCAATTACTTTTTGGGCAACCAAATATATACACTCAACGAAATTTGCTATTCAAAATAGAAACAAGTTAAAAGGCGTTAAGACCTCGGTTATATATGTAAACCACCTTTCGTCATAATCCGGTAAAAAATGCATACTATATGCCCCCATAGCAGCTATATCGAAATATGGTCCGATTTAAGCTAAATTCGACACGGACATTGCGTGGTCTATTAAGTACAAATCATTGTTCAATTTTGTAAAACAAAATATTGGTCTTTTTCGTAGCCATATACAAATATAGACCTATCGGAACCATATACGACACAGATGTCGAAATGCCTAACATAAGGCACTGTGTCAAATTTCAGCGAAATCGGAATGTGTCTTTTATGGGACCAAGACCTTAAATCGAGAGATGGGTTATATGGCAGCTACATCCAAATCTGGACCGATCTGGGCCAAACTGAAGAGGGATGTCGAAGGGCTTAACACAACTCACAATCCGAAATTTCGGTGAAATCGTACAATAAATGCTCCTTTTATTGGCTCAAAATCTTAAATCGAGAGATCGGTGTATATGGCAGCTATATCCAAATCTGGACCGATCTGGGCCAAATTGCAGAAAATTGTCGAAGAACCTAACGCAATTCACTGTCCCAAATTTTGCCGAAATCGTACAATAAATGCGCCTTTTATTGGCTCAAAATCTTAAATCGAGAGATCGGTGTATATGGCAGATATATTCAAATCTGGACCGATTTGGACCAAATTGAAGAAGAATGTTGAAGGGCCTAACACAATTCACTGTCCCAAATTTCGGCGAAAAAAAAAACGGACAGTAAATGCGCCTTTTATGGGCCCAAGACCTTAAACCGAGAGATAGGTCTATATGGCAGTTATATCCAAATCTTGACCGATCTGGGCCATATTACAGAACGCTGTCGAGGGGCCTAATTCAACTCAGTGTTCCAAATTTCTGCGACATTGGACAATAAATGCGCCATTTATGGGTCCAAAACCTTAAATCGAGAGATCGGTCTATATGGTAGCTATATCCAAAACTGGACCGATCTGGAGAAGCAAATTTCAGAAAATCGGATAATAAATGTTGTTTTTATGGGCCTTATACCCTAAATCGGCGGATCAGTCTATATGGGGACATAGTCTGACCATCTGACCAAACCATCTTCGAACTTAACCTGCTTATGGATAAGAAAGTAATCTGTGCAAAGTTTCAGCTCAATATCTCTATTTTTAAAGACTGTAGCGTGATTACGACAGACAGACGGACGGACATGACTATATAGTCTTAGATTTTTACGCTGATCAAGAATATATATATTTTATGGGGTCTTAGACATATATTTCGAGGTGTTACAAACGGAATTACTCGATTAGTATACCCCCCTCCTAAGGTGGTGGATATAAAAAAAACTACTATCCCATTGTCGGTAGTCTTTTTGTTGGGATAACAAAAATTTTTGACTTCTCCACACATTGACTTGTCACTGCTCAATGTTAGCGTCACTGCAGGTCGATGATGCTTTATTTTATTTAGATTGAGTTCATTTTACTCGTTACTTTACTCTGCAGCTTTTTGAAAGCTTTCAAAGTTTTCAATTTACTCGTTGAGCTTTTTTTCGAATATTTGTTTTATTATGGCTCGTTGTTTCAAAGAAGAAAACAAAATACAATTGGAGGCAATGGTAATCTGCTACATGGTACATACTGCAGTAATGCATCGCTTATGGCAATGCACTTATATTAATACTTTTGAGTGAGAGGGGAGTATAGGTTAAGGGTGAGTCACATGGTAAACAAACAAACGAGAGAATATACCCTGTAGGAAATGTCAATGTTTATTTGCTTAAAATTTATATTTAGTAAAGAAAAAACTTTTATAAAAGGACATTCTTTGGAAAGCTAAATAATGATTCGGCAAAAGTTGCTGTGTCCAAATTCCTGAGGTCGGTTGAAGAAGACAATTCTTGGTGATAATGCTCACCAAGAATTGTCTTCTTCTGTCGTGTCAATTAAGTACAAACAAGAAGTTTAAAATATTTTCTTGAATTTGTACTGTAATAAAGTAATAAACTTATACTAGGCCACCGTAGCGCAGAGGTTAGCCTGTCCGCCTATGACGATGAATGCCTTGGTTCGAATCCTGTCGAGACCATCAGAAAAAATTTTCAGTGGTGGTTTTCCTCTCCTAATGATGGCAACATTTGTGAGGTACTATGCCATGTAAAACTTCTCTCCAAAGAGGTGTCGCACTGTGTCACTGTGCCCCTTATCATTGAGCTTAAACTTGAGTCGGACTGCACACATTGCTATGTGAGAAGTTTGCCCTGTTCCTTTGTAGAATGTTCATGGGCAAATTTTGCAATTTTTATCACAGCATCACTTGGTAAATTTGCATTTGTTATTTTCACAAAATCAATTGAGAAAACGATTTAAAAATAAAATAAATTATAGTTTGTCACCTGTCAATGAAAACAACGTAGACAAGATTGTAGACAATTTGTTGACAATTTCACATACATAGTAGACAAAAGTGGTGACTTGGGGACACTTAACTTCAGACTTCCTACAGGGTACCGATAGGCTAAGATGAAGGAAACTAAACAGAAAGCGATAGTGATTTCTGATAATGCATCTCACAAAAGGAACCGAACTGTGTGAGAAACATACGCAGGCATGTGCATCGTTCTAGTGTTTATGACTAAACAGGGGAGAAGAGAAAATGCAGTGGAGGTGAAGTAAAGAACACTCTAAAAGTTCAAAGGCCTTTGAATGTTTTGTGAATTGAAGTGTGTTGTTTCATTTTCCATGATTTATATATGGACACAAACATAGAATAGGACAATATTAATTATTTTCTCATTCGTTGCGTAAAACTAAAACCATAATTGATAGAAAAATATGGGGAAAATCTTGAGAACAGCCCTAAATGGTTAAATGGGGACAATTTGTGAAATATGGCAACTTTACTTCAAATAAGTTTTGTATGGAAAACTTGAAAAAGTAGGTTTATCTTCACCAATAGGGACATATAGAGGCTATTCGAAAACGGTTTTAAAAACTTGCTGTTAAATAATCTTCGCCCTTATAGGCAAAACAAAATTAGAAAACGAGAAAGGGCGCGTTTAGTTCGGCCGGTCCGAATCTTATATACCCTCCATCGCATTTGTCAAGTTCTTTGCCCGGTGTTTCCTAATAGGCAAACAAAGGATAACGGATACGATTTGCCATATTATTAAAGCTATATCAGGTAATGGACCGATTCAGGCCGATCTTGGTTTGGATGTTGGAGTGAAAGTTATTGAGCAAAATTTCAGCCAAATCGGATATGAATCGAGAGATTGGTGTATTTGGGAGCTATATCAGGTTAAAGACCGATTTAGACCATACATGGAATAGTTTTTGGAAGACGAAACAAAACACTTCATTCAAAATTTCAGGTAAATCGGATAATAATTGCGCAAGTCAAGAAGTCACTATCCCAGATTGACTTCTATGGCAGTTTTATTAGGTTATGAACCGATTTAGATCATACTTGGCACAGTTGTTGAGAGTCATAACAAAACGCTACGTAGAAAATGTCAGCCAAAAGGGGTTACAATAGAGCTCTCTAAAAGCTGAAGAAGTCAAGATCCGAGATCGGTTTATATGGCAGCTATACTAAAACATTGATCGATTTGGTCCATTTTCAATACCAACCGAACTGAACTAGTGATAAGTTATTGTGCAAAATTTTAAGCACCCAGCTTTACTCTTTCGTGAAGACGATCAAGAATATATATACTTTGTTAAGTCTCATATCAATATTTAGCTGAGTTACAAACGGAATGATGAAATAGGTAATAGGTGAAACAATGTAATAAAAACAGTTTTGCAATTACTAAGAACAAAAAATCAGAGTTTCAACTACATCAGGTGGAGGATATGACCTAAACCTTCTGAATTCTTAAAATCGGGTGGTACTTCGTTATAAAGGCTTCGCTGATAAATCATTTGGTCGATTTACTATGTAACGTTATTCAAGAAACAAAACAAAATTATTTTTGCTTTAAGTACAATACTATGAACCAGACAACCGCAAGCGATGGCCTTTTCAGTGGTTTGCGGTGTACTCGTAATATCTATCTCCACCGCAATAGCTGCGGTGTTATGTTCATCACATTGATATGAGTGGCGTTCGTATAAACACTCGTACATTCATTTCTATACTTCGTGTACCACCTCATTTAACACGGTCTTTGTCCATGGCGGTGTTATGAGTGGATAGAAAACGACAATGGAAACACCGCTTTAACACAATACATTGAATCGAATCATTATTGCGGTATTGCTCTTGCAACTGTGAGATAGCCTTTTTATTTTATAAAAAAAAGTATTTTAATATTGCTTATATTTGAGTCGTTCCTGAATGCTAATTTCAACATATATTTTTTTTAATTTTTTTAAAACTTTTATGCTAAAAATAAAATTGCGGTATTTGCTTTGGTTTTGGCAAACACTCATCATGCCATCGCACATACAAGAGGGACATGAGCATGAGTATTTGCGGTGGTAGTCAAAACTCGGGCGCCGCTAGTTTTGCTTCATAGTGCTACATACACATACCCTTCAGCACCACTGCAAAATCATTTGTGTTTTTGTACAAACGTTAGATGCGTTCATTTAAAAAGGAAAGTATTATTGCGTGTCAATGCAGATGCAATATTCCGCTGCAGATCTCTGCTACGTGCACTAGCGCTAAATACTGCAGATATTCAATACAATGGCAGCCAGTTGTATTAAAATTTGGGTCAAAGTACCAATCGGGCCGTCCCAACCCCAAAACTCCCACAAACAGACATATTGGAAGTTAATGTCAATATGGAGCTCAAAGGAAAGGTATTTGGGAGAAGATTCCGAATCTGGCATACAAAACCAGATCGAAGTATAAGGGGTCACCTAACCCCCAACAACGCCTCAAATGGACTCGTTTTTTTTTGTTCCGTAGAATCAAAAAGGTTGAACCGGTTTTCTTAAAATGTTCACAGATTGTGTAAGTATGTCTGGAAGGTAACATCTTAGGCTATATAATTTTTAGATACCGGATGAGGGCGGTCCCGCTCCTTTACCCCAAAAACGCTAATTCAAAACCAAAAGTGAACCGATAGGCACAATATGGGTATCATATGAATGGTATTGGAGACTAGAAAACGAATACCGTATTAAAACTTAGGTCCGAGTATCCAGGCCGTCCCAATCAAAAAACTCCTCTGAACAGGTATATATGACGTTCATGTCAAAATGGATCTCATATAAAAAGTATTCGGCAGTAGGTTACATTTGGCATACAAAATTAGGTCCATTAATGGGAGGTCGCCCCACCGTGATTCGAAATGTCTGAGGTACCATCCCTCCCCTAAAAAGCACCTTTCATTACCCAAATTTTTCAAAAATACCAGATCTCGAAGATGAGTAATGCGATTCCTTCGACATTTTTTTTTTGTACTCTCGCAGTCAAAACAAAACATGGTTTCTATTGTTGGGGTCGGTGTCTCGGGGCCATCTAAAACACTGGTATATACACTAATCACGACAATATAGTGCTCAAACTAAAGGTGCTTTAGAAAAAAAGAAATTGATATCCAATTGAAGAGTCTTGTGTTTGGGGAACTTGATTGATTTTCGGGTAATTGATACTCATTTTCTAGACAAAGACCCTATGGTCCACCTCACCTTCAAACAGAACTTATTTACCGATCATGCCATTATGTATTTGAAAGTAGAGCACGAAGAGTATATTTACTTTAAGGGCCAAGTGTCTGGATGGCCACCCCACCCCCCGAAATACCCCCCAAACCGGAAATATTTACCAAAGCGGTAATATGGGAAAGGCAAAAGAAAGGCATTTGGGAGTGGAGTGAAAATTTACCCAGGAACCGAGAAGGGGCAAATTTCTCACACATCAATGAAAGTTTTCCGATTCAAGTTAAAACTCAATGATAAGGGTCTTTTTTATATCAGAGTTCAAATGGCGTGCCGAAGTGCGACACCTCGGCTAGTATACATAAAAAATGTAGACCTATAAGGCCCATCTACTTCGATGCCCGGCTATCGCAGCTAACAGGCTCAGGCACTTTAGTGGGGACACAATATAAGACTTGCACCAACTTAGGACCATGGAATGGATAATATTTAGGGATTTTGTGAGCAGCACGGAGTTTCTGACTTTGATTTCTTATTTACTTTTTAGTATTTAGAGTACGCAACAAGCCCATGACGGCCTAAATATGTGTGTATATAGGGACATGGGGTGAATTAATATCCGCACCCTTATTGTTCCCGCCATCGTAGAATGGAGGGTACTATAATCTCTTTATTCCGTTTGTAACCTCTGGAAATATTGATCTGCGACACCATATTCTTGATCGTCTCGGCATTCTGAATCGATCTACCCATGTCCGTCCGTGTGTCCATCCGTATGTCAAAACCTTTATAGTGCT
This sequence comes from Stomoxys calcitrans, assembly GCF_963082655.1. Taxonomy (NCBI): domain Eukaryota; kingdom Metazoa; phylum Arthropoda; class Insecta; order Diptera; family Muscidae; genus Stomoxys; species Stomoxys calcitrans. The sequence goes on from NC_081556.1 coordinate 122,224,432, forward strand.
CAAACGCTTAAAGTTAGTCGCTTGAAATTTTGCACAGATACTTCTTATTGATGTAGGTCGTTAGGGATTGCAAATGGACCACGTCGGTCCAGATTCGATAACAACAGAACGATCTTCCGATTCGAAATCTTGAGCCTTTACAAGCCACAATTTTTTTCTGATTTGGCACGAGTTGTTCTGTTACGAAATTCAACAATTTCTTCCAGTATGGTCCAAATCGGTCTGTAACCTGTTATAGCCCCATATAAACCGATCTCTCGATTTCCTGTCCAGAGCTCTTTGGAGCCGCAATTTTTGTCCGATTTGGATAAAATTTGGCATGACTTTTAACAACTGTGCCAAATACGGTCTAAACCGGTCTATAACATGATAAAGCTCCCATATAAGCCGATCTTCCGATTTGACATTATGAGCCATTGAAAGCCGCAATTCTTGTCCGATTTCGCTAAAATTTCGCATGTAGTGTTCTCTTACGATTTTCAACATTTGAGTCAAGTACGGCTGAAATAGGTTTTTAACCTGATATTGCTCCCATATAAACCAATCTCTCGGTTTCATGTCAGGAGCCCCTGGAAGCCGCAATTGTCCGGTCTGTAGCCGGACATTATCCGATTGTTGACCGATTTGTTTAAAATTTTGCAAGTAGTGTTCTGTTGCGACTTCCAACAACTGTGACAAGTACAGTTCGGTCTATAGCCTTTCTCCCGATTTGACATCTTGAGCCCATGAAAGCTGCAATATGTAGTCTTCTGTTATGACTTCCAAAAGCTGTGCCGAGTGCGATCCAAGTAGGTTTATAACCTTTTATAGCTCCCATAGAAACCAATCTCTCAATTTCATGTCCAGATCCCCCGGAAGCCACAGTTTTGTCCTATTTGGCTAAAACTTGGCACATAGTGTTCTGTTGAGACATTTAACAACTGTGTCAAGTCTGGTCCAAAGCGGTTTATAATTCTATAAACCGATCCCTCAATTATGCTTGTTTGGTTTCTAGGACGGGCCGAACTAAGCAGGTTTTAACTTATTTCAACTTTACCTAGCCATCTACATATAAAATGTAGACCCATGAAGCCCAAACATTTTTAAAGTTTTGCTACGTTATACTGTCGTAGTATCTTCCTCACTCTAGCTTGGAATTTCCCAATTTCTTAGACATATCATTTTATTATAAATTGTTACTTTAATTAAAAATGTAATGCAAAACCAATTTTTAAAAACATATTTTTGTGATATATTTTTGAAAACATTAAACAACTATCGCCACGTATAATCTGACGCTTGACTGCCGTTATAGATTGTTTGCAGCATTTCATCACCTGCAGCTCTTATCTTTCTGTAGAGGTTGAAGATTAGAATCCACAGAATACATTGAATAACTGTAAAAGAGTACATAAAAAAAATTAAAAGATTTAATTAAAGTAGGTATAACAAATTTTTATTTCTATACGTCTAAATATTTTAAATTGATATAGCCATGTACTTTTATCGAAATCACGATAGAGGGAGAACGAATAAAAATATTCACATGCAATTTTGCTCAGATACCATAAATAAATGGACCATAACGGTTCAGATTTTGATAAAGCTCTCATACAAAGCGGTCCTTCGACTTAACTCCTTAAGCCTCTAGTAGCCTCAATTTTTAAGTGATTGAGCTTAAATGTGATATGTGAAATGCGTTTTTGCCTTCCAATACCCACACCAATTTTATGTCTGACTAGGCTGAAATATGGTACGTGAAGTAGGATTTGAGTCTTTGGACGTTCCATTTGAAGTTAAAACAAAACTGGACTATAAGTGTTATAACAGATGTTGGACTTTTTAAATAAAAGAGCCGTAGGCTTGAAATGGGGTCTGAATCTGTGGATAGTCTTGGCTCTAAAGGACCGTGATTAGACCAATACCTACTTCGTTTCAGCAGGATAATGCCACAGGTTTAGAGCACATGTTGTCTTGGCATGGGCAGGCCTATGAGGACCACGCCGACAAGGACACTGTAGACTATTCTAAATATCAGACATACAAATTAAGTTTGAGGCAGCTTATGATCAAGGAGACTTAATGCGATGAAAGTGTGGATAGAGGACCATCGCGCTTTAATCGAAGCGACGATAGGAAACCTGATAGGATTGGAAGAGATTTCCGATCGGATACATGAGAAGACACTTGAGATCTAGTGCGAGACACAGTCTTGGATTAACGGAACTCTGGTGCTACAATGATGGATCAAAGCAAGAGGACATAGTGGGTCTGGACATTGAGAACCCAGGGACTGAGATCTGTTTCCGACTGCCTGACCATAATACGATCCTGCAGGCGCAGATTCAGAAAATCACTAAATGCGTGAAGTGGTATGGTGTTAACGCGAAAACGTCGTGTGTGCACATCTTTACAGACCAGGAGTGTAAGAAGGAGATAAACGCCTTCTCGGAGGTTGGCAAGATCCGCATTGTTTGGTGCCAGGCCATAGCGGAGTAAGTGTTAACGTCGTGGGCGATGAACTGTGGAACAGCGATACTGTCGGTAAAAAAGGCAAATTTGAACATGAACATTCCGTTAGGGAACAGGGTCATCAATGAGTGCTGTCCGATTTAACAACAAAAAAAAAACAAATTTTGCCCATAAACATTCCACTAAGGAACAGGGGCAAACTTCTCACATATCAATGAGTGCTGTCCGATTTAAGTTTTAAGCTCAATGATAAGGGGCCTCCTTTTTATAACCGAGTCCGAACGAAGTGCCGCAGTGCGACACCTCTTTGGAGAGAAGTTTTACATGGCATAGTACCTCACAAATGTTGCCAGCATTAGGAGGGGAATACCACCGCTGAATATTTTTCTGATGGTCTTGCCAGGATTCGAACCCAGGTGTTCAGCGTCATAGGCGGACATGCTAACCTCTACGCTACGGTATAGCCATGTACTTTTATCGAAATCACGATAGAAGGCGAACGAATAAAACTATTCTCTTGCAATTTTGCTCAGATACCATAAATAAATGGACCATAACGGTTCAGATTTTGATAAAGCTCTCATATAAAGCGGTCCTTCGACTTAACTCCTTAAGCCTCTTGTAGCCTCAATTTTTAGGTGATTGAGCTTAAATTTGATATATGAAATGCGTTTTTGCCTTCCAATACCCACACCAATTTTCTGTCCGATTAGGCTGAAATATGGTACGTGAAGTAGGATTTGAGTCTTTGGACATTCCATTTGAAGTTGAAACAAAACTGGACTATAAGTGTTATAACAGATGTTGGACTTTTTAAATAAAAGAGCCGTAGGCTTGAAATGGGGTCTGAATCTGTGGATAGTCTTGGCTCTAAAGGACCGTGATTAGACCAATACCTACTTCGTTTCAGCAGGATAATGCCACAGGTTTAGAGCACATGTTGTCTTGGCATGGGCAGGCCTATGAGGACCACGCCGACAAGGACACTGTAGACTATTCTAAATATCAGACATACAAATTAAGTTTGAGGCAGCTTATGATCAAGGAGACTTAATGCGATGAAAGTGTGGATAGAGGACCATCGCGCTTTACTCGAAGCGACGATAGGAAACCTGATAGGATTGGAAGAGATTTCCGATCGGATACATGAGAAGACACTTGAGATCTAGTGCGAGACACAGTCTTGGATTAACGGAACTCTGGTGCTACAATGATGGATCAAAGCAAGAGGACATAGTGGGTCTGGACATTGAGAACCCAGGGACTGAGATCTGTTTCCGACTGCCTGACCATAATACGATCCTGCAGGCGCAGATTCAGAAAATCACTAAATGCGTGAAGTGGTATGGTGTTAACGCGAAAACGTCGTGTGTGCACATCTTTACAGACCAGGAGTGTAAGAAGGAGATAAACGCCTTCTCGGAGGTTGGCAAGATCCGCATTGTTTGGTGCCAGGCCATAGCGGAGTAAGTGTTAACGTCGTGGGCGATGAACTGTGGAACAGCGATACTGTCGGTAAAAAAGGCAAATTTGAACATGAACATTCCGTTAGGGAACAGGGTCATCAATGAGTGCTGTCCGATTTAACAACAAAAAAAAAACAAATTTTGCCCATAAACATTCCACTAAGGAACAGGGGCAAACTTCTCACATATCAATGAGTGCTGTCCGATTTAAGTTTTAAGCTCAATGATAAGGGGCCTCCTTTTTATAACCGAGTCCGAACGAAGTGCCGCAGTGCGACACCTCTTTGGAGAGAAGTTTTACATGGCATAGTACCTCACAAATGTTGCCAGCATTAGGAGGGGAATACCACCGCTGAATATTTTTCTGATGGTCTTGCCAGGATTCGAACCCAGGTGTTCAGCGTCATAGGCGGACATGCTAACCTCTACGCTACGGTATAGCCATGTACTTTTATCGAAATCACGATAGAAGGCGAACGAATAAAACTATTCTCTTGCAATTTTGCTCAGATACCATAAATAAATGGACCATAACGGTTCAGATTTTGATAAAGCTCTCATATAAAGCGGTCCTTCGACTTAACTCCTTAAGCCTCTTGTAGCCTCAATTTTTAGGTGATTGAGCTTAAATTTGATATATGAAATGCGTTTTTGCCTTCCAATACCCACACCAATTTTCTGTCCGATTAGGCTGAAATATGGTACGTGAAGTAGGATTTGAGTCTTTGGACATTCCATTTGAAGTTGAAACAAAACTGAACTAGAATTGTTTCATTCAGGAGCTACAGAGAAGGCTAACTGATGTTGGGCATTTTAAACAACAGAGCCGTAGGCTTGAAATGGGGCCTGAATCTGTGGATAGTCTTGGTTCTAAAGGACCGTGATTAGATCAATACCTACATACGCTTCAGTAGGATAATGTCACAGCCGACGAGGACACGAGTGATTAATTGTGAGGCAGCCTATGATCATTGAGACTTAATGCGATGGAAGAATGGATAGAGGATAGGGGCAGGTCACACCATCGCGGTTTAATCGAAACGACGATAGGAATCCTGAAAGGATTGGAAGAGATTTCCGATCAGATACCTGAGAAGACACTTGAGATCAAGAGCGAGACACAGTCTTGTATTGACGGAACTCTGGTATTACCACGTCATGCTACAATGATGGAACAAAGCTAGAGGACATAGTGGGACTGGGTGTCTACATTGAGAACCCAGAGACTGAGATCTGTTTCCGACTGCCTGACCGTAATACGATCCTGCAGGCGCAGATTGAGAAAATCACGATATGCGTGAAGTGGTATGGTGTTACGCAATGCATGAAGTGGTATGGTCGTGTGTGCACATCTTTACGGACAGCAAACTAGTAATCAGGGTTCTAACAACGGTAAGACCAGTCTGGGAGTGTAAGAAGGAGATTAACGCCTTCTCGGAGGGTGGCACGATCCGCATTGTTTGGTGCCGGGCCATAGCGGAGTAAGTGGTAATTAAGGAGCAGACGATAACTGTCAACGATAAGTTTTGTTAACCTGAATACTTTCGGGTCGACGCAGTCTGCGTTAATATCGTAGGCGATGAACTGTAGAATAGCGATACTGTGTCGGTAAAAAAGGACAAATTTACCCATGAACTTTCCATTTAAGAACAGGGACATTAATGTGGCTCTCTATGAATCTTTCTCTATAGACAACATTTTTATGAAATTTTCATGAAACGTTCCCTAAATAGAATTTCCATGAAATTTTCTCTAACGATACAACTTTCATGAAAGTTTCTTTAAAGATAAAATTGAAATTTTATCCAAAGTCAATATTTTAAAGAAAAGTTTCTCCTTAGCCATATATAATCTGATCTGTACGAAGTAAAAAGGCGTTAAGTTCGGCCCGGCCGAACTTTGGATACCCACCACCTCGGGTATATATGTAAACCATATACTGTTTTTTTTTTGCTAGCTATTTTGCTAGCCACCCTAGCGCAGAGGTTAGCACGTCCGCCTATGGCGCTGGGTTCGAATCCTGACGAGACCATCAGAAAAAATTTTCAGCGGTGGTTTTCCCCTTCTAATGCTGGCAACATTTGTGAGGTTCTATGCCGTACAAAACTTCTTTCCACAGAGGTGTCGCACTGCGGCACGCCGTTCGGACTCGGTTATAAAAAGGAGGCCCCTTATCATTGAGCTCAAACTTGAATGGGACTGCACTCATTTGAGAAGTTTGCCTCTGTTCCTTAGTGGAATGTTCATAGGCAAAATTTGCTTTTGCTTCTCCAAGTTTAGACACGGATGTCGAAGAGCCTAACATAAGTTACTGTGTCAAATTTCAGCGAAATCGGATTATAAATGCGCCTTTTATGGGACCAAGACCTTAAATCGAGAGATCGGTGTATATGGCAGCTATATCCAAATCTGGACCGATCAAGGCCAAATTGCAGAAAACTGTTGAGGGGCGTGATTCAACAGATAGACAGACAGACGGACGGGCAGACAGACGAACGTACAGACAGACGGAAATGGCTAGATCGTCTTAGATTTTTACGACGATCAAAAATATATATATTTTATAGGGTCGGAAATGGATATTTCCATGTGTAGCAAAAGGAATGACAAAATGAATATACCCCCCAAACTTCGGTGATGGATGTAAAAAAACATACAGTATCACTGATATGTCTACATATGTTTGCATTGTTAGGTTAAGATTTTACCCCACAAATTTTAACCATGGGAAACATATTTAGCAACAATAGATCTTTGACCGAAAACCTTTTTACTACAAAAAGTTCGATTTGTAAAACATGATTTTTCAGTGGTGTATGTTGACTTTTCTGTGCAATTGTATATACTTTCCAGGCTCGGAAATGAATATGTCCATGTGTTGCCAACGGATTGACAACATTTATTCTTGCAGTTTTTATCACCAAAAAATCTTCGGCGAATCTTCTAAATGAAGATAACGTTCGCGGACGAACTCGTCTAAGAGTCGTAAACAATTCCCCAGTCCTGAGGAGTCGTGTCTTCAAGACTAATCTTCTGGAAGAGTGTTTGGCGAATCTTCTACATGAGTTACTAAAGAGTAAGTCAGAAGAATCTTGGAAGATCTTAGAATCGCGTAAGAATGGTGTGGAAGAGTAACAAATGAGTGTTTTGTAAGATTTATAAAAATACTCTTCTGGAAGAGTTAGGCATTACTCTCCTGGACGAGTAACAAATAAGTGTTTTAGAATGGTTATTAAATATTGTTCTAAATTAGTTGCGTCATTCGGAAGCATATCAGGATTTGTTGTTCATCAAAAACGAAACAACTTCGAAATAAACTAAAAAAAACAAGTAAGAGCGTGCTAAGTTCGGCCGGGCCGAATCTTATAATACCCTCCACCATTGATCGCATTTGTCGAGTTCTATGCGCGGTATCTCATTTTAGACAAACGAAGAATATTGAATAAGAACTGTTATGCTATTGGAGCTAATATCAAGTTATAGTCCCATTCGGACCATAAATGAATGCTGAACATTGTATAAGTCATTGTGTAATATTCAAACCATTTTAGACACGTATATTGAAGGTCATGAGCGAAGCCGTTGTACAAAATTTCAGCTAAATCGGATAAGAATTGCGCCCTCTTGAGGATCAAGAAATCAAGATCCCAGATCGGTTTATATGGCAGCTATACCAGATTATGGACCGATTTAAATCATACTTAGCACAGTTGTTGGAAGTGATTCCAAAACACCACGTGCAAAATTTCAATAAAATGGGGGTATACTAATCGTGGAGGGTATAAAAATGTTGTATTAGTCGTCATATTCGTCATACTAAGTACCAATCGTCATAGAAACCAAGTGAGAATTCTGATTGGCGTTGTGGTAGATGTCCATTTAAAAGAAAACATCGAATAACATGATTCAATACAACTCCTAAGCGCACCAGGTATGAAAATAATCTCTAGAAAAAATCTTCTGGACGATCATAAAGTAATGGTTTGCGCAATAGTGGTTGTGAAGAGTTGCTATAATTTCCGCACATGCAATAGATTGTCCAATGATAACCCAGAAGAGTGTTTCACGACTCATACGGACGATAATAACGCAATGGGTTGTAAGAGAATCGTGACGTAAAGTTGCCAAAACATCCTCATAGGCAATAAATTGCCCAATGGCATCGTAGAAAAGTGTTTCGCGACTCATGCAGAAGAAAAATCTCATAAAGATCTTCCAGAAGATTGTTTTTTTTTTTTCATCACGGGGAGGAATGCTCTTCCAAAATAATGAAAAATGTTTGCAGGGATGTACCCCTTTGTCCTTCGGTAATGGGTATAAAATGAAATACTTACATAAACATATGCCAATCATCAACAGCGCAATAGTCGGTGGAGTTGTGCTTATTTTGAAAGTAGCAGCTAGACGGACATATAAAATATAAATAAATAAAGCCACATTGAGGAGCATATATGTAATGAAGCTAATTAACAAGGGCATTAAAAGTCGATGAAGTTCCTGCAAATTAAACAATTTTATTAATTTGTTCTTTAAAATTTTCGTTACTTACCCTTGTAATACCAAGAATAAGAAAGAACGAAGTAATCACATGTACCACGCTAAGGACGAAGTATGAACAAATGGCAGCAATCACAACTGGGGAAATAATGAAATAAATTTTAATCAAAATCGAATTTTGGGGAAGTATCTAAAGGTTAATTAAAAGTTATTGTCTACAACAGCAATGGGCAAACAAACATATTGTTTTATATTAAGGTGTAATAGAAAACCCCGCGGGCTTAAAAGAAATTTTCAAATATGTAATTCTATCCATCATTGTAACGACCTTAAATTCCAGTGCCTTATTCTGATGAGTAGCAACTGGAAAAATTAGTAATCCAAAAATTCTAAGAATGTCGTTTTCTTTTTTTATCTGGTAATTGTGATTAAGTGGAGTTCACTTTTACACATTTACAAGAAATTCACATAAATATACGATGAATAATTCTGTGTATGGACTAAATTTCAAAATGTCTTTCCAAGTATTTATAGAAATAACGATCACAAACCAACAGAAACTTACTTACCTTCTCTAATGCCAAAATCTTTTTCTGAGATTTGTATTTGCTCTTCCACAAATTGCACGAGATAATCCAAACGTTCAAAGGCCACGGACATAAGAATGCCAAAAAGTAGGGCAACTATTAAGGAGAACCAGCCAATGACTAGGCACACTTTGTGCAAGCGACAACCACAAGGATCATTCATTTTTCTCCAAAAACTTAGATATGATTTTTGTTTTTTTTTTTTATGTAAATTAGAAATGATGCACTATTTAAAAATGTAACTCCAAATGAAAATTTAATTCACAATTTGAAAAAAATAATTAACTTGACTTTTGCGTAGCCTACGCATCACTTGAGAGTTGATTTGCCACTGAAATGATTTTAAAATTCCTCTTGAAGCAGAATCAAAAATAATTTTCTCTTTACTCTTAATGCTGAGAGTCCTCTTCCAAGTTGTTTTCAAATATACCTTTGATGAGGAGATAACAAACCAAGTACCTGAGAGATGAGTACATTATTTAAAGCTTTAAAGCAAAGTATCAACGCATAAGATCTCAAAATAAATGCAACTGCTTAATACTCGGAGATTGTGTTTGGATTTGAAAAATTATCTGATTTTATTTTGTTTTGCATGAAAAATTATAAGAGTAAATTAAAATTTTTTTAAATGTTTTTTTTTTGTGAAGTTTTAGTTTTGTGTCAAAACTTTATAAAATAATCATACTACAAGTTGCCAAAAAATGATCAAACTTTAAGTTGTCAATTCCTTAAGTTTAAAGTTGAATCTGAGCTATAGCAGAGATATGGGCTGGACTGATATTTTCGGCAAAAAGTCGACGGAATCGGGTAATAAATGCTAATTTTATGACTTCGAGACCTTAAATAGGAAGATTCGAATATGTACGGTTCTAATACAATAAGAACTAAATCCAGCAACAATTGCTCCTTTTATAGACTTAAAATCTTTATCCAGGTCATATTAAAGCTTTATCAAAATATGGACCAAACCTACCATATTCGGTCTTCATTTGCTCCAGCAGTAGGAAATTTGTCAATAAATAGTCATCACATATCTGACACTTGAACGTGTAGTTTGTATTCAGTTTAACATTCGGCAGGGATATGATGGGACATAATAATACAACTCTCCGTAACAAGTTTCAACGAAATCTGGTAATAAATGTGCATGATTTTTGGGCCTATACCTCAAATAGGTTGTTCAGTCAGAATGGCAATGATAGATATCCAAATATGGTTTCCTCTCGATCATAGGTTAGGTTTAAGTGGCAGTCTGCAATTAGACTCACTCAGACGTTTTCGTCCATTGCGATACCAGAGGAACAGAAGAAGAACAGAAAATGCCTTCTAGTTATTACCGTTGAACCATCCAGCTGGCTTTAAAAGCCCCATAACTTGCGAATGTTCACAGTCGCTAAATCAGACAGGATCTCAAAGTAATGGGAACCTAAAGTGGAACTCCTTCTGAATGCTAGTGTGGGAAACACACACAGAAGGTGTTCTATGGTCTCCTCTTCTTCGATGTCCTCACAGCTTCTGCAAAAATCGTTGCTGACAACCTTCAGTCTGTCAGCATGTTTTCCAATTAGACGGTGACCTGTTATGACGGACACAATGACTAAGACGTCTGATCTAGCCAATGACAGCAAAGCAGTAGACCTCTTCAAGTCTAGATTAGGCCACAGAGTTTTGAAATGCTAACAGCCCCCTCTTTGTGATCATCTATCATTCGTTTTCCTTCGGGCCTGGTCCAGAAAACTTAGCTAACATGTCGCTAGAGGCATACCCACAGATTACAGTATCCATGGGATGAGTAAGGTAATTCCTAGTCTCGCAAGCTAGTCCGCTTTACAATTCCTTGGGATATCTCTGTGCCCGGGCACCTAGAAAAGGTGAATTTTGAACTGTTCAGCCATCTCGTTGGTAGATATGCGACAGTTGAGGGCGGTTTTTGTGTTCAGAAATATGTTCTCCAGGGATTTAATGGCTGCCTGGCTGTCTGAGAAGATATTTATGTCAATCGTCATAATGACATTATATCTTAGCCATTCCACCACCTCCTTAATTGCCATGATCTCCTCTTGATACATACTGCAGTGGTCGGATAACCTTTTCGATATGACTAGTTCTAGATTTTCAGAGTACATCCCAAAGCCCATCTGGTCGTTTACTTTGGAGCCCCGGTAACAGAAATCACATAGACTTCTATACGGTCTATATAACTACTCTTACCAGGGGTATCGTAGTTCCATTCGGTTCTATCATGAAAAGGGGTACAGTACTTTTTATCAAAAAGCGGCTCAGGTAGGGTGTAATACACAGTGCCTGAAACATAAGATATTGTATCAAGGATAACACAGTGTCCGTAGCCGCCACATGGCCAATGAGAAAGCTCCCTTAACTTCACGGCTGTGGTCGGTGCAATTTGTTTAATTTAATGCTTAATCTTATGCCCAGAGGCATAAGTTGTAGCATTAAATTCAGTGCATCAGATGGTGTCGTCCTCAGTGCGGCTGTAATGCACAAATAAGCCATCCATAAGTGGACTTTTGAAGCGCCGTCCACCAGACCACAAAACCATATAGCATTATATTTAGGTATGACAACTGCAGTATATACCTAATGCATGACACGCGGTCTAAACACCCAATGGCTCTCTTGCAGGTGTATAGGGCAAGAGTTGCCTTTTTTCCCTTTCCATAATGTTGTATTTGAAGTTCAATTTCCTATCCAGCAAAACACCCAGGTATTTTGCGCTTTCTGTAAATGGAACAATCTCTCCTCCCAAGGAGACAGGTTCCAATGTAGGCAACTTGTATCTTCTGTTAAATAGAACTACTTCTGTCTTGCATGGATTTATACCTAGACCACTTTCGGTAGCCCACTTTGCTGATGCACGTAGAGCTTCCTGAAGTATATCTCTTAGAATGCTGGGAAACTTTTCCCTAACCGCAACTGCCACGTCATTAACATATGCGATCATTTCACACCTTTTTCTTCCAGAGACAATAATATATTGTTAATGACTATATTCCAAAGTAGAGGAGACAGTACACCTCCTTGAGGTGTTCCTCTGCTGACTCATCTTTTTAGATACACAGATCCCAAGCCCGCCGAAATGCATCTTTTAGTAAGTTAGTTATTAATAAACTTTCTTATAAACTAGAAACTCCAACTCCCACATAATTGACGACGGTTTTACATTATTGAAAACACCTTCAATGTCAAGAAATGCTACCATTGTATATTCCTTGACAGCGAGAGAATTCTCTATGTAGCCGACTAGGTCGTGAAGGGCTGTTTAGGGGGATATGCCTTTACTATATGCATGCTGCTGCCGCGGCAGGCGATCTCCAGGGATCTTTGCCCTTAGATATGTTTCTATCAACCTCTCAAGAGTCTTCAGCATAAAGAATGGCAGACTAAGAGGACGAAAATCTTTCGCCTTCCTGTTGTAGGGTTTCCTCTCGGTCAAACTCGACATGCAAGTCAAAGGACGAAAAACATATTGCTGTATCAAACCACTGTACCAAATCGGTTAATAAATGCCAAATGCCTGTACCAAATCGGGAGATCTGTCTTTATGGCAGCTTTATATATATCCAAATGTGGTCCGATCTGGATCATACTTAGTTCGGATGTCAAAGGGTGGGATATCAAAGGCCTTTAATCGGGTTGCTACTGATTGCAACTTTGCTCTATATGCCGCATTCTTGGCTTCTGTAGCATCTCGACGCCCTTGGTCGTACCATGGGTTTCTTGGAGGAGGCTTCCGGCACCCAAGTACGGATTTCGGGGCATTTTCCATGGAGTGGGCAATAATTTGCCATGGGTTTTTTGGAGGAGGCTTCCGGCACCCAAGTACGGATTTCGGGCCATTTTCCATGGAGTGGGCAATAATTTGCCACTGCGCCCTTACATCATCGGAACAAGGAGTGCTTTCATCAAGCAGTTAGGTCAGTCGAGTATGCCGTTGCCATCTGTTTGCAGCTTTTCAATGTCCAACTTCCGTTCAGTGTCAGATCGTACTTTCCTCGCCATGTTCAAACGGGTGCGAACCTTTGCTGCAACAAGGTAATGACCCGAATCTATATTCATTCCACGGATCGAGCTAGAGGTATGCTCGATCCGTGGAGCGCCTGAATGAATGCCTTCTATCTACCACAACGTGGTCAATTTGTTTGCTGGTGTTTTGATCGGGTGACAGCCATATGTGGCTTTGTGAATATTCTATTTATGTTGAAATCTGGTGCTACTAACTACCATGTTTTTTGCCGCTTCGAAATCTATCAGCCTCCACGCATTACTGGACGTTATCTCGTAGAGGCTAAACTCTCCGACTATTGAACCAAAGATGTCTTCCTTCCCTATCTTCGCATTGAAATCTCCCAGAACAATTTTAATATCATGGACGGGGCAGCGGTCATATTCTCTATCTAGGCGCTCGTATTAAATATGCTTGGTCTGCTCGTCTTTATCTTCCGTCGGAGCATGGGCTTGTGCCTTAGGCTGATGTTGAAGAATTTGGCTTTTATGCGGATTGTAGCTAGCCTCTCATCAACCGAAGTAAAGCTGGAGACAATGTGTTTCAGTCTCCGACTAACCACCGCTAGAAGTTTTTGTTCCGACAGTTCCGATGGAGTTCGGAACGAATCCGGGACTCTGTGTGGGTCTTCTATTGTGTTATTTTTATACCCACCACCATAGAATGGGGGTATACTAATCTAGTCGTTCCGTTTGTAACACCTCGAAATATTCGTCGGAGACCCCATAAATTATACATATTCTTGATCGTCTCGAAGCTCTGAGAGTCGATCTAGACATGTCCGTCCGTCCGTCTGTCGAAATCACGATAGCGGTCGAACGCGTAAACCTAGCAGCATGAAATTTTGCTCAGATGCTTAATATTGATGCAGGTCCTTGGGGATTGCCAATGGACCATATCGGCTCAGATTTGGATATAGGTCCCATATAAACCGATCTGCCGATTTGACTTCTTGAGCCCCTGGAAGCCGCAATTTTTTGTTCGATTTGGTTGAATTTTAGCATGCGGCGCTCCGTTACGACTTCCAACAACTGTGATATAGCCTCCATATAAACCGATCTCCCGATTTGATTTCTTGAGCCCCTGGAAGCCGCAATTTTGTCCGATTTAGCTGAAATTTTGCACATAGTGTTCTGTTATGACTTTCAATAATTGTGCTAGGTTCGGTTTAAATCGGTCAAGAACCTGATATAGCTCCCATATAAACCGGTCTCCCGATTTGACTTCTTGAGCCCCTAGAAGCCTCAATTTTGTCCGATTTAGCTATAATTTTGCACATGGTGTTCTGTTATGACTCCCAACATCGGAGCCAAATACGGTCTAAATCGGTCAAGAACCTGATATAGCTCCTATATAAACCGGTCTCCCGATTTGACTTCTTGAGCGTCTGGAAATCCAATTTTTTTTCATAGTGTTCTTTTATGACTCCCAACATCGGAGCCAAATACGGTCTAAATCGGTCAAGAACCTGATATAGCTCCCATATAAACCGGTCTCCCGATTTGACTTTTTGAGCCCCTAGAAACCTCAATTTTCATCCGATTTGTCTGAAATTTTGCACATAGTAATCTGTTATGACTCCCAACATCGGAGCCAAATACGGTCTAAATCGGTCTCTTACCTGATATAGATCCCATATAAACCGATCTCCCGATTTGAGTTCTTGAGCCCCTAGAAGCCGCAATTTTCATCCGATTTGGCTGAAATTTTGCACATAATGTTCTGTTATGAATTCAATCAACTGTGCCAAGTACGGTCCAAATCGGTCTCTAACCTGATATAGCTCCCATATATACCGATCTCCTGATTTGATTTCTTGAGCCTCTGGAAGCCACAATTTTTCTCCGATGTGGCTGAAATTTTGCACATAATGTTCTGTTATGAATTCAATCAACTGTGCCAAGTACGGTCCAAATCGGTCAAGAACCTGATATAGCTCCCATATAAACCAATCTCCCGATTTGACTTCTTGAGCCCAAGAAAGCCATAATTTTTGTCCGATTTGACTGAAATTTTGCTCATAGTAATCTGTTATGACTCCCAACATCGGAGCCAAGTTCAGTCTAAATCGGTCAAGAACCTGATACAGCTCCCATGTAAACCGGTCTCCCGATTTGACTTCTTGAGCTCCTAGAAGCCTCAATTTTCATCCGATTTGGCTGAAATTTTGCACATAGTAGTCTGTTATGACTCCCAACATCGGAGCCAAATACGGTCTAAATCGGTCTCTAACCTGATATAGATCCCATATAAACCGATTTCCCGATTTGACTTCTTGAGCCCCTGGAAGCCGCAATTTTCATCCGATTTGGCTGAAATTTTTTACATGGTGTTCCGTTATGACTCTCAACAACTGCGCCAAGTACGGCTCAATTCGGTCTATAACTAGATATAGCTCCCATATTTTAGCAGAATCCATGGTAGTGGGTTCCCAAGATTCGGACCGGCCGAAGTTAGCACGCTTTTATTTCTTTTTATATTTATTTTGTTATTATTTTTTTTTTTTTTTTTTTGAAAATAAAGTTATAAATCAAATCGTAGAGAATTATTAGTTTTCTACTTATTAACTTTTATACGATTTGTGGGGGAGGAGGAAGATTACCTCCCTTTCGCATTGCCTTGTATAGCGTGTATATGGGATAGAATATGGCAGTTAGAACAGCTGAAAATTAGAAAAAAAAATTTGTCATGGAGTCATAATCTGGGTGAAGGCTAAACTCAACTTACCGACACACGTCATGCCAATAATAAAGTCGACAGCTGGACTGGAGGATGTAAGTAAAACCACAAGATTGTAAACTAAACCGCCAATAATGTGCACAAACATTATAAGCAACCATGGTATCATATGCATGGGTCGATGCTGGAATAAATTAGTAGTTACAGAAATAATAAAGCAAGAGAAACAACTAGACATGACGAATCATATTCAGATAGGCTGGCAATGGGACGGTCAGGCCTCAAAATGGAGTTAATATGTTATGACGCCTTAGTGTGTTTCAGTACATTAACAACGATATTACGATAAGGCAAAGTTACAACACCAATCATCATTCCATACTGAAGACCATACAACAGTATCTCGCATTAGCATCCCATTTAAAAATCTAAAACTCAGTTTGCTAGCCATACTCACCTTGTGGATGCCTTTAATAAGGAAGTATGATACAATGACCATGACTATGCCGACAATCAGTAATAGGATTATGGCTAAACGAATGCCAAGTGAAGCTACAAATGACCAAATGGAATCATTAACAGAAAAACCTTCAAAACAGTTTTGTACTTACTGGCGTATACAGCAAGATCAGCATCCTGCTCCACAGTAAGCTCTGTGATGACTTCTTGAAGCAGATTTTTGTCCGCCAATAGACCTATGGCAGCTATCAAAAGAATTGAAAAGATGGCGAGAGTTGTGTAGGCAATAAACAGGCTATAACCAGCGTGGCTACACATCTTGAAAATACTCCTTTAAAGCTCACTCCTTCAGAGAGAATAAGTTTATAATTATTCTTATTATGATCCAATGTGATGATATATAAAAGCTCAACTGATTTATTCACCCCTATGCGTCCGTGGTTGGATGTTGGTTGACTATATGAGTTTTTACACTGAACAACACATTTAATATTTTTCAAAAAAAAAAAAAAATTATCTCATTTTTTAAAAAAAAAATTGTTTTAAAATAGTTTTTATATAGTTAATGAGCAAAAGGAAAACAAATATAAGAAAAGGCTGATTTTTTAATACCCATCATCTTGAATATATTTTTACTCCACCATAGAGTTTGATTGCCAAATATCTTATATTGGGTTGCCCAAAAAGTAATTGCGGATTTTTTAAAAGAAAGTAAATGCATTTTTAATAAAACTTAGAATGGACTTTAATCAAATATATTTTTTTTTTACACTTTTTTTCTAAAGCAAGCTAAAAGTAACAGCTGATAACTGACCGAAGAAAGAATGCAACTACAGAGTCACAAGCTGTGAACAACGCCGACTATATGAAAAATCCGCAATAACTTTTTGGGCAACCCAATATATAAAATTCAACTTGTGTTTGTTTGTTTCGTGTAGACTCAACAACGGGTGAACCGATTACAAAGGCTTAATTTTTTGATATTGGGAGGGGGGGCGGACCCTCCCCTTTATACCCAAACACAACCCAAAATCAAAAGTGGACCGATCGGGACAATCTGGGATTCAAATCAAAGGTATTCAAGGGTAGAATACAAAGTTCATCAAAAACGTTAGGTCCAAGCACATGGGGGGCCGCCCCAAACCCCTTAAAATAGGTTTATTTGATAATCATAACAATATGGGACTCAAATGAAAGGTATTCGGGAATAGATTACGAATATGGTCAGGAAGTAGGAATAGGCTTTATAGTTTATTGATAACGGAAGGGGGCGGACCCTCCACCGTTACACTAAAAACACCATAAAAAATTAAAAGTGGACCGATAATCACAATATGGGTATCAAATGAAAAGAACGCGAGAGTAGATAACAAACCTTCCATACAAATTCATGTCGAAGTATAGGGGGTCACCCCAACCCCACAAAAACGCCCAAAATGGGCACATTAGCCAATCACGGATATATGGGACTCGGTTGGTTTGTTCTGTATAGACTGAAAAACAGCAGAACCGATTTTCTCGAAATTTTCTCATATTGTGTAGGTTGGTCTGGAAGGAAACATAGGCTATATAATTTTTCGGTTTCGGAAGGGGGACGGACCCTCCTCCTTATGCCAAAAACACAACCCAAAATCAAAAGTGGCCCGATCGGGACAATATAGGTATCAAATAAAAGGTATTGGACTGTAGAATACGAATATGGTATTAAAATTTGAGTCTAAGAACCCCACCCAACCACAAAACTCCCCAAAACAGACATATTGGACGTTAATTTCAATATGGAGTTCAAATGGAAGGTATTCGGGAGTAGATTTCGAATCTGCATACAAAATCAGATCGAAATATAGGGGGTCACGCCACACCTAAAAAACTCCATTAGACCCTTTATTATTATATGATGCTTGGCTGAACCGATTTCCTTAAAATGTTTATAGATTGTGAACGTTTGTCTGGAAGGAAACATGGGCTATATAAAATCAGGTGGAGGCGGACCCTTCCCCTTACCTCAAAAACGCCACCCATATCCGAAAGTGATCCGATGGGCACAATAAGGGTATCAAATGAAAGGTATTGAAGACCACAAGACGAATATGATATTAAAATGTGGGTCCAAGTACCCAGAACTTCTCTAAGCAGATATATTCGAAGTTCATGTCAATATGGGACTCAAATGAAAAGTATTAGCCAGTAGATTACAAATATGGCATAAAACATTAGGTCCAAGTAATGGGAGGTCGCCCATCGCCAAATACCCCCAAATGGGTATATTAGCCGACCATGGCTATATGGGACTCAAATGAAAGGTATTAGGGAGTAAATTACGAATATGGCATTAAAATTTGCGTTCAAGTCTAGGTGCCGCTTTTCCTTCTGTGCCGTCAAATAAGTTATTTGACCCATTATGACATTATGGGACTCAAATGAAAGGCATTTGAGAGTAGAAAACGAATTTGATATCCAATTTTGGAGCAAAGTGTTTTGGGGTACGCCCTAAAGCACCCCCTAAACTGAACTTCATTTCTGTTGGGAATAAAAAACGAATTTGATATCTATTTTTAGTGCAAAGTTCCGGCCCCAGCCCCAGAACCCCCTCCAAACGGCCATGGCAATATGGTGTCACATAAAAGGGATGTGAAAGTGTAGCCCGAATTTGGTATCCATATTCGAGTCGATATGTCATAGGTGCCTTCCTAATGAGAACATTGCCCTAAGGAAGAACATTACCACCAGGAATCGAGAAGGGCCAAATTCTCCAAATGAGTGTTTTCCGATTCAAGTTTAAACTCAATGATAAGGGACCTTTTTTTTTAGCCGAATTCGAACGGCGTCCCGCAGTGCGACAACTCTTTGGGGAAAATTTTTTAAATGACCATGCATAGCATTGTACCTCGCAAATGTCGCCAACGTTAAGAGGAGATAAACACCGGTTTGTCCGATGTTCTCGCCAGGATTCGAACGCGTTCAGCATCATAGGCTACAATGATACGAATTCGATATCCGCATCCAGGGCGAAGTGTCCCCACCCTAAAAGGATTTGAGAGAGTTAAAGAAGGCGCAGCGGAGCGGGCCCGGTTCGGCTAGTATTCACATAAAAATGCTTTTAGGAGCTTCAGAAGATCACTTGTGTCATGGGTAGAAATCTTATAGCTTAAGAAGTTTACTTGGAAGATCAATCCATATAGAAATGGTACCCACATTTGAATTGTTTTGAAAGTCTTTGAAAACCCGTGTCAAGTGGTGTTATGGATATCTTACATGAGATTCAAATGATTATAGACTTTGGTTGCTGCTAAATATAGAACAATTTTATTCTGCCATACATAGTAATGACAATGAAATCATTCGTCATTCAATTCTTAGGGTTTGTCATAAAAGGCCACAAAAATATCTATTTAGATAGACCGGATTCTTGGGGAACATGGTTCAAGGGGAGACAGCGCGTGCGATTTCGCTGATGACCAGGTTATTCTTGCAACGGGCAAGTTTGTATCTATGGTGTATCTACAGTGTCGGTGAATTGAGCGTGAACGCTAGGAAGACAGAGTTTGTATTTTTCATACGAAGATGGAGAAATCCCGAGTTTGAGCTTCCCTGTTTGCAGGGTGAGATATCAGTATCAGCCAAATTCCTTTGTGTTGTTCTGGGCAGTAAGTTGAACTGAAATCTTAATAAGGAAGGCGTTTGCGTCCCTTAATTCCTGTCAGGGACTCGTGGGTTGTGGGTGGGGTTTGAAATTTGATTGATGTATTGGTTGTACTTGACGGAAGTAAGGCCGATACTGATAGCGTTAATCGAATGGTCCTAAAATCATTGGATGTCTTGTTGGGGATCCAGCCCATATATCTGTACATTACGGAACAGACTGAGAGATCATTGTTTAGGCTATTGCAGCTAGGGCTACTCAGGGGCCTGCCGTCGATATTTATTCGTATATTAGATAATGACATGATGGACCGGAGGTCACCGTGCACAGAGGTTAGCATGCCCGCCTTTGATAACGAACGCATGGTTTCAAATCCCAAAAAAAATTGTTCAGCTATGGTTATCCCTTTACAAATGCTGGCGATATTTGAAAGGTATCCAATCATGTTAAGAAGTGGTGACGCAAAGCTGCACGCCGCTCGGAATCGTCGTAAAAAAGGAGGCCCCCATAATTAAGCTAAAACTCGAATAGGACTGTACTCTTTGATATGAGAGAACTATTCACTTTTTATTAATGCAGTGTTCATCGGAAAATATGCATGTGTATGTATATGACATGATGGACCGTAGGGATCTCCAGATGGAGAAGGTTATAGTTGATATAAGATTGGTTGTTCAGGCGCCTGATATAGAGGAGTGGTATAAAGAAGAATAAGGCTCGCAGACGTTAATATATTTAATGATGGATGGAAAATGATGAACGCCAACGGATGTGGTGTCCATTGCCTCGAGCTCAGTATTGACGTCTCTCTTCGTAAGCGCAATAAAAGCAGTATTTTCCTGGTGGAAGTCTATGCAATGGCAGGCTCACTTAGTCAATTTTAAGTTCATTATGATACCACAATAGCGACAGACCAAGGCTTCTGGCGGGAATCGAACCCACGACCCCTGCACTGGAAATCCAAGCACGCTACCAACTCGGCTACCGAGGGCCCAAGCGCAAATGCAATGGCAAGTTTGGCCAAAATCATTTTGGCTGTAGATACCAGCCGAAGGAATGTCTGTATAAACATTCCACTAAGGAACAGGGACAAACTTTTCACATATCAATGAGTGCAGTCCGATGCAAGTTGTAAGCTCCATGATAAGGGGCTTCCTTTTTTTAAGCCCAGTCCGAACGGCGTGCCACAGTGGTCAGCTTGTTTCTTATAGCGGCTGAACGGATTACATTGAAATGTTCACAGATTGTGTAGGTTGGTCTGGAAGGAAACATATGCTATATAATTTTTTGATATCAGAAAGGGACAGACCCTGCCTCTTATCCCAAAAAAGTGAACCGAAGAGTAGAATCCGCATATGGTATATTAAAAGTTGGGTCCAAGTATCCATGAAGTCGACCTTACCCCAAAACTCCTCCAAGCAGACAAATTGAACTTTCATATCAATATGGGGCTCAAATGAAAGGTATTCGGGAGTCATGAATTACTATATGGAACTTGGTTTATTTGTTTGTTTCGTATAGACTCAAAAACGGGAAAACCTATCTCTCGACATTTTCACAGATTATGAAGGTTGGTCAGAAAGGAAACATAGGCTATATAATTTTTCAATATCGGAAGGGGACGCACCCTCCCCCTTACCCCAATAAGACCATCAAAATCAAAAGTGGACCTATCGGAACAATATGGGTATCAAATGAAAGGTATTGGAGAGTAAAATAAGAATATGTTATAAAAATGCGTCTTAGGTGGACACGGTAACCTCTGCATTACGGTGGCCTCCGACTCTACCAAGACAGGACTTATATATCAACCATTGCAATAAAGAACTCAAATAAAAGTATAAGAGCTTTAAAGAAGGTGTTGCGGAGCGAACCCGGATCCGCTGGTCTTATATATAGCAAGAAAGAGCGTGGTAAGTTCGGCCGGGCCGAATCTTTTATACCCTCCACCATAGATCGCATTTATCGAGTTCTATGCGCAGTTTCTCTTTTTAGGCAAACAAATAATATTAAATAAGAACTGTTATGCTATTGGAACTATATCAAGCTATAGTTCGATTCGAACCATAAATGAATGCTGAAAATTGTAGAAGTCATTTTGTAATATTTTAGTTCATTCGGATAAGAATTGCGCCTTGTAGGGGCTCAAGAAGTAAAATCGTTAGATCGGTTTATATGGGAGCTGTATCAAGTTATTGATCGATTCAGACTATATTAGACGCGAATGTTGAAAGTCATGAGAGAAGCCGTTGTACAAAATTTCTTCCAAATCGGATTAGAATTGCAGCCTTTAGAGGCCCAAGAAGTCAAGGTCCCAGATCGGTTTATATGGCAGCTATGCCAGATTATATACCGATTTGCGCCATACTTAGCACAGTTATTGGAAGTCATAGCAAAACACCTCATTGCACGCTCCATTGCTCAAGAAGTCAAGGTCCAAGATTGGTTTATATGACAGCTATACCAAATTATGAACCGATTTGAATCATACTAAACACAATTGTTGGCAGTGATACCAAAACACTACGTGCGAAATTTCAGTCAAATCGGATAAGAATTGCGCCCTCAAGAAACTCAAAAAGTCAAGTTCCAAGATCAAATTTGGACCGATTTGGCCCATTTACAATCCTAACCGTCCTGCACTAATAAAAAGTATTTATGCAAAATTTCAAGCGGCTAGCTTTACTCCTTCGGAAGTTAGCGTGCTTTCGACAGACAGACGGACGGACATGGCTGGATCGACTTAAAAAGACATGACGATCAATAATATATACAAACAGAATGACGAATTAAGTATAGCCCCATCCTATGGTGGAGGGTATAAAAATTTATTTGTGTTTGTTTGTTCCGTATAGACTCAAAAATGGCTGAATCGGTTTTCTAGAAATTTTTACAGATAGAGCATTTTGATCCCGTGGTAAAAATAGGATACTAAATTTTTTGATATCTGATATTCTTATTTTCAAAAACGCCAGATCTTGTAGATGGGTGGTGCGATTTCGCAAAATTTTGTGTGGTCTCTTATAGTAGCCAAAAAACAGAAAATTGCTACCCTATGTACGTAGGCGGGCCCCCTCCCCCTCAAAATCTACCAAATATATATATATATAGAGCAATTATGACAATATGGAACTCATTTGAAAGGTATTTACGAGTAGAATATGAATTTGATATTCAAATGTGGGGCCAAGTGTTTAGGGGGCCTCCCCTCCCCAAAGAGGACCAATTTACGGCCAAAGCAATATGGTTGTCAAATGAACGGTCTTTGGGAGTGAAGCATGAATCTGATGTAAATAGTAGTGAAAAAGTATCTATGGTTGTCAAATGAAAGGTCTTTGGGAGTGAAGCATGAATCTGATATAAATAGTAGTGAAAAAGTATCTATGGAACCACCCAACCTCGATAACACCACCCAAAATGGGTCATATATGCTGACCATTGCAAATGGGGCTTTCATAAGAGGTATTTTAGAGTGCAACATGAATCTGATACAAATTTTTAGGGCTAAGTCTTTGAGTGGCCGCCTCATCCCTCAAAACACCCCCAAACCGGACATGTTTGCCGACTATAGAAATATGGGGCTCAAGTGAAAGGTGTTTGGGAGTTGACCCCCTATCTAATATCAACATTCGGGCCAGCTAGTATCACATAAATGTTCACTTTGATTACGAAGTTATGGTAGGACCGTGACGAAACTGCAAGGTAGAGTCATTTTTAACTAACGATATTTGACACCCAAAAGTTGCAATTCAAATTTAACATCTTTATATATTGTGTATCTTTTAATTCTTCATTGTGGCTATATCTGAATTGTAATTGGCAATGATGTCAAGGGATTTAATACAACTCCCTTTTTCATATTTCAGCGAATGCAGGTAATAAATGCGCTTGTTAAGGACTTAAGACCCGAAATCCGTAGATCGGTCTATATGGCAGCTCAATCGAAATATAGTCCGATTGAGACTATATTTCGCAACGACATCAAAGGGCTTAGTACAATCCGCATAATAATTTCAACGAATTTGGATAATAACTGTGAGGTAAGTAATTAATCATTTTAATATTTTAAACCCAAATTAGTATATTTTGTTTTAAAGGTTGATTTTTTAAGGGCTATTGGAAAGTTTTTCAAACACATAAATATTCAGAAAAATTCATTAAATCTTTATGTTTGAAGATTGTTTCATGCAAATGTTTACCGTGATTGAGTCTCAAATGGTCCATCCGCTTAGTCCACTTTTGGCATATTCTTTCCAACATTTCGGATGGTAACTCACGAATAAATACTTCAATGTTGTCTTCCAATGCGTCAATTGAAGCTGGCTTGACTGTATAGACATGATCTTTAACATAGCCCCACAAAAAATAGTAGTCCAAAGGCTTTAAATCGCACGATCTAGGCGGCCAATTGACTATGACTATGACTTATTCTGGATGTGTTTGTAGATCTTCCAATGCTTCTGGTTGATCTTCACTACAAAATCGACAATTCTGCTTATTTACGTACCTATTGAGCCAAAAATGTGCTTCGCCGCTGAAGAAGAAGATGCGCGCGATGAAAATTCTTAACAGAGCACGCATTTAAAAAAAAAAAACGATTTTATAATTTGCAAGCGGTGTTAGTTTGTAGAACGATTCATGGTTAAATTATAGACCAAACTAAAGATGTTTGACAGTGAAAAACCAGTAAAGAAGGGCTAAAGTCGGGCGATGCCGACAGTATAATATCCTACACCTACCCTATATGTACAATGTGGGATCTATATCCACTTCTGAACCAATTTTGATGGACTTCGGCTAGCAAATATGTTCAAACTGTAAAAACTACGTTTGACAAATGACAACATTATGGCAAATTACCCAAAATCTGTCGAACATATATATGGGAGCTATATCTAATTCTGAACCGATTTAGAGTAAACTTCTCAGATAATGTGTTAATCGTCGAGGAAAGCGATGTGCAAAAGTTTGGCAAGATTGGTCAAACAATGCGCTTGCAGCGGCTCTTGGGGTGAAAATTTGGCGATATACATATATGACAGCTATATCTAAATCTGGGCCGATTTCTATGAAATTCACCAGTAATATTGAGAAACATAAGAAAATCCTTCCTGCAAAATATCGACAGAATCGGTTAACAAATGAGCACTTTTTTGCAATACTTCTCAAAATCGGTCGAACATATATATGAGAGCTATACCTAAATCTGAACCGATTTCCATGAAGTTCACCAGTAATGTCGAGAATCGTAAAAAAATGCTTCCTGCCAAACTTCGAGAGAATCGGTTAACAGATGACCATTTTATTGCATTATTTCTAAAAATTGGGCGAACATATATATGGGAGCTATATCTAAATCTGAACCAATTTTGACCAACCTCTATGTATTGTATATTGTGGTAGTCGTAAGGAAAGCGTTGTGCAATATTTTGGCAAGATTGGTCAATAAATGTGTTTGCAGTGGCTCTAGGAGTGAAAATCTGGCGGTATATACATATATATTTATGAGAGCTATATCTAAATCTGAACCGATTTAAATGAAATTCACCAGTAATATTGAGAGTCAAGAGAAAATCCCTCCTGCCAAAATTCGAGACTATTGGTTAAAAAATGATCATTTTATTGCATTAATACTGAAAATCGGACGCACATATATATGGGAGCTATATCCAGATCTGAACCGATTTTTTCCAATTTCAATAGGCTTCGTCTCTAGGCCGAAAAACACGTCTTGATGACGATCGGATAAAAACTGCGACCAGTACTTTGTACACAAATTACCACGGACAGACGGACAGACGGACAGATAGACAGACAGACGGACAGACAGACGGACAGACAGACGGACATAGCTAAATCGAATCAGAAAGTGATTCTGAGTCGATCGGTATGCTTATCAATGGGTCTATCTATCTTCCTTTTGGGTGTTACCAACAAATTCACTAAGTTTTAATACCCTGTACCAATACAAATAAACAAATGTACATACATATCGACGGCTTAATATTAAGAAGGGTCTTACTCGATTTGTTGTTATATTCCAGGAGAAGGATAAAACTTGGCATAGGCCTTTTTGGAAATGGTTTTTGTGTTTGAGGAATTGTGACTTTGACATTTGCCTTCCAGAATAAACAAAAAAACCCGATATTGGAAAAAGAATTGAGTTAGGCCTTTTTTTGACCTATATTTCAAACTAAACTATAACTATAAATTAATGTGTGATCCGTGCAGTTCCTTGGTTTTCCTCTTGAATATCTTTGTACAAAGTATAAATGGGATATAAAAGTCCGCATTGAATTCCTAAAAAAGAGACAAAACAAAAATAATGGAAAATATCAATTCAAAATAAATCTAGGATGACTTTTCAAGGCAAATGAATGCAATTCTCCAACATACCCACGGCCAGCATTGATGTGAAGAATTTCTTTACACGGTTATCACTGCTAACAAAGGCATTAACAAAGGCCATAATAACTCCAACAGTAACCGTCATAAAAGAAACTAAAACAAATGGCCTCATGTATTTAGCACGTCGCTGTAAAATTTTTTAGTAAAAAATTAAAACATTTAGAAAATTTTAATTTAAAAATTTTTTCATGGTTCATAATTTTTACCTTGATAATACCAGCAATAAGAAGACCTGATATAACCGTCATTATGGAAGTTATGACGACATAGGTTATTAAAATACCTTTTACTGAAATTTGACAAAAATGTAAAAATTTACTTTGAGGTCATTATTTGGCAAAATGGAAAGCGGTGTTATGAAAAAATATGATGAAATGAAAACAAGTAAAAGCATGCTAAGATCGTCCAGACCGAATCTTATATACACTATATCAGGTTAGAGACCGATTTAGACCATAATACAAAATTTCATTCCAATCGGCTGAGAACTGCGCCCTCTATAGGTTCGAGAATTATAATCTGGAAATCGGTTTATATCGGAGCTATATCAGATTATGAACCGATTTGAACCATAATTGTTGGAAATAAAAACAATAGACTTCATGCAATATTTCAGCCAAATCAGATAATAATTGCGCACTCTAGAGGCTCAAGAAGGCCACCGTAGCGCAGAGGTTAGCATGTCTGTCTATGACGCCTAGGTTCGAATCATGGCAGGAATATCAAAAAATTTTTCAGCGGTGGTTATTCCCTCCTAATGCTGGCTACATTTGTGAGGTACTTTGCCTTGTAAAAACTTCTCCCCAAAGAGGTGTCGCTCTGCGGCACGCCGTTCGGTCTCGGCTATAAAAAGGAGACCCCTTCTCATTGAGCTTAAAATTGAATCGGACAGCACTCATTGATTTGTGAGAAGTTTGCCCCAGTTCCTTAATGGAATGTTGTTGGACAAATTTGTATGTGAAGAGTCTCAAGGAATATAATTGGGAGATCGGTTTATATGGAAGCTATATTCAAATCTGAACCGATAAGGCCTGATATCAGTGTCTCTAGGAGTGAAAATCGGTCGATATATATATACATATATGAGAGCTATATCTGAATCTCAACCGATTTCTATGAAATTCATCTGTAAAGTTGAGAGTCAAGAGAAAATGTTTCCTGCCAAATTTTGATAGAATCGGTTACCAAATGACCATATTATTGCAATATTAGCTCAAATCGGACGAACAAATAAATGGGAGCTATATCCAAATCTAAACCGTTTTTTCCAATTTTAAAAAGCCTTTGTCCCTACATCAAAAAATATTTATGTGCCAAATTTGAAGATGATTGGATGAAAATTCCGACCTGTAGTTTGTGCACAAATTAACATTGACGGACGGAGATAGGTAAATCGAGTCAGGAATTGATTCTGAGACGATTGGTATACTTATCTATGGGTCTATCCCTCTTTCTTCTGGGTGTTACACACAAATGCACTAAATTATAGTACCCTGTATCAGGGCTGAGGAGTCGGAGTCGAGCAACTTTCCCTAGAGTCGGAGTCGAAAAAATTACCTTGGCTCCGACTCTGGACAAAATAGAAAAAATTTTTCACCAAAAGAAAAAAACATGCATTGGGAAAAGTACAGCTAATAGAAAGGGTTGTCGAGCGTGGTTAATGGCGCATTTGTATCATAGAGGCGTTTTTGCAATAAATACGATTCAAATGCAACATATCAATGTACGGGCCTTGAAGCCATCACACCTAATATGGTTGAAAGTCTTCTAACCTAAGACGATCTCTGGCTTTCATTTTCCATTTGCAAAGAAAATCTCAGATCATTGAGTTCATCCCGAAAAAGAAACAAACAAAAATTGTGAAATTTAACAATCTTCGCCCTAACAGGCAAAAAATTTGAAATGAAAAAAATTCGTCAGAGCCCGCCTGGAATTCGAAAATGGGCACACGGAACAACAGCGAGAGCCGTTGCCGTTGTCTAGCGTTCGAAGCCATCAATACAACTTCCAACAGATGCACTAAATCATGTGCTACCATTGAAGTAGTATAATCGTTGCAGACATAAAATCTGTCATTACACGACAACACATGCATTGGGAAAAGTACAGCTAATAGAAAGGGTTGTCGAGCGTGGTAAATGGGCTAATTGTATCATAGAGGTGTTTTCGCAATAAATACGATACAAATGCAACATATCAACGTACGGCCTTTGAAGCCATCACAGCTAATATGTTCTCGAAAGAGAAACAAACAAAAATATACTATTTTCGTAGCTTGATATTTCACAAATAGCTCTTTAATTGTCACAAATAATTATTTCAAGCTGAAACGGGCCCGCGTAGGAGCGAGCCCGTATTATCATGTCTTGTCTTACGGAAGTATCTATGCAAAATTTCATGCGAATAGCCTCATTCATTTCGACGGTATTGTAATTTCATCTGCTTGTTGACGAACGGGTGGAAATTGCTATATTGACTTTGAATACTCAGACGATCAAGAATATTTATTATAAATATTTTGAGACGTTACAAACCAAATGACAAGATTTGAGAAAAAATTCACTTTATAGGGCGCACCTCTAGTTCGGAGGCCAATAACAAGATTCTGAAGTTCGTTTCTGGGACAAAGGCTTCTCGATCTCCTAGCGACCCCTAATGCCCCCTCGGGGGGACTGGCTACCTATTGTTGTCGTTGGTGGTACCCAAGGATTTTCGCGTGGATGTGGCAATCACATTTTAATACACTTAGGAATAAATTTAATGTGGGCTCACTTTACGCCCACGATGTGATGACTTCATACTCGTTATCATCCTCCTCCTTCACTTCACCCTCAATTCTGAATAAGAGGTGAAAATTGGGGTTTCATAATTTACTCCTTAATAACTTTCATTTGGTACCCATATTGCATAGGGTTAAAAGGGGTCCAAAATTCTCAAGATCACGCAGGTCCTTTACAGGATTCACAGGGGGGTATTCATTTAGTCATTCCGTTTGCAACACATCGAAATATCAATTTCCGATCCTACAAAGTATATATATTTCGGATCGTCGTAAAATTCTAAGACGATTTAACGATGTCCGTCCGTCTGTTGTAATCACTCTACAGCCTTCAAAAATGATATTGAGCTGGGATTTGGCACAGATACGTCTTTTTGATGTACGCTGGTTAAGTTCTTGAATGGGCCAAATCGGACCATATTTGGATATAGCTGCTATATAGACCGATTTTCCGATATAGGGTCTAATGCCCATAAAAACTTTATTTTTCATCCGATTTTGCTGAAAGTTGAAACAGTGAGTAGTTTAAGGCTTCCCCACAACTGACCTAAATATGGTTCAGATCGGACTATATTTAGAGACAGCTACCAAAAAAACCGATCTCCCGATTAAGGGTCTGCAGCTTATAAAAGCTTTATTTATTACCCGATTTCGCTAAAATTTAAAACAGTGGGTTACTTTAAGCCTCCCGACATACCGATTCGCCGATAAAGGGTCTGAAGCCCATAAAAGCTTTAATTTTTATCCGATTTCGCCGAAATTTAAAACAATGGGTTATTTTAAGCCTCCCGACATCTGACCCAAATATGGTATGGATCGGACTATATTTAGATATAGCTGTCATATATACCGATCTGCCGATAAAGGGTCTGAAGCCCACAAAAATTTTATTTTTTAACCGATTTCGATAAAATTTGAAACAGTGAGTTATTTTTAGCCTCCTGACACCCGACCTAAATATGGTATAGATCGGACTATATTTAGATATAGCTTCCTTATAGACCGATCTGCCGATAAAGGGTCTGAAGCCCATAAAAGTTTTATTTTTTCACCGATTTCGCTGAAGTTTAAAACAGTGAGTAGGTTAAGACCACCCAACATCCGACCTAAATATCGTTCTGATCGGACTATGTTTAGATATAGCTGCCATATAAACCGATCTATTGATAAGAGGACTGAAGCCCATGAAAGCTTTATTTATTACCCGACTTCGCTGAAATTTTAAACAGTGAGTTTTTCGGAGCCTTACGATATCCGACCTTAATATGGTTCCAATCGGTTTATAATTGGATATATCTTCCAAAAAGACCAATATTTTATTCTACAAAATTGAATAGTGACATATATATTAGACCACTCAATGTCCGTGCCGAATTTGGGCATAAGTTATCCTATTTTCACCGGATTGTGACGAAAGTGGATTTACATATATACCCGAGATGGTGGTTATCCAAAGTTCGGCCCGGCCGAACTTAATGCCTTTTTACTTGTTTATATTTGATTTTACAGTTCGTAATCTACCCGTTAATACCTTTCATTTGTTAGCCATATTGCCCAGGTTAGGTATCACCTCCTTCTTTAGTGGTGGGTGTAAAATATAGCATTTTTAAGGTGCTTGCAGTCGACTCCAGAGTCTGAGTCGGAATCGAGCAATTTTCTTGCAGTGGGAATCGGAGTCGAGCAATTTTGACACGACTTCGATTCCGCCCTGCTCTGTACCACAGTGGTGGTGTAGGGTATAAAAACACAAACTGTACCCTGCACCACTACTATTGATATAATCAAATGTGTAGTTCGATTCTAAAACACTCCCAGATTCGTCTCAAATGTATAGTTCGGTTAAAAATCTCCTCTAGATTCGTCTTAGTCTTAGTGCGTCTGCCCGCATGTCCTTTCTGTGCCATTTGTCGTATTTTTATAATCAAAGTGGAGATCACATTTTAAACCCAATCATGACGAAATTCGTCTGTGATTATCTGCCACATATCCTTCGATTAAACTTACAAACTTTAGCTGCATCAGGATTATCAGCGAAAAGTTGGTTCATGAAATCCTTATTGGCCAGTACGGAGATAATGCCAATCGAAGCAATTCCATACGCAACGGCATTGATCCAGGCCACAGTTAATCCAAAACAAGGGCGAGTACACATTTTAAAAGCACTGTTGTTTCAAGTTTCAACCTATAAACACAAATGAACAGCTGGCATTGATTTTAGTTAATGTCTCAGACATCTACTTGCATTGAAAACCACAAAACTACTTAGGGGTTATTAATGCAAAGCTAAGAGCTAAAATGCAGTTATTGGTTGAAAAGACTCTGGTGCATACTTCCTAGACAATTAATGGGAATTAAGTTCAGGAGCACGAAAGAAAATAAAAAATATAGAAATATTGGGTTGCCCAAAAAGTAATTGCGGATTTTTCATATAGTCGGCGTTGACAAATTTTTTCACAGCTTGTGACTCTGTAATTGCATTCTTTCTTCTGTCAGTTATCAACTGTAACTTTTAGCTTGCTTTAGAAAAAAAGTGTAAAAAAAGTATATTTGATTAACGTTCATTCTAAGTTTCATTAGAAATGCATTTACTTTCTTTTAAAAAATCCGCAATTACTTTTTGGGCAACCCAATATATATTATCTTGACCTGACCTACCTGTATGCTGGTGCAAGCATCAATGCTTCAGAATCATATTGATGTACAATACTATCGGTAGAAAATATTTTAGCGTACTTCGTTCAAATTAGATAAACAAGAACAAAACATTAAAACTTTGTATCAAGAATTTTATTATTTTTATGACAACCATTTTTGTACTTAAGTACATTTTATCTTGTCACAAAAAAATATGAACATATGTTTTTCATAGAAAAAATTTTCATAAGTAGCTTTGCTAACATTACATTTTGTTCCCCGGTTAATTCTATCACAAGTTGATTGTTAAATCTCATATTTCATAGTGAAGGGTATTCGAAGTACATGAACACTATTTTCATTTTCAACCGTAACATAAATAGGTGGGTATTCCCACAAACCATTAACAAACTTAAAATAAATGTATTGACCAACACAGCGATTGGACAAATGTTTTTTTCTCCTCTGAATATTAGAAATGAATCATTGGATAAAGTTTCTTTTTCCTCTGAATATTAGAATTAAGTCATTTGCAAAAGCAATGAAGGGATAAATTTGAGAAAAAGTGTTCGGAATAGTCTACACTCAAGAAATTCTCTTAACAATTCATTTAAAAGATGAGTTTAAGCGAAGAACTTAAATTCAAATTCTACGGTATAGCATAAATCGTTACTTATTCCACATGCATGTTTTCCAATCCGATCTGTCATAACGAACACGTTCTGTTCTAGCCACCGACGTAGACAGGATTTCATTTCGAAGGGGGCCCGGCCCACTTTTTTCCAAATCGAAAAACTTTTCAAATCCGACTCTCCGACTTGACGTGGCGTTTTTCGTACTATTGGGTTGCCCAAAAAGTAATTGCGGATTTTTTAAAAGAAAGTA
This sequence comes from Stomoxys calcitrans, assembly GCF_963082655.1. Taxonomy (NCBI): domain Eukaryota; kingdom Metazoa; phylum Arthropoda; class Insecta; order Diptera; family Muscidae; genus Stomoxys; species Stomoxys calcitrans. The sequence goes on from NC_081556.1 coordinate 122,256,944, forward strand.
AATGCATTTTTAATAAAACTTAGAATGAACTTTAATCAAATATACTTTTTTTACACTTTTTTTCTAAAGCAAGCTAAAAGTTACAGCGGATAACTGACAGAAGAAAGAATGCAATTACAGAGTCACAAGCTGTGAAAAAATTTGTCAACGCCGAGTATATGAAAAATCCGCAATTACTTTTTGGGCAACCCAATAGTTTCCAACATCTTATTAAAATCATATTTTGTAAATCGATTAAAAAAATTAAATAGAAAATATTGAATCTTCGAAACTAAACCAAGTAAAAAGGCCTTAAATTCGGCCTGGCCGAACTTTGGATACCCGCCACCTCGGGTATATATGTAAACCACGTTTCGTCAAAATCCGGTGAAAAATTCATAGCTTATGCTTCATACCAGCTATATCGAAATATGTTCCGATTTGGACGAAATACTAATAAGTACAAGTCATTGTTCAATTGTGTATAACAAAATATTAATCTTTTTAGTAGCTATATCTACAAATAAACCGATCTGAACCATATACGATACGGATGTCGAAAAACCTAACATAAGTCACTGTGTCAAATTTCAGTGAAATAGGATTATAAATGCGTCTTTTATGGAGCCAAAACCTTAAATTGAGAGATCGTTCTATATCTCGACCGATTTGGTCCAAGTTGCAGACAAACTTCGAATTTCAGCGAAATCGGACAATGGGCCCTTTTATGGCCCCAAAACCTTAAATCGAGAGATCGGTCTATATGGCAGCTATATCCAAATCTGGAGCGATCTGGGCCAAATTGAAGAAGAATGTCGAAGGGCCTAACACAACTCACTGTCCCTAATTTTGGCAAAATCGGAAAAAAAATGCGCCTTTTATGGGCCCAAAACCCTTAAATCGAGAGATCGGTCTATATGGCAGCTATAACCAAATCTGGACCGATCTGGGCCAAATTGAAGAAGAATGTCAAAGAGCCTAACACAACTCACTGTCCCAAATTTCAGCAAAATCGGACGGAACACCATATGCAAAATTTCAGCCAAATCGGACAAAAATTGTGGCTTGAAAGGGCTTAATAATTCAAATCGGGAGATCGGTGTGTATTTGAACTCTATCAGCATAAAGACCGATTGAACTACACTTGGCACTGTTGTTGGAAGTCATAATGGAACACCACATACAAAAATTGCGGCTTGAAAGGGCTCAAGAATTCAAATCGGGAGATCGCTTTATATGGGAGCTACATCTTAATCTGAACCTACAATATATGACCTATTTGCAACGTCGAGGCGATCGAGAATATGTCTACTTTATGGGGTCTTAGACGGATATTTCGATGTTGCAAACGACGACAATGACTAGATTAATATACCCCCATCCTATGGCGGTGGGTATAATAAAAAAACGGAAATTCCTTTTTACATTATTACTAAAAAATTTCCCTTAAATCCTCCTCCTTCGGTTGAGCAAGAGTCGAGTTCTGACTACAATTGGGATGGTTTGGAGGGTTCAAATTGGGTAAATTTTCCTAATTTGAGTCGCCCAAACCAATGAGAAGTAATAACTCATACAAAAATAGCCACTTCCGTGAGATTAGGACGTACCCCAAACCAACGAGAAGTAATAACTCATACAAAAATAGCCACTTCCGTGAGCTAAGAAGGTTTTCACGATAAAAAGTCCTAAAGGGGATTAAAATCTGACTTCCACCTCCACGCGGTAATCCCTAGGTAACGCCAACAATAGCAACTAGTTTTTTTTTCACATATAATTTTTTTTGCAAAATTCTTTAAAAGAGAGAGAATTCTGAAGGCCCTGCGGCCTCGGGATTGACTTTTGTGACTTTTTCTCGAATTCTACGCAAAATTCTTCTAATTTGTTTACTATATTGCCTACATACCGTACACTTTCACTTGATGAGGGTTAAGACCCGTTTTGGCCCCCAACGCCCGAGCCCTAAGAACGGACTTCATATTCATGCTCCTGGAATCAATTTAAAGGGGTGTGAAAAATTGGATTATTTTGACATTTTCCTCGTAATCTGCACTTTTGCCGTTTTCCCAAGAAAAAAATTTATTGCATATGTAGGTTATAATGTTTAGAGAAAATGAAATGGGTTTCTTTTCAATTAAAACAAATTTAGTCTATTTTTCAATCAAATATGAACATAAGAATGGAACTAATACTATTTTTGAGTTCCCTATAAGTCTTATGAAAAATAACTATTTCGCAGTCTACGCATAGGTGTAGTACGTGCTGGCACTATTCGCTCTCTTTCGGATTTGTTCAACTTATCCCGCGGATGTTCTGGCTGGCGACTTTGAATCTCTTCTGCGGGTTGAGGTGTTAGAAAAAATCTTGTAGCACGACGATGGGGATAAAGTTCCATTTGATCGATGTGTTGTGGATTGGAGCCAAAAAAGTTCTGCAATAAGTTTGTGGATTGTTTTTTTGCAACTAATTATCTTTAATGACTTTGTTACTTACATTCGAGGGAAACATGTTTTTGTATGGTAGAAGTCAAAGTATTGCGGGAAAGGCTATTATTTTGAATTTGGTAAGGATGTGCAAGGCCAAAGAAGAATTTCGAAAAACTAATTTTCCAAAATTTATTATAGACACTTTTTTCAAAGTATGTTTTGTTTAATTTGTAATCATATTAGTTGGTTACCAAAAAGAGAATTCAATCAAGGAAAGGCAAACGTCGGGCGGTTCCGAAGAAATAATTCCCTCCACCTACTCTATCTGTATAAATTTGGCAATATACCTAAATGGACGCTTATGCTAAAACAACTTTTTGGGAGAAATTACCATGATTTGGATTAAATGACATGGAGATTTAGACATAAGTTAAAAATCAATTTGTGCCAAATTTCGTAACCCGAAATTTCGTAAAGATCGTTTAACAAATGACCGGTATATATATATATATATAGGAGCTACATCTAAATCTTTACCATTTCCAACTAAACACTTTAAATTTAGTAGAATTAATTGCAAATTGCAAACTTTGCCCATGAACATTCCACTAAGGAACAGGGGCAAACTTTTAACATATCAATGAGTGTAGTCCGATTCAAGTTTTAAGCTCAATGATAAGGGACCTCCTTTTTATAGACGAGCCCGAACGGCGTGCCGCAGTGCGAGGTCAAGAGGATCAAGAATAAATATACTTCATTGGGTCTCAGAGCAATATTTCGATGTATTACAAACGGAATGACGAAATTAATATACCCCCCCAAAAAATTTTAGAAAAATCGGCTGATCAATACGCTTGCAAATGCTTTCAAAGTGAATATCGGAAGGTACATACAGTGGGACTCTCTTTGAATTTTTTTTAATTTACAGTAATTAAATTTACAGTAATTAAAAAAATGTAATTGATTTTGTACTATTTTTGCGTTTTAATATCCGAAAGAAATTAAAAAAGTGGAACATCCACTCGATTTTGCTTCCCACTGTACATATGGGAGCTAAATCTGAACCGATAGAATTTTTTATTCAAAATTTCGTAAGAATCGGCTAAGAAATGACTACAATATTGCAACATTAATCCAAATCGGGAGACCATCTATGTGAGAGCTCAAGAAATTATTCAGTCGGCGGCTATCTCTTTACCTCTCTTCTAAGACCATGTACCACAGTAGTGGCGTAATGTATAGGTTAGGTTGAATGGGTCGCCCACTAAAGGTGAGTTCACTCGGAGGCCAGTTTGGCTCATTGTGGTACCCTAGAGAGAGAAAGGGAAGATAAAGGAAAATGTGAGACCTCATACTAGAGGTTATACACGAATAAAAAGAAAAAGAAAAAGACAAAGACAGGAGGAGTGGAGAAAACCCGAGCGGGAAGTGAAAAACAGCCCTTCGCTATGCAAGCACGGACCTACCTACGCCGGAGCCTGTTTCATACTTACTGTGTTCAGTAAGCTCGACAAATGGCACATAGGCTGGACCGATGACTGGTCCGCCCGGCGCAGACTAACCACTCCTGGCGCACTCGTCCGACCTCTCATTCCCTGGAATCCCCTCATGCCCAGGATCCCATGTCAGACTCACACCGTGGGCCCGGAGCCTATACAGGGATTCCAAACAGTCCGCCACACAACTCGAGCTCACCATCATCGACTCCAAGGCCTTGAGCGCCGCCATACTGTCCACATAAATTCTGAGTTTCGAGGGCGGTTGGCCCCTTGCCAGAATTTCTCGTGCGGCCACTGCAATGGCACAGACCATACACTCGTTCGGCAGTCTCAGAGACATACTGATATTGAGTACATCAGAGTAGACCCCCAATCCAGTCCCTGACTCCATCTTGGAGCCATCTGTGTAGTTCGAGGTCTCATTCTCCTCAAATACACCATCCGCCCTGCACTCGTCCCTCTCCGTATCCATAACACCCAGAATCGAACTGTGGCCACAACCATTCTCCTTCAGCATGCCGAGCTCTCTCAGCCTAAGCGCGAACCTGGCGGCGCAGTTTCAAATTTAGGCCCCAATGGGCTGCATATCCAGCATCGCTTCCAGGCCTGCCTGCGGTGCGGATCTCAGCGCCCCTATGATCCCGACCCAGGCCAGTCTCCGGACCTTCTCGAACTTCTTCGCACGCATCCTTTTCCCTACGACGTCCCACCATACCAGTGCTCCACATGCCAATACTGGTCTCACGATGGTCGTATACATCCAATAAATCATCTTGGGAGTTACCCCCCCACTTCCTACCGAACATCCCCCTGCAGGAGTAAAAAGCGCACAGTGCCTTACGGCTTTTTTCCTTGGTGTTTCTCTTCCAGGACAGTTTCAAATTGAGGATTATGCCTAGGTACTTCGCCTCCTTCAACAGCCGCAGGGTGACCCCGGCCAATGACGTGAATCGGTATCTTATATCAACGCGAAAAGAGCACCAGCTCCCATCGCTACAACCTGCTCACTGACCCTTCCATGATCTCGCTGATCGTCGACAGAAACTTGCCTCGGACCAGCAGCACAACGTCGTCCGCATAAGCGATAATCCTGGTGCCGTCCCCACCGAGGTCAATAAGGATTTCATTAATCACGAGGTTCCACATTATCGGTGAGAACACCCCTCCTTGGGGTGTTTCTCTAGTCACCCACCATTTGATCACATAATCTCCCAAGTTTGCATTAATAATCCTGCCGTAATCATACTATTTGTCCATTGGAAGAATCAGGGATGAATCCCCCTGCTGCCCAGTGCGGCGACTATCGCCCCACTTTCCACATTATTGAAAGCCCCCTGAATATCCAAGAAGGCCGCGAAAGTGTAATCCTTCTGTCGGAGACAGTATACATCTTTGGAGAATTTATTTCTGAATTCAAACCTCCTAATCAGATGGTGGTACTGTTCAAAATGTACCTATTCTGGGGTTCAGATCACAAAAACACTCTTGAGAATTAATGGAAGGAAGGCGTCCTTGCAAAACTAGGAACTATTGGTTTGCCCAAAAAGTAATTGCGGATTTTTTAAAAGAAAGTAAATGCATTTTTAATAAAACTTAGAATGAACTTTAATCAAATATACTTTTTTTACACTTTTTTTCTAAAGCAAGCTAAAAGTGACAGCTGATAACTGAGAAAGAATGCAATTACAGAGTCACAAGCTGTGAAAAAATTTGTCAACGCCGACTATATGAAAAATCCGCAATTACTTTTTGGGCAACCAATATGTTATGCATTTGTAGAGGCCTGATAGTTGTAGGTATGCCTCTAGCGACATGTAAGCCATCAAGAAGAGATTCGAAAGACAACGAATTGTAGATGGCCTCAAGACTCCAAGATTATATGGCCCAATCTAAACATGAAGAAATTTACCTTTCGCTGTAGTGAGAGAGAATACAACTCTCACTGTCATTTATATCTCATGAATGTTGTATAGCATTTTAAGCTTCTACATGGCAAGCCGCTAAACTGAAGCATATTTATATCAACAGTTTTATTGATTCGGTTTACCACAAACCAAGGAAATTAAAAATACAAAATATGAATAACCAATATGTAATGCTGATGCCTGCCAAGAGCAGGCAATTTTTCTACAAGACTTGTCATATACAAGGCGATTTCTTATCCATTAAGTGCTAGAGATTAATTTTTTTTATATAATATCAACATTGTACACCATGACGGGTATATTTTCAAATCCCAAATTTGGAGTATTTGTGACAATTACACACATTTTTGTATGTGCTATATTGGCCACGTGTGTGGTACGATCCTTAAATGCATCCACCGACAAAGTCAAGGATATGAGTAAGGAAGACAAAAAGATTTTTGCACTTTTGTTGACATTACTAGTGATGAGTTTGCTTAAAATAATTTTAAGTTTTGTTTTAATTGTTGGAATTGTTAAGGTACAGTCGAAGATCACTCTAAAATTGAGCATAATTTATAAAATAATATTTTTAGAAAAATCATCATTTGATGGCTCCTTGGATTGCTGCTACTTTCATATCTATGGTTGCCGTCTTCTTTTATACTTTGGTCGCCTTGGCCTTTAGTTTTGTGAATACCTTGAAACTGCGGCAGAATGCTGAACGCGTTTTGCCTGGAATGGGAATTTTAAGTAAGTCAGGGTACAACTTTCAAGTAGGGATATTTTCATCTTTAATTTGTCCCTTTTTTGTTTCAGTTACTCAAATTGGATTTTTTTATCCAATATTTGTTTTGTACCAAAGTGTTCTTGTATTTCGCCTTAAACGTGAAGGTATCTACGAAGGTCCTCAGGAATCATTTAATGATCATGATAGTGAACTGGTCGATTCTAATGAAGTATATTAACTCCTAGGAAGTGTAGATATTGAATTGTAAATATTGAAATGTGATATTTGATATTACAAGACTAGAATGGGAACAATGAAATATGACATTGACCAACAAAAAACGAAACAAGTAAAAGTGTGCTAAGTTCGGCCGGGCCGAAAAAAAAATTATAGAAAATAAATTAAGTTGTAGGGTTAATTAAGTTGTAGTTTTATTCTACATACCCAACTTCTGTATAGACTGATTTTGGCCGTATTTGGCACAGTTGTTTGAAGTCGTAACAGAACATCGCATGCAAAATTTCAGCCTAATCGGACGAAAATTGCGACTTGTAAGGACTAAAGAAGTCAAATCGGGAGATTGGTTTATATGGGAGCTTTATCAGGTTATAGACCGATTTGAATCGTACTTGGCACAGTATTTGGAAGTCATATGAGAACACTATGTGCAAAATTTCAGCCAAATCGGACAAGAATTGCGATTTCCAGGGTCTCAAGAATTCAAATCGGGAGATCGGTTTATATAATGGTGCTATATCAGGTTATAGACCGATTTGAACCGTACTAAACACAGTTGTTGGAAGTCATAACAGAACACTACATGCAAAATTTTAGCCAAATCGGAAAAAAATTACGGCTTCCATGGGCTCGGGAAGTCAAATCGGGAGACCAGTTTATATGGGAGCGATATCAGGTTATAGACCGACTTAAACCGTAGACAGTTGTTGGAAGTCATAATAGAACACCACATGAAAAACTTCAGCTAAAAAGGACAAAAATTGCGACTTCCAGGGGCTCCAGAAATCAAATCTGGAGATCGGTTAATATGGGAACCATATCAGGTTATAGACCGATGTGGAACGTACTTAACACAGTTGTTGGAAGTCATAACAGAATGTCACATGCAAAATTTCATCCAAATCGGTTTGGGATCGGTATATATGGGAGCTATATCTAAATCTGAACCGATATATCCTATTTGCAATCCCCAACGACCTTCATCGATACTAAGTATCTGTGCAAAATTTGAAGCGCCTAGCTTTACGCGTTCGGCCTTAATCGTGATTTCGATAGACGGGCGAACATGGCTAGATCGATTCAAAATGACGAGACAATCAATAATATATATACTTTATGGGGTCTCAGACGAATATTTCGAGGTGGTACAAACGAAAGGACTAGATTAGTATACCTCCATCCTATGGTGGTGGGTATAAAAACAATTAAATTGTTAGAAAATTCTGTGCTAAGTTCGGCCGCGACGAATCTTGGGAACCCGCCACCATAAAGTCTGCCTTAATTGTACTTAAATGAACTTGGTTGAAGGGCATGACTGTACTTAATTCAGCTTTATGGGCTTTATCGAATTATATATTGATATAGGCCCCATATAAATCAATCTCTTGAATTAAGATCTTGAACCCACAAAAGTCTCATTTATTACCAGATTTTGCCGAAATTTTTCACAATGAGTTGTGTTAGGTCTCTCGACCATCATACCGAGTATGGTCTAGATATAGGTTCCACTTATACCGATGTCCCGATTTAAGTTTGTGCTGTAGTAGGCTCTTTAACATCCGTACCCTATATGGTACAGATGGGTCTATATTTGAGCATAAGTGTCATATATACCGATCTCCCCATATATATATATATACCGATCTCCCGCCACAAACGGTGCAATTATCCGATTTCCCTGAAATTTGACTCAATGGATTCTATTAGACCCCTACATATCCTGAATATAGACTATTCACTTGATGTAATGAGGTGAATATGTAAGGGGTGATTTTTTTAACTATTATCTTTTTGGCAACACTGGTTTAAACAGTTTCGCGTTTTGTTTCACTGTCAAACATCTTCAGTTTGATCTTACAAACGAATAACGCTTGCAAATTATTGAATTTTACAATCAAAATGCGTGGTCTGTTAAGAAAGTTCATCGCGCGTTTCTTGTGTTCAGCGACGTAGTCCATTTTTGGCTCAGTTGGTACGTAAATAAGCAAAATTGTCGATTTTGGAGTGAAAATCAGGCAGAAACATTGCAAGAGCTACCAATGCATCCAGAAAAAATCACAGTTTGATGCGGTTTATGGGCTGGTGGCATCATTGGACCGTACTTCTTCAAAGAGGATTCGAATCATAACGTAACTGTGAATGGCGCACTTTATCGTGAGATGATATCCAACTTTTTTGCCAAAAATGCAAGAGCTTGAGTTTCATTACATGTGGTTTCAACAAGACGGTGTCACATGATGGACTTATTGAGAGGCTAGTTCGGTGATCATTTTATTTCACATTCGGGACCGGTCAATTGGCGGCCTAGATCGTGGGATTTAACGCATTTCGACTATTTTTGTAGGGCTATGTTAAAGCTCATGTCTATGCAGACAATCCCGCTTCAGTTGACGCATTGGAAGACAATAATTAAGCACTTATTCTTGAGATACTGGCCGAAATGTTGGAAAGAGTATGGCAAAATTGGACTAAGAGGATGGTCCATTTGAGGCGCAGTCACGGTCAACATTAGTATTAAATAATCTTCAAACGTGAAATTATATGGAACGTACTATCCATTTAAATAAAAATTTCATGAATTTTTCTGAATTTAAGACAAACTAGCCATGTCCATCCCTCTGCTATTCCGTCTGTTGAAATCTCGCCAAAGTCTTCAAAAATAGAGATAATGAAAGTTTGGTCATATTCTTTTTATGTCCATAGGCAGGTTAAGTTTGAAGATGGGCTATATCGTAATTTATACTGGTATAGCCTCTATATAGATCGATCTCTCCATTTATGTTTTTGGGCCCAAAAATTCGCACTTATTACCCGATTTTGCCGAGTTTTGGCACAATGAGTTGTGCTAGGTTCCTCGACCATCGTATCGAGTATGGTCTAGAACGGACTATATTTGGAAATAGCTGCCATATATACCGATGTCCCGATCTTGGGACCATAAAAGACGCATTTTTAAGAGATTTCGCTGAAGTATTGCATAGAGAGCTGTGATAGGCTCTTCCATACTCGTGCCCTATATGGACCAGATCGGTCTATATTTGGATATACCAGTCATATATTCCGATCTACCATATAGTACCCTGACCGATTTAAGGTCTTGGGCCCATAAAATGTGCATTTATTAACTGATTTAGCTGAAATTTGGCACAGTGTGCTGTATAAGGCTCTTCAACATCCGTGCGCTATATGGTATATAATGACCTGCCTATATAAGATAAGGAGAATAGAAGAATAGACGCATTTGTCATCCGATTGAAATGAAATTTGATACAATGAGTTGTATTAGAACTCTACATATTCTGAATATAGGCTAATCCTTTGACATTATGAGGTTAATATGTTAGGTGGAACTTTGGATACCCAAGTTCAACCTGGGCGAAATTAATGTAATTATACTTTTAATTTAGTATCATCCATTGTGCAGGAACAGTGCTATTAAAAAAGCTTTGTTGAATCAGCTGTCAATGTCTACAGCGGCTATAAAAAGTTTTTCTTCTCAAAGCTTTTTGTGTTAATTATGTTTTTGTTATGAATGTGGCAACAAGCAAAACAACAAACAATACTGGAGGTATGTTTGTATTTATAATCAAAGTAATACCATTAAGGCGCTCAAATGAATTTTGCCATTAAAAAAGTGACCAACCGACTAGCCAGCCAGATAGCAAAGCGAAATTTCTGGTTTCTTGTATTTTTCTTGGTCCATTTATAGAAGTATGGTTTCCACGATTAATAGCGTTGATGGTTGTGTGTTCAGACAGAAAGGTGACGCTGGTGTTTTGGATATGGAACTTATTAGATCACCACACTACAGACTTCCATGCATTTGATTCGTGGGAACTTTGAACCCATCATCATCATCATCAAATAGACAGACGACAAGTGATAGGAAACCAAAAAAAAAAACACGAATATTTTGGTACGGAAGTAGCTACACCGGCGCGTGCCTACAACTCATTGAAAAACGTTTCAACTTATCGCTCTAATCATTCGTTATGAAAGTCAAACAAAAGACAAACACAAAAAAAAATCATGGAAAAGAGAAAATACAGAAAGGTATACAAAACGCCAAACTCAACAGGTTGGATGGTTGTGGGAAATGCGACTTTGATTTCAAGGTCAAGTTCAAATTGCCGGTAGACTAATTTAAGAACAATTTTTTTGTGATTCATAAATGTAAAGGCTGGGGGTATTCCGCTTGCAATATTTCGAAATATTGATGTGCAACCATTTAAAGTATACAATATATATTGGGTTGCCCAAAAAGTAATTGCGGAATTTGTAAAAGAAAATAAATGCATTTTTAATAAAACTTAGAATGAACTTTAATCAAATATACTTTTTTTACACTTTTTTTCTAAAGCAAGCTAAAAGTAACAGCTGATAACTGACAGAAGAAAGAATGCAATTACAGAGTCACAAGCTGTGAAAAAATTTCTTCTTGTCTGCCTCTCTGTACGTCTGTTTTAAATTTAAATTTTAATTTAATTTTAAATTTAAATTTCTCAATAAAAAAATCAAATCGACAATCAAATTTTAAAACAGACAATCTGTAAGACACGTCAGCACATATACCATATCGGTGAGAAAATTCAAATTGTCTTTAAGAAGTCTTTGAAGACAATATCAGACCTCACTTGAAATGTCACGAGACATGATGACATGTTCATTCACAATGTCGCTTAAAATGTCGTGCACGATTTTCAAGACAACTGTATGTAAATGTACACTAATCGCATTGCTTTGATTTTTTTTTTGGATGTAAGAGTAGAGCAAAGTCGTCCGTAGGAAACAATCCGTTTTAAAATGAATTTAAAAAATATATTTGTTTTCCCTGGGAACTATGTATGTTCGAAAATCATGCGTACAGAATCATTCGTTAGCTAATTAACGATTTTGTGGTTAGCTTAACATTGAAAATAAGAAACAAAATGCATTTGTTTTATTAGTTTAGGTTAAGTGAATATTAATGGAATTTTATGGCTGCCGTTAGTAATGTGTATTTTATGGCAGTCGTAAATAATGTGTTTCTTAGAGATAGATAAGCACATCTTTATGATTTAAGTAGTCTAGGAAGATTTGTAAAGTAGAATGTAAGGAAAATTTAAAATAGGTTGCCCAAAAAGTAATTGCGGATTTTTCATATAGTCGGCGTTGACAAATTTTTTCACAGCTTGTGACTCTGTAATTGCATTCTTTCTTCTGTCAGTTATCAGCTGTTACTTTTAGCTTGCTTTAGAAAAAAAGTGTAAAAAAAGTATATTTGATTAAAGTTCATTCTAAGTTTTATTAAAAATGCATTTACTTTTTGGGCAACCCAATAGAATAAATCAGTGTTGTATCAACATTCAAAACGTTCGCGTCAGCCTCAATATTTACTCACTGCTATTTAGACCGATGTCCCGATTTTGGATCTTTTTACCGTAAAAAGCGTATTTATTATCCAATTTTGTAAAACAGTTAGTTATTTTAGACCTCTCGATTTCTTAGCCAAATATGGTTCCAATCGGACTGCATTATTGTATAGCTGTCATATAGGTCGATCTACGGGTATAGGATCTTAAGGCCATAAAAGTCGCATTTATAACTAGATTTCGCTGAAATTTGGATTAGTAAGTTGCACTAGGCCTCTCAATATCCAAACCAAATATGGGTCAATCTGCTGATTTAGGGTCTTAAGCCCATGAAAGCTCATTTTTTAACCGATTTCCTTGAATCCATGAGTTCTTTTAGTCCTCTTGATATTCATGCCAAATATGGTCCCCATTGGGATTTATTCAGATATGGCTATCATGTAGACTGATGTCCTGATATAGGGATTTTACACCCCAACAGGCACATTTATACCCCGATTTCACCGAAATTTTAAACAGTCAGTTGTATTGGCTCTCACGATATTCGAACTGAATATGGTCCGTATTGGACCCTATTTAGATATCGCCGCCATATAGACCGATATCTCCTGTATAGGAGAGTTTTTATAACTCGATTTCGCTGAAATTTGATACCAGGACTTGTGACATCGGCCCATGTTTGTATAATAAATTTAACTTTATGCGTTTTTTTTAAGGAGGCCGGCGTAGCGCAGTGGTTAGCATGTCCGTCTATGACGCTGAACGCCTGGGTTTGAATCCTGGCGAGAACATCAAAAAAAAAAAAAAAAATCAGCGGTGGTTATCCCCTCCTAATGCTGGAGACATTTGGGAGGTACTATGCCATGCTAAAACTTCTCCCCAAAAAGGTGTCGCATTGCGACACACCGTTCGGTCTCGACCCTTTATCATTGCGTTTAAATTTTAAATCGGACAGCACTCAGCGATATGTGAGAAGTTTGCGCCAGTTCCTGAGTGGAATGTTCATGGTCAAATTTGCAACTAAGCAATTCAAACAATTCTTAAATCTTTTAAAGAAGATTTCAAACCGTTTACCAAAGTCCTTATACTCCTTTACAATGAGTTTACGTAAATGATAACATTAACGTGACACATGTTCCACAAAAGTGTTTTATGAAGTATCATAAAGGATGAATAAAGAATACTTGAATAATGAATACTATGTTGCCATCAAATACTGAATGAGAAAATAATTTTATTTAATACATGCCAATATAGCACTAAAAAACTCAAAAAGTTACGAAACATCTTATCTTAGGTTAGGTTAGGTTGAAAAGAGGGTGTAGATATTAATCCGCCCCATGCCGCTATGGACATACACCTAAGCCAGTAATAGGCTTGTTGTGCGCTCTAAAAACTATAAAGCAACCTCTAAAAAGAAAATTTTGAGTTAGGAATTCCGTGCTACTTACAAAATCCTTAATTATTTTCAATACCACTGCCCTAAGTTGGGTTAATGTCTGGTATTGTGTCTCCACCTAAGTACCGATATCTGTTAGACGCGAAAGCCGGGCAATGACAAAGGAAATGCTCCAACGTCTCATCATCTTCCCCGCATGGTGTAGGGCATGCTATCACTTGCCGCACCGATCTTACATAAGTGAGCTCATAGTCCTATGTGACCCGTTTTGATGCCAATAGCTATACTGACCTCCTTCTTGCTTCCTTTCAGTAATAGCCTCGTCTCCTCACGATCTGGATCCCCCCATAGGATTTTCGTCGTCCGACTTCAATGTTCATCTCAGGTATCCGATCAGAAACCTCTTGTCTTCCTTCCAGGTTTCCTATCGTCATCTTTACATCTTTTCTTAGGTAATAAGAAAAAATACTAGAAATCATGTATTTCCTTATGTATTGAACTCGGCCTGGCCGAACTTAGTCCTTTTTTTCCTTGGTTCTTATTAGTTCCTCATTTCCAATATACCAATTTGTAGTTTTTTTTTTGTTGTCCTTTCTTTAATTTTATTTTTTAGCTAAATTAAATTTTTACACTTACAACGAAACAATTCTAAAATTGTTTAAGTAAATTTCAAACCGTTTACCATTGGCATTATGAATGTCCTTGGACTCGTCTAGAATGAATTTATGTGAATGACCACATTAGCATGACACATGTCAAAGAAAAGTGTTGCATCATGTACATATTACAAAGGATGAATATGGAATACGTTAAGTGAAAACTTACTCTATATCCTTCGGGACAAGTATATATTTGCGTTGAATTACGTCAATTCCTCATGGATCATACGACCACAACAATTAAAAGGATGAGAACATCAAACAACAGCAAAAATACACTGAGAAAAGTATGATAAACAGAAATACATATTTCTTTACGTTATTTCTCCAAAAGGAAGAGTGTAAAGCTATTTCGACCGTGAGAATGAGTATCCCCGCTAATGAAGGATTTTAGTGATTACTGAAAAGAAATTTCCAGACAACAAATGGATTGCTCACAAACAACACATCACTTACATACGTTTCTTAGTTTGGCAGGGGCTAAGCAGTTGATAGCCTGTTAATGTTAGCGGAACACAATTCCGGAAGATTCGCCTTGAGGACACAAATCCTCACCACGGGGGAATCGTTAATCCCATGGCAGTCGGTTGTACGTACCAAATTGACCCGATGGTATTCTTCATCGGCTAGGGCTGCCGCCTGAGTGTATAACACACAGCTACAACAACAAGAACGGGGGAATCTTCTATGGCGAGCCTGTCCGCGGTCATAAATTTCATCTAGAAGATTCGCGGAAGATTGTTTGGCGATAGAAATGTTTTGCAGGGCTCATAACAACTCCGAAAATAAGTTGTGCGGGAAATCAATGTGGAGACCTTTGAGTGTTGGTGTGACATTGAATGTGTATTTTATTGTTTGCATTTTGTTCCAAAGCTGGGGATATTTCTCAATCGATCGGTTTACGTAAGTGCTCTTAATGTTGGATCTTTGTTGCCATCAGCGTGAACATATGGTTCTAGAGAAAGACAGACATGAAAAAGATACGTGGAAGTGTCAAGAGGGAGTGGGGCAAATCCCACCTTGATTTTTAAACATTTTTCGTATATGAACTATGTGGTTCCGAGCTTAAGATTTTTTTTTTGTTGCATAATCTCCAATAGTGTATGCTCAACTCGAAAAATTTTTTCGAATCAAAACTTGAAAATTTTCATAAAATAAAAAAAAAATACAATGTGAAATTTTAAGTAATTCTGTTTATTTTTCGAATCGTCTTCGAAATTCAAACTGCGGAATGCTGAACAATTTTTCAAATTCGAAAAAATTAAGGAGTTATAGTGTTTTAGGCCTTGAAAACGACTTTGAATTTTTACGCACACTAAAAAAGGTATTGCGATTCTTTTCATAGCAAACTTATCAGTATTGGATTATCGATCACCACTACGGAAAGAAATTTTCCTCGCAATTTCAACGGTGCCTGAAAATTTTTGAAGTTGGCAAAACTAAGGAAGTTTTGCAAACTCACGTTGGTTATTTTGCATATCAATTATGCAAACCGGCACCATTACGGAAAGAGATTTTCTAAACGAATCCAACGGTACCCTCAGAGCGTTGAAGTTCGCAAATCTGAAGAAGTTACAGCAACTTCAAACTCATCTCGATTTTTTTTGGCATTTTTCAGATATGAATTATGCGATTTTGAGCTTGTTTTTTTTGCAGAAAAAAACATAGAAGTTGCACTTATCCCAATTTTTTGCCATTGTCCTCACTATTGTGTACTCAACTCGAAAAATTTTATCGCATCAAAAATTTTAAATTTTCATAAAGGTATCCCCTTTGCTAAAAAAATTAAAAAAAATGAATTAAATGTGAAGAAATAAAATGTGTGCACGCAGTTGTATCCACGCTTAGCTCGCATTCGCTATCTACCCCAAACACCATCCGATACCCGCACTAACAACCGAAGCCTTCCACCAAACCCCACCGAAAGTTCGATCAACTATAAATCGACCTAAATCGACCAACAGCACCAACAAGCTGCCTTGAACTTGCCAAGGCCTCACCGTCCAGATTGAGCCAACCGAGTCCGCTTGAACCCCACTCCAAAGTTCGCGATCAACTACGCAGCTAAAAATAATTTTGAAAAACAACAACTTTGGTCGAGAAAACTTGGACGAAATTTGTTTATTTTCCTGCAACAATTTTATTTATTTTCTAAAAGTTATTTTCTTCTGTGTATAAATCGACGATATAAACGAACTCACGAGGGCCTCTCCGTCCCATTATAACCTAACTAACTCCTATTTTGACCTCATCAAAATTGGAGAAGATTTTCTTTTTTATCAACTTTTTGAAATCTCTTGTCTAAATATCTTGCAAAAGATTTCCACAATTTGTACATTTAGCCAAAATAATACATTTGCATCTAAATAAACAAATTTTAATTTTAGAAATGCTCACAATTCTCTAGTTATTATTAGTTATATTAACCACATGCATGAAAACAAAACTTTCGTGCATTTTATTCAGCCACATCGCTAATAATCCACAGTGTACTGCTTATCTAATGTCCCACTCCACATCTCTTCGGTACTTTCAATTAAGATGATGTCACAAAGCACAAACTTGTTGTAAGGCGTGACAAACACAATCATTAACATGACCTTGTTCCCGAAGGATGAACTAATGGGATTTGTGTCATAGTACTATGAGACCTACCCTGCAAACATTTTTCATAATTTGAAGAGCGTTCGTCTCAGATAAATAAAAAACAATCTTCTGAAAATTTTTAACGTAACTATTCTTCCAAATGAGTCGCGAAACACTCTTCTGGGATATAGTTGGGTAATCCGTTGAGTGTGCGAAAGTTTTAGCATCTAAGATACGGCTTTATACGTATCGCCTTGGGAATAGGTAGATGACGAAATGGGCGGAGAACGACTAATTTTGATGAATAATTTTATTAGTCTTAGCTGCTAATCTAATCTTTCATACCGCGCACAGTGGGATTAAGATTTTTCTACGAATACATAAGGAGAACGGGGATACTTAATTAATATGAAGGAGTGCTCCCATATTCAAGTTTTAGCTATAAATCGATCAACTATAAATCGATCTAAATCGACCAACAAGTTGCCTTGAAGTTGCAAAGGCCTCACCGTCCAGATTGCACCAACCGAGTCCGCTTGAACCCCACTCCAAAGTTCCCGATCAACTACACAGATAATCAATGACAAGGGGCCTTCTTTTTGCCTTTTGCCTATATCAGGTGATGGACCGATTTAAACCATACTAGTTATGGATGTTAAAGGTCATCCCAGAAATCATTATGTCAAACTTCGTCCAAATCGGAGCCCAAAAAATTAAATCGGGTATGGCAGCTACATATATCAGGTTATGGAGCGATTCAGAGGATACTTAGTTTATGGTAGAAGTCATTGTGCAATTTTTTAGCCAAATCAAGTAGGAATTGGGCTCTCTAGCGGCGCAAAATTTACAACCTGGATATTGATTTATAAGGAAGATATATCAAAAAAGAATTACAATCTCTAGGGGCTCAAAAGTACATGCGCAAGATTGGTTTATATGATTTATAGGCCGATTCTGACCATACTTGGCATAGATGTGGGAGGTCATTGGAAAGTTTAAGGCAAATTTGGAAATCGGCCACTGGGTGCTCAAGAAGTAAAATCGGTTTTAAGGGAGCTATATCAGCTTATGGACCGATATCAAATAGATATAGAAAATATCTGTGCAAAATTTCAAGTGGCTAGTTTCACTCGTTCACTTCGTCAGATGAATATATATTTATTGCAAATTGCTAATTTTGCCCTGTTTCACTAAGGAAAAGGGACAAACTTCTTACTTATCAATGAGCGTAGTCCGATTCAAGTTTTTAACGTAATTGTTCTTACTATGAGTCGTAAAACACTCTTCTGGGATATCATTGGGCAATCCATTGCGTGTGGGAAAGTTTAACAACACTTCGCGACGATTCTTTTACAACTAATTGTGTTATAATCGTCCATATGAGTAGTGAAACACTCTTCTAGAATATCATTGGACAATCCATTGCGCGAGGCAAAGTTTTATCGACTCTCGCAACGCTTGTTACGCAGCTCATTGCATTATAATCGTCCAGAAGATTTGTTTATGTATCGCCTGAGTTAACTTTTCGCGGTGTTCGTGGTGTTCTCAGGATTTGTATTGAATTAAGTTATTCGATGTTTTGTTTTAAGTGGAAAACTTTCACAACATCAAACAGAACTCTCACTTGGCTTATATGACGATTGGTACTAAGCTTGACGAATATGACGGGTTAAACTAGATTTTTTTAAGCTTTTTCGGAGTTGTCACGTTTTTGATGAAGAAACTCAAGCATATTTAGATCTTCCAAGCGAATGACGTGCAACTTTTACAGCATAATAATTAATACATATTAAAAAACTCTTAATTCCTACTCGTCCAGACGAGTAATGCTGAAATCTTCTGGAGGAGTATTTTATTAATCTTCCAAAACATCAATGTTTACTCGTCCGCACGATTCTTAGATATTTCAAAACTCTTCTACTCGTTAGCAGCTCATATGGAAGATTCGAGGAATACTCTTCCAGAAGATTCGTCTTGAGGACACAACTCCTCACGATGGGAGAATCGTCTACGACTCTTAATTTAGAAGATTCGAGGAAGATTATTTATCAATCAAAAATGTTTGCAGGGTTTATATATATATACAATTCGAACATATCAAAGTGTGTTACAACAAACAGAAATGTACAAAATGTATTAAATCCACTTTTTGTAAAATTAGTTTTGAGATAACTGGAAAAAATCAGTCTATAACCTTATAAACCTATATCTTATATAAACCGATCTCCTTATTTAAGGTATTGAGTCCTTAGAATCCGCAATTGTTATCCAATTGGGCTCAAATTTGACATGTAGTGTAGATTGGATGACAATTTTGTATATAGAAACTTTTTGCAGAATACAAAGTGATAGGTTCCCAAGATTCGGCCCGTCCGAACTTATCAAGTTTTTACTTGTTGTTTTTATACCCTCCACCATAAGATGGGGGGTATACTAATTTCGTCATTCTGTTTGTAACTACTCGAAATATTCGTCTGAGACCTCATAAAGTATATATATTCTTGATCGTCGTGAAATTTTATGTCGATCTAGCCATGTCCGTCCGTCTGTCCGTCCGTCCGTCCGTCCGTCCGTCTGTCTGTCGAAAGCACGCTAACTTCCGAAGGAGTAAAGCTACCCGCTTGAAATTTTGCATAAATACTTCTTATTAGTGTAGGTCGGTTGGTATTGTAAATGGGCCATATCGGTCCATGTTTTGATATAGCTGCCATATAAACCGATCTTGGGTCTTGACTTCTTGAGCCTCTAGAGTGCGCAATTCTTATCCGATTGGAATGAAATTTTTCACAACGTGTTTTGTCATTATATCCAACAACTGTGCCAAGTATGGTTCAAATCGGTCCATAACCTGATATAGCTGCCATATAAACCGATCTAGGGTCTTGACTTCTTGAGCCTCTAGAGTGCGCAATTCTTATCCGGTTGGAATGAATTTTTGCACGACGTGTTTTATTATGATATTTAACAACTGTGCCAAGTATGATTCAAATTGGTCCATAACCTTATATAGCTGTCATATAAACCGATCTTGGGTCTTGACTTCTTGAGCCTCTAGAGGGCGCAATTCTTATCCAATTTGAATGAATTTTGGCACGTAGTATTTATGATATCCAACAACTGTGCCAAATATGGTTCAAATCGGTCCATAACCTGATATAGCTGTCACATATACAGATGTGGGGACTTGACTTCTTGAGCTTCTAGAGGGCGCAATTCCTATCCGATTTGGCTGAAATTTCGCAAGACGTTTTTTATTGTTAATTTCAACAACTATGTCAAATAAAGTAAAAGTCGGTTCATAACCTGATATAGCTGCCATATAAACCGATCTGGGATCTTGACTTCTTGAACCTCTAGAGGTCGCAATTATTATCCAATTTGCCTGAAATTTTGTACGACAGATCCTCTCATGACTATCAACATACGTGTTTATTATGGTCTGAATCGGTCTATAGCCCGATACAGCTCCCATATAAATCGATCTCTCTATTTTACTTCTTGAGCCCCCAAAGCGCGCAATTCTTATTCGAATTGGCTGACATTTTACACAGGTCTCCAACGTGTAATTAAATTGTGGTACAAACTGGACTATATCTTGATATCGCTTTAATAGCAGAGCAAATCTTTTCTTATATCTTTTTTTGCCTAAGAAGAGATGCCGGGAAAGGAACTCGACAAATGCGATCCATGGTGGAGGGTATATAAGATTCGGCCCGGCCGAACTTAGCACGCTTTTACTTGTTTTATCTGCATTTGAATGTCTTCCAAGATTCGACCCGTCCGAACTTATCACGTTTTTACTTGTTTTTTTTTTTTTATCTGTATTTGAATTTCTTCCATAATATGACTTAGCATCTTTTAGCTCTCTACTATTAGTTTATGAATATCTTTATGAATTCCTCAGTATGACGAAAGCATTTCACAGCGGTGAAAGCTGCAACAATAAAATGCAAAAAGTATTTTAGCACACGAATTATTTGTCTGGAAATTTTTAAATGCTGCAGACCATTATAGAACAATACAAAGCACTACGTTAATATTGTTGCCATAAAATATCAAAACAAACTGCATAGCAATTTAAATAATGATAAAATTTTTGGAAAAATTTTTTTCGTACACAAGACTGAATTTTAAAAATAAACCAACCCATCTGAAACCAGCATTTGGTACAGAGACATTTTAATTTCTAAGGTATCTTCTATTCGAAAATGTTCTACAATATATTGGGCTGCATATACAATACAAAGATATTGCTTCCTTAATAATGGAACTACCATTTCTTGATCTAAAAAACAATAAATCATATTTTTCTCCGATTTCCATGAATTTCTAAACGATGAGTTTTATTTCCCCATTGCGTGTATTGCGCATAGGATTATATTCAAATGCGAGTAACATGGCTATCTTGATCAGAGTTAGAAAGAAACTCTATCAGTTTGTACACCCAAAGAAAGTTGGTACCAAACGTGATCATTTTTATTGATAGTGAAGCAACACCGTATGCCACAAAAACAATACCGGATGGTATGAATGAAACATAAAATGATTAGTACAGTTTGGTTCCGAACTGGTTTTGGTTTTAATACCAATCTGTTATTGGTTTTAGTACCAGACCGTTATTGGTTTTAGTACCAACCCGTTATTGATTACTCCATCCTCTAATGAACCAAGAAAACCCTTTGAAAATAATTTTAATCTAATTTTATTTCGATTATTTATGTTAATAATTGAGAAAAGGAATGTTACACCGTGACCAAGCTCAATTCTTTGTATTTGGAACAACGAAACGGTCGGTAGGACGGTGAAAATCCTATGGGGGGATCCAGGTCGTGAGAAGACGAGGCTATTACTGAAAGGATGCAAGAAGGAGGTCAGTATTGCTATTGGTATCATAACGGGACACATAGGATCACGAGCTTACTTATGTAAAATCGGTGCGGCAAGTGATAGCATGTGTAGGGCATGCGGGAAGATGATGAGACGAGCATTTCCTTTGTCATTGCCGGGCTTTCGCGTCCAACAGATACCGGCAATAGAGACACAATATCAGACATGAACCAACTTAGGGGAGTGGTATTGAAAACAATTAAGGATTTTGTAAGTAGCACGGAATTCCTAACTTAAAATTTTCTTTTTAGAGGTTACTTTATAGTTTTTAGAGCGCACAACAAGCCGATTACTGGCTTGGGTGTATGTCCATAGTGGCATGGGGCGGATTAATATCTGCACCCTCTTTTCAACCTAACCTAATTTCTGGTGGTCATTAGCTCGACTAATACTAATACGATTCGACAAACAAAAATAATGTCATAAAATAATAAAAAAAAAAAAACAAGTAAAAAGCCATTAAGTTCGGGCTGGAGATCGGTCTATAAGGCAAATGCAAATTTTGCCCATGAACATTCCACTAAGGAACAGGGGCAAACTTCTCACCTATCAATGAGCGCAGTCCGAATCAATTTAAGCTCAATGACAAGTGGCCTCCTTTTTATAGCCGAGTCCGAACGGCGTATCGCAGTGCGACACTTCTTTGGAGAGAAGTTTTACATGGCATAGTACCTCACAAATGTTGCCAGCATTAGAAGGGGAAAACCACCGCTGAAAATTTGTTCTGATGATCTCGCCAGAATTCGAACCCAGGCGTTCAGCGTCATAGGCGGACATGCTAACCTCTGCGCTACGGTGGCCTCCGGTCTATAAGGCAGCTATATGTAAATATAGTCGGATCCAAACCATATTTGGGGCGGATGTCGGGAGACCTAAAACTACGCACTGTTTCAAATTTCAGCGAAATCGGGTAATAAATAGGGATTTTATGCGCTTCAGACCTTTTATCGGGAGATCGGTCTATATGGCAGCTATATCTAAATATAGTCCGATTTTAACCATATTTGGATCAGATGTTGGGAGGCCTAAAACTACTCACTGTGTTAAATTCCAGCGATATCGGATAAAAATTAAACCTTTATGGGCTTCAGACCCTTTATCGGAAGATCGGTCTATATGGCAGCTATATCTAAATAATACTTTACTTTAATTGGCTACGACAGAATATTTGCTCCACTATGTCTAAATATAGTCCGATCTAATCCATACTTAGTTAAGATGTCTGGAGGATTAAAATATCCCATCGTTTAAAATTTCAGCGAAATGGGGTAATAAATAAAGCTTTTATCGGCTTTAGACCCTTTATCGACAGATCGGTCTATATGACAGCTATATCTAAATATAGTCCTCTCTGAACCGTATTTGGGTTCGAAATTGAGAGGCCTGAATCTACTCACTGGTTCGAATTTCAGATAAATCGGTTAAAAAATAAAGCTTTTATGGGCTTCAGACCCATTATCGAGAGATCGGTCTATATGGCAGCTATATCTAAATATAAACCGATCTGAACCATACTAAGGTCAGATATGGGGAGGCTTAAAATAACTCACTGTTTAAAATTTCAGCGAAATTGGGTAATAAATAAAGCTTTTATGGGCTTTAGACGCTTTATCGGCAGATCAGTCTATATGGCAGCTATAACTAATTATATTGCGATCAGAACCATATTTGGGTCAGATAACGGGAGGCCTAAAACTACTCACTTTTTAAAATTTCAGCAAAATCGGATGAAAAATAAAGTTTTTATGGGCTTCAGACCCTTTATCGGCAGATCGGTATGTATGACAGCAATATCCTAATATGGTCCTATTTAGCCCGTTCAAGAACTTAAACAGCGTCCATCAAAAAGACGTATCTGTGCCAAATTTCAGCTCAATATCTCAATTTTTGAAGACTGTAGATCGATTACAACAAACGGACGGACAGACACACGGACATCGTTAAATCGTCTTAGATTTTTACGACGATCCGAAATATATATACTTTGTAGGGTCGAAAATTGATATTTCGATGTGTTGCAAACGGAATGACAAATGACTATACCCCCTATCCTAAGGTGGTGGGTATAACAATGGTTTTTCAGTGCAGTTCAGCAGGAATACAACTTCAAAATTTAAGAAGATTTTTCTATTTAAAACAGCAGATTGTGTTATTTGAAACAGTGGACGTAAATATTTTCTAAAACAACAGTCATGTCTGCTTTTCCATTTTTAGCAGACAAAAACTCTTGTTTTAACAAACATTTTGCTATTTTGAGTAACAAATGTCGTTGAGTGTACGATGGGACTATAACTCATCAAGGCCAACCCTAATACCAAGTTTCTGCACTCAGTATTAGCATTTTTCTAGACAATTGTTGGCCAGCCCTTCACTGGATTTTTTCATGTTTGTCCGTCAAGACCACTGTGCAATGGCGAGTGATGCACACATAGTCCGAACATATTTATGACCTTGAAACGATTTGTGAATATATGCATTATCAGAAGCTACAACATTGTTTATATACGGTATCTGAAATTTGTGGTTATTTGTGCTTTTTTATTTTTTGTTAATAGACATTTTTCCAGACGATGGTTTAATATTTTGATTTTCTTACAACATCAATCACATGGGAAAGCTCATTCGCAAGAGTAGGTAAGATATTTGGAATTTTTTTCCATTTTCTACTTTGGACAAACATGTTTCCAACAAATTGTCTTAAATTGTTAACTAAAACGTGTAAAGAAGAGGAAAATACCACGCAGATATATAATAACCCACACCAGTGATAATGTATAATACCTATACCAGCAAGGGTAGGTTAGGTTAGGTTTAAGTGGCTGTCTGCCATCAGAATAACTTAGACGTTTTCGTCCATTGTGATACCACAGGAACAGAAGAAGGAAGATGCCTTCTAGATACCAGCAAGGGTAAACCAATGTAAATTAAACCTTGATTACAAGAAGACTGGGCATGAAGTCATTCTAAGTCGAGCGGTATACTTCTGAGAATTACACATCTTTCAAATCGTTGTAATAACCTATACCACAGTAGTATAGAAAGTTCGATTTTTCGATATTGCAGAAGTTCTGGACAATGAGAGCATATTATTCCATGCATTGAAAAAAAAGTTGGGCCAAAATTTAAGATTTTTCCTTATTCATAGGATTTTAACAATAAAAACGAGCCAAAAACCAAAACCTTATATTAAAAGTTCTATCTTTAAATTTATTTTTCTATTTACTAACGAACATGACCATCCGTTTCAAATTTTGATAGCTGATGGATTCTTATTTTACATCATAAATGACTGTTCAATAATTATTTTTAGAAAAATTCTTTTCTAAACTTAGCATCTTAACCCTAAAACATTAAACATTTAAAGACGCTCCTATGTGTATTTTGCTGCTTGAACTACGGTTCAATGCTGTCCCAAGGTCAATTTCCTTACCTTCAACGATATTTTGACTTTCATTTTAGATTTTTGTCTTTAAACACAAGACGCAAAGTTAAGGATTTATTAACCTTAACTTAAAATTCTTAATATGAAGTAAAATATTTATCACCAAAGGGAATGTTTCCTTAAAAAAAATTGGCAAATTGATCACCTTTAAATTAAGTTTGCTAATCTTTGGTTCGAATCTTTAAAATAAGGACAAAAATTTTTTTAGTGTCCCACAACATTTTTTTCCTTATTTTCAGCTTCAAGAAATTTGTGAAGAGTCCTATCACAAATTAATTTATTTATTAATGTTTTATTAATTTTATTTTATTTTTTATTTTAATTTTTATTTCATATAATCTTAAGGTTATTAAATATCTTCTCTCGGTGGAATTATTTGCTGCATCTTATATCTGTCCTCCATACAAGGACTTATTAACGGGTTCATTATTACTTAAGGAATGATGTTCGGGCAATACTGGTCCCTTGCGCATTTTTTGATACAGCAGATAAATGGGCGAGAATAGGATTATATCGAAAGCTAAAAGGAAAGTAAGCATAGGAAGATAAAGAAAAATATTAAAAAATCATAGAAATTACATTAGTTTACTTACCAAGATAGATGATATTGCGTATAAGGCCCAAGAAGACATCTCCTGCTGGCTGATGATCGACCAAATCATAAACGAATACAGCAAGTATAACGAAACTACCGAGCACAAACATGATATAAAACAGATAAACGTAGGGCATCATTAACCTGTAGCGATCCTGAAAATGAGAAAAATACCATACCGTGTTATAACGAATATTTTAGATTCGAAACTTTAACTAGTAGTTAATTACCTGGTAGATACCCACAAGCAGCATTACACAAAAGGCAAAAGTTAACGCAGCAACGAGACATCCAAGAATACAGGCCACAAATAGGATGGTTAACTCACTTTCTAATGGGATAAAAAAGAAAGAAAGGAAAAGAAGAACAAAACAATTTTATTATGCTTGATATTTGCAAATTTGCCTATGAACAGGGTCAACTTCTCACATATCAATATAACCAATAATTCAAAATCAATAGGCACCTCATAGTGCAGATTTGTCAATCGAAATGTTTGCGTATCCAAGGATTAATGCAGCAAAAATTTCTGTTGTTTCACAAGGATGACGTAGGGGATGATTGATACCTAGCAACGGTTCTATTTTTCGCGAACCTTAAATTCGTGGATGCCATTAACACATGTTCAAGTTAATGAACTAGCATGTGCAGCGAAATGATGGTTGGCTGGCAATCACCCTTTTCGAAAATAGCCAAATACTTTGAAGAGATAATGGAATAGAAAAACTAACACCCTAATGCTAGGCATGCATTTGTCTCTGGATTTGAGGTTAGTCGGAGACTGAAACATCTGTTGTCTTGCTTAACTCCGGTGAATGAGAGGCTAACCACAATCCGCATAAAAACCAAATTTTTCATCATCAGCCTCATCTATGTCCATGCCCCCACGGAATACAAGGACTAGCAGACCAAGGATATTTTCAACAAGAGAGAATATGACCGCTGTCCCGCCCATGATATTAAAATTGTTCTGAGAGATTTTAATCCTACGATAGGGAAGGAAGACATCTTTGGTCCAACAGTCCAAAAGTCCATACTAAGCACATTTGTTAGAAGTCATAACGAAACACGTCATGCTAAATTCCAGCGAAATCGGATAAGAATTGCGTCCTCTAAAGGCTTAAGAAGTCAAGACCACAGATCAGTTTATATGACAGTTATATCAGGTTAAGCACTGATTTCACCCACACTTGGCATAGTGGTTGAAAATCATAACAACACACCTCACGCAAAACTCCAGTCAAATCGGATAATTATTGCGTCCTCTAGTGACTCAAGAAGATCAAGATCGGTTTATATGGCAGCTATAACAGGTTATAGAACGATTTCAACCATACTTGGCACAATTGTTGGAAGTCATGACAAAACACGTCGTGCATAAGAATTGCGCCCTCTAGAGGCTCAAGAATCAAGACCCCAGATCGGTTTATATGACAGCTATATCAGGTTATGGGCCGATTTCAGCCAAATCGGATAAAAATTGCGCCTAGTAGTGGCGCATATAGCCCATTTGCAATCCCAACCGACCTACACCTATAGGAAGTTTTTGCGCAAATTTTCAAGCGCCAAGCTTTACTCCTTCGAAAGTTTGCGTTCTTTCGACAGACAGACGGACATGGCTTGATCGACATGAAGGCATTCATCCAGCGTGTAAGATGTACAATCGATCCGTGGAGTAAATATAGATTCGGATCATTACCTTGTTGCAGAAACGGTTCGATCGGACACCCCACGGAAGCTGGATAATAAAAAGCTGCAAAGACAATAGATAGCAACGCTATACTCCACTCGACTGACCCAACTGCTTGATGGAAGTACTACTTCTCGCGATGTTATAACGGCGCAGTAGCAATCCATTGCCTATTCCATGGAAAATGCGCGAACCCATACTTGGTACAGGAAGCCTCCCCCAATGAACGCATGGTACGACCAAACGTGACGAAATACTACTGAAGCGAAGAATGCGGCATACAGCAGCAACGCACCAAATGAAGGAGGGGCATCGGGAGAAAAGGAAGGAGGACAAACGTCTATAGTGCAGAAAGAAAAGGGAAATGGAAAGACGTGAGTGTGAGCGAATTGAGATGTACAGGGGTCAGATAGAAGTCCGGAAACTCTACAGGCACATCCTCCAGCACAGACAAAGAAGGAAATCTGGTAACTGATACAGATAGTGTGATGAGGATATGGAAAGAATATTTTACACAGCTGCAAGTGTCCGACGTTGGCGACGAAGCGGATACCGCAGAACCAATATCTGATTATGATATAGAATGTTTACCTCCTAATCATAATGAGATCCATGTAGCTGTGTCCCTACTGAAGAATAGCAAAACAGCAGGAGCTGACGGGTTGCCGGTGAACTATATAAGACCGGACGCGACACGCTGATAAGGCATCAGCATTATGCATCAGCTTGTCTGCGCGATCTGGTTAGAATAGCGCATACCCGATGATTGTAAATCTCAGCATGCTATGTCCCGTACACAAGAAAAGAGACAAAATGGAATGTGCCAACTACGGAGGAATAAGTCTCCTCCCCATCGCAAACAAGATACTCTCGGGCGTGCTGTGTGAAAGATTAAAACCTAAAGACAATGAAATAATTGGGCCCTATTAGTGCGGCCTTAGACCTGGTAAATCCACCGTAGACCAGATATTCACACTGCGCCAAACCTTGGAAAAGACCCAAGAAGGACAAATCAACACCTACCATCTCTTTGTTGACTACAAAGCCGCTTTCGATACCCCTATTTGTTCAACTGTATTTCAAGCCATATCTGAGTGAGGTATCCCTGCAAGACCAATAAGACTCTGCAGGATGACACTTGCTGATACGCGTTCTTCAGTAAGAATAGGAAAGAATCTCTCCGAACCATTCAATACCAAACGAGGTTTCAGACAAGGTGACAGCCTATCGTGTGATTTCTTAAATAGTCTGGTCATATTGTCAAATGAATGAAGAAGCTCCAGCGAAGTAGTCTTTTGAAGGCGATCGCGATGATATAGGCAAACCGGGACGGCCAAGAGCCCGATGGAAAGATCAAGTGGTGAGAGACACCTCGAAACTTGGTGTCAGAGATTATAGAAGGAGAGCAGAAGATTGAGGCACTTGGAACGCTTTTCTACGTTCGGCTTATGGGACAAATGATCTCTCATAGCCAATTAATGTAATAAAAGTGGTTTTCAAAAAGTGAGTAATCAAATTGATGGCATTCTAATAGAATGAAGAAGGAAGAGGAAATTTGTATAGAAGTTAGAAAGAAGTCCTTAAATTTTAAAATACGGCAAAAATGTATTTATAGCTGTTTTCTTCCAATTGTCGCGGCTAAAGTGAACCCACTGAGCGGCGGTATAGAATATGCATAACCTTTTCAGAACGGGTCAGCGTAACAGTAACCCTGTTAAACAACAACAACGCAGCAGGAGCCGATGGGATGCAAGCTGTTCTATTTACGACCGAAGGCGACACGCTGATCAGGCGTATGCCTCAACTCAAATCTTCTGCTCAATCTGGCCGAAAAATGCATTCCCGATAGTTTGAATTTCAGCACACTTTCTCTTGGCCCCAAGAAAGGAGGCAAACAGAAAGCACCAGCTACAGAGAAATATGTGCATTCAAGATTCTTTCAAGCGTACTTTATGGGAGTTTCAAATAAAAAGTAGCAAGATAAGTAGACATTATCTATTCGGCTCTATACATGAACAAGTTATTCATACTACGCCAATTCGTGAATAAGATCCCGATTATACTTCTCGAGCTTCTAGATAGAGTAATTTTTATTCGATTTGGCTGAAATTTTACACAACGGCTGTCAAGTATGGTCTTAATGAAGTATCAAATTCGACTTTTCTGAAATTTCGCACATCACCTTCTCCTATAACCTTCAACACACGTGCCAAGTATAGACCGACTCGGTGTAAAACCTGATAGATCGCACATATAAACCGATCTCCCGATTTACTTCTTAAGCCTCTCTAGGGCGCTATTCCTATCTGATTTTTCTGAAATTTTGCACAATGACTTCTACTATGATTTACAACATCCAAACCTGATAAAGCTCCAATAGCACAGCATTCTTATCCATTATCCTTATATTGCCTATAAAGTGATACCAGGCAAAGAACTTGGCAAATGCGACCCATGGTGGCGGGTATATAAGATTCGGCCCGACCCATAAAAACCCTAAAAGCCGTTATCATTACTCGATTCAGTTTTTGAAAGAATTCAAATATAACCCGATTTTTTAGGTAAATCCATTGTGGTTGGTAGCCAAGTTTACGCCCGGTTGAAGTTAAACCTTTAGTACTTGGTTTTCTCTAAATTCTTTTAAA
This sequence comes from Stomoxys calcitrans, assembly GCF_963082655.1. Taxonomy (NCBI): domain Eukaryota; kingdom Metazoa; phylum Arthropoda; class Insecta; order Diptera; family Muscidae; genus Stomoxys; species Stomoxys calcitrans. The sequence continues at coordinate 122,286,970 of NC_081556.1, forward strand.
TTACTACAATATGTTTTTATATCAATTGTGCTGCAGTGCAATCAAAGGTTGACTTAGTCCAACTTTAATCTGTCTTATTTGTTTATTTGCTTTTTTTCCATAATAGCTCGTTTTAAATAAACATAAAAGAAATATTTTTTCAACATTTCAGATATTTTATTTTGTTTATCACATTAATTCACTCTCAATTGTATTGCAATTTGGTGTGGATTATTCAATTACCATTCAAATGTTCCTCTTCAGCAAATTCATGATCAATTATACAGGCAAAGCCCAGAAGACCGAAAAAAAATATAGCCGATACTATTGTAGTGAACCAAGCCACAATCAAACTCAGCACCCTGACGTTGCAACAGCCCATTGTGCGTTGCGTTTTTCGTACGTGTCTGCGAGTCGAAAGAAGTTTTTTTTTTATTTCTTATAACGAAATGATTTTTTTGCGCGTACCACCGATAATCATTTAAACACTAGACTCTTGTTAGCGGACCAAATTGGACTGGCATTAGCATTTCAAAACAATTGAAGCACTGCTGTCAGCAACAATGTTGACTATACATACACACCTCCAGATGACATCGTGCCCCATCTTTGCATGCGCAACTCTATTGAATACAAACAAAAGCGAAAGCATGCGAAAACGCATAGCAAAACATACTGCAAAGGGGTCAAGCAAATGCGGGAGCAACAGACGCTAGAACGCCCAAAATATGTGACGTAGACAAAGTTAATTTGTATTTTGTATACATACTCGTATATGTATACAATGCTCGTAGTACAACAGCATGTTAAGCAAGCAACAGTTTTGTTTTGAGATGTGGTGCCATCCATAGAAAATAGCAGATATTTGGCGTAATGTAAAATTTATAAGCATAGCATACATTTTAAGCTAATTTATTTAATTTTTTTTATGTTCTTTATATAAATAAGTGAGAAAGGAAAAATGCGGGAGGCCGATGTGGGCAATATTGGAATGAAAGGCTTTTAGGTATATAATACCCAAATTCTGAGTCAAGTATCAGGGGTATAACCCCTCCCCAAAAGAAACCCCAAGCTGGCAAGTAGGCCCATTGGGCCAATATTGGACTCATACTCAAAGTATTTGGCGGTAGAGGGTAGCCTACACGAAGTGATACCAATTCAGAACTAGTGCATTTGTTTGTAACACCCAGAAGGAAGATAGATAGGCCCATTGATAAGTATACCGATCGACTCAGAATCACTTTCTGATCGTCTGTCTGTCTGTCTGTTCATGTTAATTTGTGTTCAAAGTACAGGTCGCAGTTTCCATCCGATCGTCTCAAAATTTGGTACAGACATATTTTTCGGCCTAGAAACGAAGCCTATTGAAATTGGAAAAAATCCGTTCAGATTTGGATATAGCTCTCATATATATATTCGTCCGATTTGCAATAATAATGCAATAAAATAGTCATTTGTTAACCTATTCTCTCAAAATTTGGCGGGAAGAATTTTCTCTTGACTCTCGACATTACTGGTGAATTTCATGGAAATCGGTTCAGATTTAGATATAGCTCTCATATATGTATCGCTCGATTTTCACTCCTAGAGCCACTGCATGGGCATTTATCGACCAATCTTGCCAAAAATTTTGCACTACGCTTTCTCTCAGCGACTTCCACAATATTTGAATAGTTTGGTTGAAATCGGTTCAGATTTAGATACAGCTTCCATATATATGTTCGTCCGATTTTGAGAAATATTGCAATAAAATGCTCATTTGTTAACTGATTCTCTAGTAATTTGGCAGGCGGGATTTTCTTATGACTTTTAAAAATGCTGGTGAAATTCATAGAAATCGGTTCAGATTTAGATATAGCTGCCATATATGTATATCGCCCGACTTTCACTTCTAGAGCCACTGTAAGCGCATTTATTGACCAATCTTGCCAAAACTTTGTCCAACGTTTTCCTCGACAATTCCCACAATATATGACAAGTTTGTTCCAAATCGGTTCAGATTTAGATATATCTCCTATATAAATGTTCGTCAGGTTTTGGGTATTTGTCAACCGTTGTAATTACAGTTTGAACATATTTGCTCGAAATTTGAATGTTTAATAACCCATCTGAAAACATCCGTCGAGGTCCATCAAAATTGCTTCGAAATTGGATATATCTCCCACATTGTTTAGTACTGGTTTTATTGTGGAAATATTTTTTATTGATTCAAATGACAATAAGTAAAAGCGTGATAAGTTCGGCCAGGACGAATTTTATAATCCCCATACCATGGTTTGCATTTTCAAGTTCTTTACCCGAAATTTGTTTATGGGCAAACAAAGAGTTCCGTGCTTCCCCGCTGACGCACCCCTTGAGCCCAATCCAACAGGATGACCCACCCACACAGTACTTGTCGGGTCCTGTCTCGACGTCTTCCCCTCCTGTTTCGATCGTGGCAGAGGGGCTTCCAGTCTCCTGCAATCCTCCAGACCTTAGAGATGTGGTCGATAATTCCTCAGGCAAGTGTTCAGCAACAACTGCTGAGTCGCCTTCTGATTGCCTAACCCCACCGCTTCTATACACTTTCAGTCACAACTTGTTGAATCAGAAGGATACAACTCCTTCAGACTTGTTGAGGTCTGTAAGACAGCCGGAGTTTTGTACGAAAAAAGCATGTCTCCGGTCGCCATCAGCCTCATCCAATCCACCAGCTTCTAGTCAGTGGTTGATTACAGTCCCTTAGTCTCCCATGTATGGACTTGGTACCCCAGCGTGTGCAATTCGTCGAAAAGGAATATCTTCTCCCTTGACTAAATTTAGTGCTGCGTCTGCTGTTACAAACTGGAGGAGGCCCAGGTCATTCTGCAAGGACATTAGAAATTGACTATCCCACTCCAATTGTTCCTAGGTATGCAGCCCTGTTCTTCTCCTTTATCGACAACTACCATCACCAAGCTGTCCCTAGCAACATCAGCAAAGCGTCTTGGATCCGTATTAATATTGTTCGCCTTAGATCTTTTTGGCATGGAATGTTCTCCAAGGGACCACATCATTTCCAAATCTAGACGGGAGCCTCTCTCCTTTTCGGTGAGAGTTTTAGGATCATAAATCTTGTTAGTTTTTCGAATTTCTCCGAAAAGTTCAGGCAAACAAATTGTGGTGTACCAGTCAAAAATTACCGTCCTACGTTGCTCAAGTGGTAAAGTTGCCACCCGTTTTGCCGCAGAATCAGGAAACCATTTGCTTCTAAGTGCTTCTTCCCTACAACTTTCGTTGGACTTGTCTCATCTTCATAGACCCGGCCAATTGATATTTTTCAAAATTTTCAGCATTTCTTTGCACAGATCGACAAAGAGAACAAACCTTTTTTACGGCCAGGTGTGCATGCAATATCTAATGTATGCTGGTGGGACAAATGTCCAAGGATGCCTCTATCTCACGGTACGCTTAATGACGATCTTGCATTATAAGTTGACGCAAGGGATCAATGTTCTCTGGTACAACGGCCGTATTTGGATGACCATCATGGGATTCGACTTTAAGCAAGCATAGGCCATAGGATGGTGTTTCATCCTCATACAAAGATTTAAGTTCATCGTGATACAAAGAAAGTTGTGGGAAATAATTATTTTTTTTTTTTTCAAAACAATACAAATGGTGTTTTTTCAAAACAATGGTGATTGGGCCACGATTTTGGTGGAAAATATCAAATTTTATGTCAGATTGGAACTGGCAACACAAAGTTTTGCCTAGGCCAGAAATAGATAAAGCAGCCCTCGTATACATATACATAAGGATTAACACACTTGTGCTTTTCAGTGTCAAAGTTCAGTTCATATACAAAGGCAAGTGTGCTAGGTACTTTTTTATTACAAGTTACACGCAATCTACTTCAAAATTTTCTGCAAAAGGTAGGGCATGTCTATGCCGCATGGAATACGAAGGACTTAGTTAGACATTATCTTTGTTTTCATTTAACACAGACAGACTAATTGTAATTCTAGAATACGGAATTATATGCTAACCCAATTTTAAACAAAGAAATATAACAAGTAAAAAAGCATTAAGTTCGGCCGGGCCGAACTTTGGACACCCACAACCTCGGGTTTATATGTAAACCCCATTTCGCCACAATGCGGTGAAAATTGGATAACTTAAGGACCCAAGTTCGGCACGGACATTGAGTGGTCTAATATATATGCCACTATTCAATTTTGTAGAACAAAATATTGATCTTTTTGGCAGATATATCCAATTATAAACCGATCTGAACCATATTAAGGTCGGATATCGCGAGGCTCAGAAAAACTCACTGTTTCAAATTTCAGCGAAATCGGGTAATAAATAAAGTTTTTATGGGCTTCGGTCCCCTTTTCGGCAGATCGGTCTATATGGCAGTTATATCTAAATATAGTCTGATCAGAACCATATTTAGGTCGGGTGTCAGGAGGCTACAAATAACTCACTGTTTAAAATTTTTGGAAATCGGTCAAAAAATAAAGCTTTTATGGGCTTCAGACCCTTTATCGGAGGATCGGTGTTATGGCAGCTATATCTTAATATAGTCCGATCTGTACCATATTTGAGTCGGATGTTGGGAGGCTTAAAACTGCGTACTATTCCAAATTGCAGCGAAATCGGATAAAAAATATAGCTTTTATGGGTTTCAGACCCTTTATCTGGAGATCGGTCTATAAGGCAGCTATATCTAAATAAGTCCGATCTGAACCATATTTGGGTCAGATGTCGGAAGGCTTAAAATAACCCACTCAATTTTTAAAGCCTCTAGAGTGATTACAACAGACGGACGGACAGACGGATAGACGTACAGACACACGGACATCGTTGAATCGTCTTAGAATTTTATGACGATCCGAAATATATATGCTTTGTAGGGTCGGAAATTTATATTTCGATGTGTTGAAAACGGAATGACTAAATGAATATATCCCCTATCCTACAGTGGTGGGTATAAAAAAGTGTTCTAAGCGTTTGTCAAGTTCATTGCCCGTTATCTCTTTATAGGCAAAAAAGGATAATGGATAAGAATAGCTATAGTATTAAAGCTATATCAGGTTATGGACCGATATGGGCCATACTTAGCTCGAGACCATAGGAAAAGTCGTTGTGCAAAATTTCAGCCAAATCAGACAAGAACTGCTCCCTCTGGGTCTCAAGAAATTCAATCGGTAGATCGGTTTATATGGGCGCAATGCCAGATTTTAGATCAATTCAAGCCATACTTGACATGTATGTTGTAGGTCATAGGAGAAGTCATTGTGCGGAATTTCAGGTAGCGCTCTAAAGGATCAAGAAGTATAATCGAGAGATCGGTTTATAAGGGAGTTATAGGAGTGCCAGGTTTTAGACCGGTTCGAACCAAACTTGGCACATCTATTGAATGTCATAGAAATCGTCATAGTACAAAATTTCAGTCAAATCGAATAAGAGTTGCACTCTCTAAAGGCTCAATAAATATATTTGGAAGATCGGTATATATGGGATCGACACAAATAGAAGCATTTTTGCAAAATATCAAGCGCCCGGCTTCACTCCTTCGAAAGTCAACGTGCTTTCCACAGATAGACAGACAGACAGGCATGACTATATCGACTTAAAATGTCATGGTGATCAAGAAAACATATACTTTATGTGGTATTAAACAAAAATTTGTATGTGCTACAAACGGAATAACGATGTTAGTATGCCCCGTCCTATGGTGGAGGGTATAAAAATTAAATTGTGAATCAACCGAAAGTTGACTTAGTCCACTTCGCTTATGGACAAAAACTCGGATTAATGTCGGGAAGGGAGATAGCGGCTACTATTGATGCCGAGAGAGTGAAGGTGAATGTCGTTAGGGGACCACCTAAGGGAGGGGTGATATCGCCTGTGCTCTGGATTCTCGTGATTCACGGATTGGAGAAGATTGGTGGTAGAGTTCATGCGTAAGCGGCCGATCTGTTAATTCTCGCCACTGGAACGTTTTGTGACACAATTCCTGAGTTTTTTTGGTTGGTGCTATACTACTACATGGACAATGGGTTGTGACCTGGGTGTGAATGCGGGGAAACGGAATTGGTCCTGTTTACGCGTGGCCAGTAGATACCGGTCTTTAGGTTTCACATATGCAGGGGATGACTTTTCAGTTATCGCAGACGGCGAAATTTTTTGTGGGAGATTTTAGACAGCAAATTGGATAGGAAATTGAACATGGGGTCAAGAATTACAAATGCCACTGCTGCATTGTGTTCGTGTCAGAAGTAGGGTTTGAGGCCCAGACTTCACTGGTTATTCTCGGCGGTGGTACCGCCATTACTGGCATATGGCTGCCATATCTGGTGGTCGGTGACGGATTTTATGTCATATGTCCGTAACCATTACAGGGTGAATAGGGTCGCACTAATGTGGGGAATTCAGCCTATGGACTAGTTGATAAGGGAAACAGGGAAGAGGACTCTTCTCAGATTGTCGCATCTTAGCTTGATTTGTGGGCCACCTAAAGAACATATACGTATATTGGATAGTAACTTGGCGGTCTCTCAGATGGACTTCCAGATATGTATGAACGCGGTGGATAGAGGACGGCGCATAAAGTTACGTACCCTGGCAGAGTGACAGAAAGGATGGGTTAGGTTTTCAGGCATTAACATTTTTACAGATGGATAGAAAATGGAGAATGGAGCAGGATGTGGTATATATTGCAACGAACTCGATATCCATGTCTCCTTACGGATGAGCAATGATATAGGACGAACGCAGAACATAGACTCTCTGGAGAAAATTCATTAAGGTGCGGTCATTACGATTATAACTGGACGCAATAAGTTAAGTAAACACACATTGCCGCTGGTGTAACGCTATAGATGCTACAGAGGACTGTTTTCATTTCCTATGCCAATCCCTTGCGCTACCCAAAATAAAAATAAAATGAATGATTTTTTTTCTTCTTTCAGGCACTAGAAGAACTCACAGGGTTTAACCCACTAAAATACATGGCCTTCATCGAAGCAGCAAAGTGGTAAGAGAAAGTATAATGAAACCTGTCTTCCTGGCAGGTCTTACTGTTGAGAGAAGAGGAATAACTCATGAGGAATCACAATGGGTTACATGATGGCCGACGCCGACATGCTAACCTAACCTAGTTCGATTCTCAAAGACCGGTAAGCAGACAACAACAAAGTACAAGGACTTGCTGATACCAAGAGTTGTTTACAACTTTTGGGACCACCATCCTATGGCGTATGGTTATTTCTTAATTTTAAAAAAATTAAATATTCAATATCAATTTTATTTATTTTTTTAAACTTTCTAGATTTTTGTATTAACTTTCTAACTCTGGTAAAAGCTTATGAAAGAGTATTTGAAAGAAAAATTAAAACTTTCAATTACAATGCACATCAATTTTCTTTGCCAATAACAAAAACAAAATCCATGAACTCATTCTTACAAATTGTAAGTAGTCTGTAATGAATACCCAGATACAAACACATGTACTCTTCCATATACTGGTAACAAAATGGCTAAAAATGCAAATAGTATTTTATTCCCATTTGGTGTAGAGGCCACGAAAGGATAGTGGAATTGGTCACGGTTGGAAAGTAACAAAGTTTTGTTTACAGTGTTGCTGATGCCCATGCTAGGTGTTTTAATTCATTTTGCAGCAGTTGCATGGGGCTGACATCATCACAAGTACGATAATCATATAAAAATGTTTTAGTGTATGCGTGGCTATTGAAAAAAAGAAGAAATATCCTAGTCATTGGGCAAAGTGATGTCAACTCTGAAGAAACCAAAATATAAAAATGATTTTCATTGAAACTTAATCTCGTCGTTCCTTTTGTAACACATCGAAATATTGATGTAAGACCCCTTAAAGTATATAAATTCTTGATCGCCATTACACTTCAAATCGATCTAGCTACGTCCGTTCGTCTTTATGTTGTATATCGGTCCATATTTAGATGAAGCTCCCGTATAAACTGATCACTAAACCGAACCGTTTTCTATGATATTGAACACATGTGCCAAGTATGATTCGAATTCGGGTTAAAACCTTATATAGCTCCCATATAATCTGATCTCTCGATTGTGCTTTTTGAGCCTTTAAAGGACGTATTAGTTATCCGACTTGGATGAAATATTTTACAGTGTTTTCTCCTATCACCTCTAACATACGTGCCATGTAAGGCCTTAATCGGTTTAAAACCTGATATAACTCCCATTGAACCGATCTCCCGAGTTTACTTCTTTCTTATGGTCTTTAACCTACGTGCCAAATATGGTTTGAATCACTACAAAATCTAATATAGCTCCCATATAAACCGTTCTCCCGATTTTAAATCTTGAGCCTCCAGAGGCCCTAATTCTTATCCGATTTGTCTGAAATTTCACAATGGCATCTACTATAGTCTCCAACATCTAAGTCAAGTATGATCCGAATCGGTTCATAACCTGCTATATCTCCAATAGCATAGCAACACGTATGTAAATGTGTCCGTTTGGGTGGGTTATGGGGTAGGGCGTCCCCCACAGTTTTTTGACTTCAAAGTATTATACTAATTTTGTGTTTTTGGGTTACCATTTCGCTTAAATCGATGAACCCATCTCCGTAATCTGACGTGTTTGAAAATCGCGGATATCAAAAATTTTAATATCCCATTTTCTCTGGGGGAACAAACTATACTATCTGTGAACATTTCATGAATATCGATACAGCCGTTTTGGAATTTATTCGGAACAAACACAGCGCAACACTTTAATTTGTATATAATAGACTTGCTGTACCCGGCCCGCTCTGATATACCTTCATTAGTACCACGCGAAAAATTAGTTTCTTACTTACTACCATATGTATCTCCCCAGTATATTTTGTTTAGTACCAAATATAGGGTGATTTTTTTGAGGTTAGGATTTTCATGCATTAGTATTTGACAGATCACGTGGGATTTCAGACATGGTGTCAAAGAGAAAGATGCTCAGTATGCTTTGACATTTCAACATGAATAGACTTACTAACGAGCAACGCTTGCAAATCATTGAATTTTATTACCAAAATCAGTGTTCGGTTCGAAATGTGTTCAAATTTTGACAAATTTTGTTCAGCGATGAGGCTCATTTCTGGTTGAATGGCTACGTAAATAAGCAAAATTGCCGCATTTGGAGTGAAGAGCAACCAGAAGCCGTTCAAGAACTGCCCATGCATCCCGAAAAATGCACTGTTTGGTGTGGTTTGTACGCTGGTGGAATCATTGGACCGTATTTTTTCAAAGATGCTGTTGGACGCAACGTTACGGTGAATGAACACATTTCGAACCGAACACTGATTTTGGTAATAAAATTCAATGATTTGCAAGCGTTGCTCGTTAGTAAGTCTATTCATGATGAAATGTCAAAGCATACTGAGCATCTTTCTCTTTGACACCATGTCTGAAATCCCACGTGATCTGTCAAATACTAATGCATGAAAATCCTAACCTCAAAAAAATCACCCTTTACTTTTTATTGAACCCCATATACCCATTATTGAAAAATATTCACATTTTTGGAGGTGTATGGAGGGGTTGGCAACCACCTATAACTTGACCCTCAATTTTAATACCATATTCGTAATCTACTGCCGAATACCTTTTATTTGAGTCCCATATTATCATGATCGTCTAATATGCCCACTTGGGACGGTTTGGGTTTGGGGGTGGCCCCTTTGTTAGTAACACCCAATTGTTAATATTCGATAATCATATTCGTACTCTACTCTCGAATACCTTTCATTGGAGTCCCATATTGTCCCGATCGGTCCACTTTTGATTTTGGGCGGTACTTTTGTTGTGGTTTTTGGCTTGGGGCGGCGCTTGGATTCAATTTTTGACATCATATTCGTATTATGCAACTGAATACCTTTTACTTCATCCATTATGAATGAATACCTTGTCTGAATCGGTCCATTTTTTATTTTGCACAATATTCTTGGGCTATAGAGGATCAAATTTTTGACGCTATTTACATATTTTACCCCCAAATCCCTTTCATTTGAGGCCCATATTATCCCGATCGGCCCACTTTTGATTTTGGGCGCTATTTTTGGGGCGGTTTTGAGCCTGGGTGTACTCGTACCCTAATTTTAACACCATTTACATATTTAACTGCTAAATACCTTTCAATTGAGTCACATATTGTTCCAATCGGTAAATATGACCTGCTGGGGCCTTTTGGGGGTGCGAATGCCTCTCAGACAACAAGGAATACATTTTCATGTCAGATTTGTACTCTACCCTATAGATTTGTACTGGACCCTCTCACCCTAGGGGATCCCCAACCCTTTAGTGGGTACTCTTAGTGTACTCTTAAAGTCCATTTGATACCCATATTGTCCCAATTGGTAAACATGTCCGTGTGGGTCGGTTTTGGGATGGGACTTCCCCCCAAGTTATTTGACGCAAAAGTTTTATACCAATTTCGTATTTTTGGGGTTCCATAAGAATGGCAAAAAATTTCGCTTAAATCGGTGCACCCATCTCCGAGATCTGGAGTTTTTGAAAATGGGGGTAGGGGGAAGGGTCTGCCACCCCTTCGGCTATCAAAAAATGTTGTACCCTATTACAGCCGTTTTTGAGTCTATACGGAACAGACAAACAAACTAACCAAAACAAAAACAAACAAACAAAGCCCAACAATTTCATTTTTATATCTACGTGAAATGGGACAGATGCCAAACCGGACACGGGATAGGTCCTCTGGTGATAGAAAGACCTGGAATAACCTATCACTTTCATAAGGGTTTGTCGCTCGATGTGACGAATTGTCACCATTCTAACACCGTAGATCCTGGGACAGTTCGAAACAGTAATATTAGATTATTGTAAACAAAAGTCCGTAGTCCCCCAATGTAGAATCTATCTTGGTTTTTATTTATCTTTGACCTGAGACCTTTCAAATAATAGTATTGCATTACATATCGGTAACCAATTTTTTTCATATGTACGAATTCATTGAGATTGTTCACTTTTGAGTGCTTCACTTTTGAGTGCTTCAATAAAAAACAACTGCTTGGTCTGCGTTTTTTGACAAATTGACGTTTGGGTTGACAAATTGACCCAACTTAATATGCATGTGAACCTTATGTACGAAGTGCATTCTAAGATGTAAATTCCTCCAATGGATTCCTTACAAATTATTTTTGATCGTCATGTTGGCAGGTGTTACCTTAACTTTCGTTTTTATACTTCATATTCTGTTTATCGAGGCCAAGCTGAAAAAATGAAAGGTATGTGGTTCTTTATTTGCAAAAACAAGCTTTCTCTTTATCACATGGAACAATATAATATGCATACATATAACGTACGTATATCCATACAATAAATTAAAATAATTTTATTTTGAATGCATTAAATCTGAAACAATTAAACATACGATTCAAATTTAAGCGGTCTTACAACGTCAATTATTGTTCATTAAGCAAATACGTTTGAAAAAAGCAATTATCAAATTTTAGAATTAAAATAAGGCTTGATTCAAAAACTCGAGATATGTACAAGTATTTGTTTATATTTGAACTTTATGCAAAGTGTTTTGTTTTTCAATGACATCATCTTACGTTGAATATAGAATGTTTTTTTTTTTCTATTATCAAAAGTTCTACTTATTCCAATTTACTCTCTTCATTAAAAAAAAATACTTAAATGTTAATTAATTTACTACTTAATCACCCTTGGGGCTGTCTAATATGCTGACCACCGTATATTTAGTCTAACAGTCTGGTTTTTTACTCAATGTCTATTCCATATTAACTTGGTGAGTGATTCAAAATTAGATATAAACCACTTTATCTTCTAAGGTTTCACCCTTCTTGGTAGAATGTTGGTTGTGAATCTTGTAAATATTTGTATTATAATTTTCGTTGTTAACCTCTTGATGTTCACACTCAGCTTCATACTCCTGTTGTTCCTCGAGTCTGGAGCAAGGAGGACTATCCCTCCATATTTGGTATAATTTGTGGACGGGTGAAAATATTAAAGCTTCGGCACCTGTAAGAGTTAATCGAGTGTTGTTTTATTTTCTAACCTCCTTAAGTTATTTGTACAACAAAGACAACTTACCCACTAAAGAGAAACTTAACAGCAGTGTTTGCAGAAGCTTACCAAACGCAGCTTTGCCATTCCAAAGACCACCTATGAAATAACTCAAGGCTAGTAGACCACAAACACTTATTAGGGTGTAAATCAGAGTTACGAAGGGCGCCAGCAGCAAATTTTTTCTCTGGGTGTAAAAGGGGAAAAAGGGATGTTATAACAATATTATACATAATTTCTTCGTTTGGTATTTCGAAGTCCTTACAAAAAATTCACCACCAGTAATTATTTCTTCTTTGTAACTCAGTGATTGTAAAAGACCCATAAGACCCCAAAAAATTATAGCCTACCCTACACGAAATTTAATTATACCCACCATCATAGGATGGGGGTATACCAATCTAGTCATTCCGTTTGTAACACCTCGAAATATTGATCTAGGACCCCATAAAATGTATATATTCTTGATGGTTTCGAAATTCTGATTCCAACTGGCCATGTCCGTCCGTCCGTCTGTCTCACTGTCGACATCACGATAGCGGTCGAACGCGTTGATCTAGCCGCTTGAAATTTTGCACAGATTCTTAATATTGATGTTGGTCATTGGGGATTGCAAATGGGGCATATCGGTTCTCATTTGGATATAGTTCCCATATAAACCGATCTCCCGATTTGACTTCTTGAGCCCCTGAAAGCCACAATTTTTGTCCGATTTGGCTGAAATTTTGCACATTGAATTCTGTTATGACTCCCAACAACTGTGCCAAGTACGGTCCAAATCGGCCAAGAAGCATATAAACCGATCACGCGATTTGACTTCCTGAGCCCCTCGAAGCCGCAATTTTTGTCCGATTTGGTTAACATTTTGCACATAGTGTTCTGTTATGACTTTTAACAACTGTGCCAAGTACGGTCAAAATCGGTCAAGAACCTGATATAGTTCCCATATAAACCGATTTCCCGATTTGACTTCTTAAGCCCATGGAAGCCAGAATTTTTGTCCGATTTGGTTAAAATTTTGTACTTAGTGTTATGTTATAACTTCCAACAACTGTGTCAAGTACGGTCTAAATAGGTCAAGAACCTGATATAACTCCTATATAAACCGATTTACCGATTTGACATGAGCCCATGGAATCCGCAATTTTTGTCCGATTTGGCTGAAATTTTGTACATGGTATTCTGTTATGACTCCCAACAATGAAGCCAAGTACGGCCCAAATAAGTCTGTAACCTGATATAGCTCCCTTATAAACCGATCGCCCGATTTGACTTCCTGAGCCCCTCGAAGCCGCAATTTTTGTCCGATTTGGTTAAAATTTTGTACTTAGTGTTCTGTTATGACTCCCAACAACTGTGCTAAGTACGGTTTAAATCGATCAAGAGCATGATATAGCTCCCATATAAACCGATCTCCCGAATTGATTTCTTAAGCCTTTACAAGCCTCGATTTCTATCCAATTTGGCTGAAATTTTGCATATAGTGTTCTGTTATGACACTCAACAACGGTATGGTCGAATTCGGTCTAGATATATCTCCCATATTTTTTAGCATGGTGGTGGGTTGCCAAGATTCGGCCCGGCCGAACTTAGCACGCATTTACTTGCTATACCCTCCACCATAGCATGGGGATATACTAATTTCGTTATTCCGTTTGTAACACCTCGAAATATGAGGTATATATAAAGTATATATATTCTTGATCGTCATGATATTTTAAGCCGATGTAGCCATGTCCGTCTGTCTGTCCAAAGCACGCTAACTTTCGAAGGAGTAAAGCTAGGCGCTTGAAATTTTGCACAAATACTTTTTATTGGTGTAGGTCAGTTGAGATTGTAAATGATCCATATCGGTGTATGTTTTGATATAGCTGCCAAATAAACTGATCTTGGGTCTTGACTTCTTGAGCTTCTAGAGGGCCCAAATATTATCCGATTTGGCTGAAATTTTCCATGGTGTGTTTTGTTATGACTTTCAACAACTGTGCTAAGTGTGATCTAAATCGGTTGATAAACTGATATATAATAGCTGCCATATATACCGACTCTTGACTTCTTGAGCTTCAAGAGGGTGCTATTATTATCCGATTTAGCTGAAATTTAGCATGGCGTGTTTTGTTATGACTCTCAACAACTGTGCCAAGTATGGTCCATAACCTGATATGGCCGCCATATAAACCGATCTTCCGATTAGACTTCTTGAGGCTAAATTTTGGCATGACGTGTTTTTTTATGACTTCCAATGACTGTGATAAACTTTATTTAAATCGGTCCATAACCTGATATTGCCTCCATATAAACCGATCTTGGGTATTGACTTCTTGAGCTTCTAGAGGGCTCAATTCTTATCCGATTTGACCGAAATTCTTATCCGATTTGACTTCCAATAACTGTGTCAAATAAGGTCTGAATCAGTTCATATCCGCATTTGGCAACCATATAAAGCGATCTTGGGTATTGATTCTTAGGCTTCTAAAAGGCGCAATTCTTATCCAATATGGTTGAAATTTTGCATATGTTGTTTTGGTATAACTTCCAACAACTGCTCCAAATATGGTCTAAATCGGTATAAAACCTGATATAGCTGCCATATAAACCGATCTCCCAGTTTGACTTTTTGAGCCTCTGGAGGGCGCAATTATTATTCGATTTGCCTGAAATTTTGCAGGTGGTGTTGTTCTATGACTATTTGAAAAAGTAATTCAAAGAACTTGACAAATGGGATCCATGGTGGAGGGTATATAAGATTCGGCCCGGCCGAACTTATCACGCTTTTACTTGTTTTTCGTCTATTTTTGGCATATTTTTGCACAAACAATTCGGGCCCAATTTTTAATGAAAATGTAGGATACTCCCAAACTGAATTAAAACTGCAAGAATGGCCCAAAAATTTATTTACTTTCTATACCCATCACTCAATGATATTTAGGATGGATGGGTATACTAATCTAGTCATTCCATTTTTAGTACCTCGAAATAATAATCAGTGACCCTTTGAATAATATATGCCCGTATTCTTGATCGTATTGACATTTTATGGCAATTAAGCCACGTCCATCCGTCTGTTGATATCCCCATAGCGAACGAGTAATAATATACGCTTTAAATTTTCATAATATTCATACTTTTTTTTTTTGATGGACAATGATTTACAACCTGTGACTGCAATTAAAGGTATTCGAGAATAGAGTACGAATATGATTATCGAATATTAAAAATATATATAAAAAAAAAAAAAAAAAATATATATATATATATATATATATATATATATATATATATATATATATATATATATATATATATATATATATATATATATATATATATATAAATCTGAACCAATTTTTCATAGGCTTCATCTCTACGCCGAAAACCATGCCTGTACCAAATTTGAAGGCGATCTGATGAAAACTGCGACCTGTTGTTTGTACACATATTAACATGAATCCAGAAACTAAAACGACGGAGGCGGCTGCATCTGCCGGATCGTAATTGAGCCAAAATAACTCCGGTTTGCCGGGGGAGATCACTTCCTCAAGGACCACACTATTCACCGCATCTGCTACCGTGTCTGCAAGAATGTTGTCTAGGCCCGCTTGATCTAGAGGTTCTATCTTGTATCGCTGGACCTCACGCTCTAGATCATGTAGATCTACCTTAAGGCTTCTGGGCGGTGAATACTTATACACAAGATGATGATTTGAATGGTATCTGCGATAACAGCCCAGTAGGTATTGCTTATACAGCATGCAGTTATGTCTTCGCACGCGTACGATCTTTGTCTCCTGAAAGAGGTGATATTATTGGCCAATATTGACAACCTCCGAAATTTCAGGCAAATCGAGTAGTAAATGCTCTCTTCACAGGCCCAGGAAGTCAAATTGGGAGATCGGTTTATATGGCAGCTATATCAGGTTATCAACAGATTTAGTCCCTACTTGAAACAGTTGTTGGGAGTCATACCAAGACAACATATGCAAAATATCAGTCAATTTTGACAAAAATTGCGCCCTCTATAAGCCCAAGAAATTTTTTCGGGAGTTATATGGCGGGTATATGAGGTTATGGATTGATTTATACCATACTTGGCACAGTTGTTGAAAGTCATACCAAAACGATATGTGCAAAATTTCAGCCAACTCGGATAATAATTGCGTCCTCTAGTAGCACAAGAAGTTTAATCGGGAGATCGGTTTATATGGGGGCTATTATCAACCGACTTGAGCCATACATGGAACAGTTTATTAAAGTCATACCAAAACAACGTTTGCAAAATTTCAACCAAATTGAATAAGAATTGCGCCCTCTAGAAGCTCAAGAAGTTTAATCGGGTTTATATGGCGGCTACATCAAGTTATGGACTGATTTAGACCATACTTGACAAAGAAGAAGTCTAATCGGGAGATCGGTTTACATGGGGGCTATATCAGGTTATGGGCACAGTTATTGGAAGTCATACCAAAACGATGTGTACAAAATTTCAGTCAACTCGCATGAGGTTTGCGCGCTCTAGAAGCTCACGAAGTCTATTCGCGAGATCGGTTTACATGGCAGCTATATCAGATTTACACCGATTTGAACAATAGTTAGCACAATTTTTGGAAGTGATACCAAAACACGTTCAAAATTTCAGCCATATCGGATATAATATGCACCTTCATCACGATTCAAATCGGTTAATAATCTGGTATAGCTGTCATATAAACCGATCTTGGATCTTGACTTCTTGAGCCAATAAAGCGCGCAATTCTCATCCGATTTTGCTGAAATTTTCCATGAGGTGTTTTGTTATGACTTCCAATAACTGTGCTAAGTATGGCGCAAATCGGTACATAACCTTATATAGCTGCCATATAAACCGATCTGGGATCTTGACTTCTTAAGCCTCTAGAGGGCGCAATTCTCATTCGATTTGCCTGTAATTTTTTACGACGGATCCTCTTACATACGTATTTATTATGGTCTGAATCGGTCTATAGCCTGATACAGCTCCCATATAAATCGATCTCTCTATTTTACTTCTTGAGCTCCCAAAGGGCGCAATTCTTATTCGAATAGGCTGATATTTTATACAGGTCTCCAACATATAATTTAATTATGGTCCGAACCGGACAATACCTTTATATCGCTCTAATGGCACAGCAAATCATTTGTTTTTCCTTTTTTTTGCCTAAGAAGAGATGCCGGGAAAAGAACTCCAAAAATGCGATCTATGGTGGAGGGTATATAAGATTCGGCCAGGCCGATTTTAGCACGCTTTTACTTGTTTTAAATTTTGACCGAGACTGGTTTGGTATTTTGCGATTTACGAAGGCACTTGTGGGTCGATTTTCATTTTGATTCATTATTTGGTTCGGTGATAAAAGAATTTTGCTGCAGATATGCACCAACATCCTCTAATTTGTTTAATAGCTATTTAGGTTGGAATTTCAAGAATTTTTAACATTTTTTGTTGAAAAAAAAAGTGTTTTCATTGATTAGTCTTTATTGAAAAAACTTGTTTAAATTTGTATTTTTTGTAGCGAAGACATATTGAAGACGAGTTTTAAGTAAAATTTGAACAAGATATGTCAACTTTTACGGGTGCTAAAATGTATTTTAAAATAGGAAATTTTCTATTAAAAAATTGAAAAAACCCCTCGAGTTATCAAAACACAAAGCCCATATCCCCCATCCGGGACTATGTCTCTTTTTTACGAAATATGTCGCCTAAGTCCGTGCAAAGTTTTTTTGCGCCAAACAATATTTATAGCCTCCCTAGCAAATTTACCAAAAAATGCAGATTTTGTAGCTATCTTTGCCCGAAATTGGTATTTCAGGTGTTTTTTGGGGCAGTATTAATTTTTAGATTTTTAAGGACACCTTCACCTTAAAGACATCTTCAAAATGCAGTACAAATTATTAAGATATTTCTTTTCGTTTTTTTTTTCTTAAAATTTTTTCAATTTGAATTTTCTTTTTCTGAAAATTAAAATTTTCAGCATGCAGTTTTTTTTTTGTTTCCACACACTAGTTTCTCTTTTCTAAGATTAATAAACTGGTGTTAAATACATTATCAGCTCGGCTTTAATCAATTTTAGATTTAGAAATTACCATGTTTGGTTTCTACTCACCCTGCTAATGCCCACAGCGGCGACTAGGGAAAAGCAAAACAGAAGAATGTGATACACCAGGCCTGCCGCCAAAAAATACATGGCAGTTAATTTGTTGTCTTCTAAGCAAAAACAAAAACACATTTGTGGTTATTCTCCAGAATTACAACCATACGAAAAAAATCATCTTTATATTTTTCTTTTACCATAGGAGTTCATGAACGTGTATTCACTGGCAACCTCAACAACCATTAGAACTACGAAAACATAGATGCCAATAATGGCCAGACCCAGATGAATATAGGCCGAAACCGCAGCGTAACATTTTAACCGATCCAGAGACATTTTTTGCAAACAAAATGTTTATCACTTTTGTTGATAAAAAAAAATAAAACTTGTGATGACGATTTGTTTTGTTTTTGTAACACGTTTCGAATAGATCTGTTGACTTTTTGCCAAGCAGCAACAACAATGATCGGCACAGCTACCCCACACCTCCGGAGATGTTGAAATCTTTCCGTCAACTGAAAATGATTCTTAATGTTTCGACAAAATGTGCAAAATAAATGTGCAAACAGCGGTGGCGCGTGAGCGATTCGCTTACCACTTGCATACACTTCGCCGCGTTTCGATGGACAGCGTTCGGTCAGAACGAAAAAAGGTGTTTGAAATGCTACGTGAGAACTACTGAAAATCTTAAATTCTTACACACAACACACAGATAGCCGTGCTGAGATCAGAACCCAAATACCGGCATTCCTATACACATGCGCACATGCTAGTGTTGGATTGTGAGCCCATAAAAGAACAAAAAACAAGTTAGGAAAGAAGCTTTTTTTCTGTATTTCTGGCTCTGACCGATCTCACAATGCCCTACCTGCCCACCAATATGGGTAGGGAGAATATTCCATCGGTCATAACCGTACATTAATTGGCTGGGAAGCCCAAACGAGTAAGACAAGCTTTTGTGAGAATTCACTGTGCCATTATTTGACTTGATTAAAATTTTAAATGTGTGAATAATTTTTTATTTGCGCTTTTTATTAAAGACAGTCAGCCACATACATAGCCACTATCTACTGGTGTGTGATTTCATAATAAATTGAGGCATTTGCGAAAGTAGATACCATACAATCTGTTGAATCTTTTCGAGATAATCTGTGCAACATGATTTTCATTCATATACTGTACAGGGAGGGCCACAAAATTGTAAAACACCTCAAATATAATATTTAGTCGTTAAAAGTAACAGTCATCTGTGGTGTTGATTATGGCAGAACATTTCAATAAAACTAGTTTTTAGAAATTCGCAAAAAATATACTTATTATGTAGTTATGAACAAAAGTCTTAAAATTTGATCGTAGGAGAAGATGAATGAAAACCAAGTAGCTGCTGTGAATGGCAAACAGCAATTATTTCTGCGATATATCGGAAATTCAAAATTCCTGCAGTTCAACTATAAACGTTCACTGTTCAACAGTTTGCCGGAAAAAGGTTTATCTAATAATGGGGGGACGAGCAGACCAAGGATATTTTCTATGAGCGCTTAGAGAGGCTACGGACACTGTGTCATCCTTGATACAATATCCGATATTTCAGGCATTGTGGATTACACCCTACCTGAGCCGCTTTGTGATAAAAACTACTGCACCACTATTCATGATAGAACCGATTGGAACTACGATATTCCTGGTAACAGAAGTTATATAGACTTCTATACGGATTTTTCCAAACTAAACCAGGTGGGCTTTGGGGTGTACTCTAAAGATCTAGAACTGGTCATATCGAAACGGTTACCTGACCACTGCAGTGGAATTAAGAAAGTGGTAGAATGGCTGAGATATAATGTCATTACGATGATTGGCATAAATATCTTCTCAGACAGCCAGGCAGCCATTAAAACCTGGAGAACGTATTTCTGAACACAAAAACTGCCATGGACTGTCGCAGATCTCTCAACGAGATGGCTGAACAGTTCAAAATTCATATGTTGTGGGTGCCGTGCTGCAGAGATATGCCAGGGAATTGTAAAGCGGACGAGCTTGTGAGACTAGGAACTACCCTACACATTCCAGAGATACTGGAACCTGTGGGTATGCCTCTAGCGATATGTAAGCTAAATTTTCAGGACCAGGCTCGAAGGACAACGAATGATAGATGGTCACAAAGAGGGGGTTGTGAGCATTCCAAAACTATGTGGCCTAATCTGGACTTGAAAAGGTCTACTGCTTTGCTGTCATTGGCTAGAACAGACGTCTCAGTCAATGTGTCTGTCATGACAGGTCACCGTCTAATCGAAAAACATGCTGACAGACTGAAGGTTGCAAGCAACGGCTTTTGCAGAAGCTATGAGGACATCGAAGAAGAAGAGGCTATAGAACCGCAGGAAGTGGAGGTGATGTATCAAGGATTTCACTTTAGGTTCTCATTTCTTTGAGGACCTGTCTGATTTAGCGGATGTGAACATTCGCAAGTATTGGCCTTTTAAAGCGATCTGGATAGTTCACCGGCAGGAACTAGAAGAAATCTTTCTTCTTCTGTTCCTGTGGTATCACAATAGAAGAAAACATCTATGTGAGTCTAATGGCAGACTGCCACTTAAACCTAACCTAACCTCAAGAGAGAGAGAATACGACCGTTGCAGCAAAGGTTCGCACCCGTCTAAGCATGGTGAGAAAAGCTGCAAACACAACAGATGGCAAAGGCATACTCCACTCGACTGGGCCAACAGCTTGATGAAAGCACTCCTTGTACCGATGATTTAACGGCGCAGTGGCAAACTATTGCCCACTCCATTGAAAATGCCTCGAAATCCTTACTTGCGTACCAGAAGCCTCCCCCAAGAAACCCATGGTAATACCAAGAGTGTCGAGATGCTACTGAAGCAAAGAATGCGCCATGCAGAGCAACCCTACAATCAGTAGCAACGCGCCAGATGAGGAGAGGCATTGGGAGAAAAGGACAGAGGAGAAACGCCTATTCTGCAGAAAGAGGAAGAAAATGGAAAGACGTGAGTGCACCCAGAAAAAAAAAGCTGATACCAAACGAGCTCATTTTAGTACCATACGGTATTGAAAGTAAGGCAACACCGAATGGTACAAAAACAATACCGAATGGTGTGAACGGAAAGACGTGAGTGCACCCAGAGAAAAGTTGATACCAAACGTGCTCATCTTAGTACCATACGGTATTGATAGTAAGGCAACACCGTACGGTACAAAAACAATACTGGATGGTGTGGATGAAATTTAAAATGGTTAGTACCGTTTGGTACTAGCCTGAATACCGAACAGGTATTAATTTTATTACCAATCTGTTATTAGTTTTAGCACCATATCGTTATTGGTTTTAGTACCAAACCGTTATCGAAACACCCCCAAATGAACCAAAAAAAAACCATTGAAAATAATTTGAATCTAATTTTATTTCGATTATTTATGTTGTAATTACAAAAAGTTATGTTACACAGTGACCAACCTCGATTCTTTGTATTGAGCAATTGATTCCATATGTATTGATTCCCGGAAGTGGTTTTCACACAAGTGACTATCCAGTTTTTGATGTAGAATGTCCTTAGAATTTGTACTATTTCCATTTTCAACGCTTTCGAGTATTGAAACAGGTTTTAATGCACACAAATTGTATTAAAACATTTTATTTATTTTTTTTACAAATATTTTATAATGGCGTCAATATTTTAAGTACAAAGCTCAACAACACTTCTGGAACGATGACAAGAATACAAGTGCGACGTCATCAATTCTTAATAGGCTCCTTTGTCTGGTATTGAATGGATACCAAATGGTATTAAAAATCTTTGCCAATGATGCGAACAAAACAATACCAGGTGGTGTTAGCAAAGTACCGTCATTTTTCTATCAGTATGTGAGCGTATTGAGATGTAAAGAAGACAGAATGAAGTCCGGAAATTCTACCAAAGAATCAAACATGAAACCAATGGCCTTTGGTACAGGCACATCCTCCTGCAGAGACAAAGAAGAAATCTGGTAACTAATACAGATAGTGTGCTGAAGATATGGAAAGAATATTTTACCAAGCTGTTAGGGTCCGGCAATGGCGGCGAAGAAGATACCGAAGAACCAATCCCTGATGATGGTGTAGAATGTTTGCCTTCGACTGAAAAACAACAAGGCAGCAGTAGCCGATGGATTATCCGCTGTACCATTTAAGGCCGGAGGCGACACGCTAATAAGGCATATGCATCAGCTTGTTTGAGCGATCTGGCTAGAAGAACGCATACTCGATAATTGGAACCTCAGCATACAATGCCCCGTACACAAAGAAGGAGAAAAGACGGAATGTACCAACTACAGAGGAATAAGTCTCCTCACCTTCGCATAAAAGATACTCTTGAGCGTGCTGTGGGAAAGATTAAAACCAAAAGTCAATTATATAAGTGGGCCATATCAATGCGGTTTTAGACCTGGTAAATCCAGGCTAGGCCAGATATTCACGCTACGCCAAATCCTGAAAAAGTTCCGAGAAGGACAAATCAGCTCCTACCATCTCTTTCAATGATCAATGATTCTATTATTATAGTATAATTTCCCTTGGGAAAGGGTAATTTTAGTTACATTTGCCAAGGGAAACGGTAGCTTTAATACCCTGTTCCAAGGGTTAACTTTTTTTAGAATGGGTAGTTTTAGTTCCATGGGAAAAGGTAGTGTTAGTACCCTTTTCAATTGGAAAGGGTAGTTTAAGTACGTTTTTCCCCTTTTCCATGGGAAAGGGTGGATTTGATACGCTTTTTCAGGGGAAATGACAGTTTTAATACTCTTTTCCATTATTTTAGTACCCTTTTTCATGGGAAAGAGAAGTTTCAGTACTCTTTTCTATGGGAAAAGGTGGTTTTAGTACCCTTTTACATGGAAATGTGTAGTTGTAGTAAGCTTTTCCAAGAGAAAGGATAGTTTTAGTACCCTCTTCCATGGGAAAGGGTAGTTTTTCGTATCCTTTTTCACGAGAAAGGCTAGTTTTGGGTACCCTTTTTCCAAAGGGAAGGATAGTTTTAGTAACCTTTTCCATAAGGAAGGGTAGTCTTTAGTACCCTTTTCCCTAGGAAAATGTTAGTTTTAGTATCTTCTTCCATGGGAAAGGGTAGTTTATAGTATCCTTTTCCATGTGAAAGTGTAGTCTTTAGTTCCCTTTTCCATAAGGAGCGTTAGTTTTAGTACCCCTTTTTCATAGAGAAGGGCAGTTTACAGTACTCTTTTCTAAAGGGAAATGTTAGTTTTAGTACCCCTTTCCAAGAGAAAGGATAGTTTTATTACCCTTTTCCATGTGAAGGGCAGTGTTAGTACCATTTTCCATGAAAAAGTGTAGCTTAAGCACAATTTTTCACAGAAAAATGGTAGTTTTAGTTTTAGTAAACTTTTTTTACTTTAGTAACCTTTGCCCCTGTTCCTTAGTGGAATGTTCATGGGCAAAATTTGCAATTTGCACCCTTTTACATTGAAAGGGGTCATTTTATTTTTTGCAACCTTTCCATGAAAAAGGGTAGTTTTATTACCCTTTTCCATATAGAAAAGGGTAGCCTTATTACCCTTTTCTATAAAAGCATAATTTTTGTACTGCAACTGTTTGTTAACAAGTGGTACGATAAGGAATGTTTAAAGGAAAGGGCTAAATCAATGAGAAAATTAAAGAAGTTTAGGTCAACTCATGATCCTATAGAGTAAATTATGCCATACAGCAGAAACACTACAAAAGGGGGTAGTATCCAGAAGCAAAAAGAATATTATTTTCGAATAGAGGGCAGATTGGAAACAATAATGGATAGTAAAGCATGGTGGAAAATGCCAAACGAAATAAGGCAAAAAGAATATATTATTGGTTGCAATAATGCGGCTGACAACCTTAGGGAGTATTTTGACGGCCTTTTGAATCCGACCATCGAATCTCCAGTTATACATTACGCACAAAATTAAATTCAAAACGATATGTTGGATAGAGACTTCTCTGGGAAAGAAAACAAAGCACTAGGTGGGAAAGAAAACAAAGCACTAGGTGAGGACAGAATACCTTACGAATTTTTTATACATGCCACAAATGAGTTTTAGCATTTATGAATTGCATAGCAAAAATTATGATGGGAGCGATAAACATAAGGATAACCGAATGGGTTAACAGGAACCACATTCTCAATGAATATCACGCAGGGTTTCGGAAAGGATATTCGACGGCGGACAACGTTTTCAACCTGATGGCAATAGTAGACCTCAAGCTTATGAAAAATAATAAAAAAAAGTGTATGCTTTTTTGTCGATTTTAAAGCTGCTTTTGATAGAGTTCCTCGGAACCTCCTGATATATAAACTATATGAAATTGGTCTATCAAATAAAATATTGCATTTCATAGATAACGTCTATGTGAATAAAAAGTCAACAATGTGGGCAGGAGAAACTTAATCAGCAAAATTAGAAACAAATTCAGGCTTTAAACTAGGTTCTTTGCTATCACCACTATTATTTGTGTTATATTTAGACGACATGCATGATGCGCTAGTATGCGGATGAATCGTAATCCTTGCAGATAACCCTCTAGTATTACAACAAATGATAAATAACCTGGCCCTCTATTGTGACAAATGGGGAATGGAGGTCAATCAATCTTAGTCGGAAATTATGGTTTTCCGCAAAGGCAGGAGGTTGACATCAAATGATAAATGGTCTTATAATGGAGAAATTCTTAGAGTAGTTAAAGAGTATAAATACCTCGAAATCTTATTAACTCCAATACTATTCTTTTCAAAACATTGCAATGAAAAAGGTGGTGGCTAAACATTGTCTTAATTCTACGTGGAAATTTCATAGGAAAATTAAATATATCACTGTTTTTGATATTTTTAGCAGTTTGTCATTCCGTGGAGAGTTATGGCTCCCAGGTTTGAGGAAATCACCACTTTGAAGATATTGAACAACTTTATAGGTTTTTCATTAAACGAACTCTCAAACTACAAGCAAATACTTCAAACTACATCCTCGCTCTGGAAACAGGATATGAACCAGTCTGTGTATATATACGTACACACACACTGCATCTGAAATATTTGGTCAAAGTACTTTTTGAATTCAACAAACACAGACTCCCTCACATTCTAGCAAATAAGATAATACAAAGCAATATTTCTTGGTATAACGATTTTAAACAACGTTTGCACTTGTACAACATTGAGATCCGAAATGTTATCAGGAGTAAAGAACAATGGTTCAATGCCAATCAACAATTAATAAAGCAAATAAAGAACGATAATTACATCCAGCACTTGCAAAAATCGCAAGAAAGTGAACATCGTCAATATAAATTTTTGAACCAAGACGGGAGACCAACAAACTGCAACAACAAATATACTCAAAATCAAATCTCGTACATAATAAAAGCCAGTGCTGGAACTACAACAATTATAGATCAGATCAAGTAATTCGCTGTTCAATCTGCAATATGGGAAAGGAAGAAAATACTCAACTTCTTATAGATAAATTTAATTATTAATTAAAAAAAAAGGAAAAAAAAAATCAACACTTCGGCAGACGGTGTTGAACTATATATGCTGGAATATTATATTTTCAAATAAATTGTATACATGTTACTTAATCTTAAATGTAAAAACGAATATGAAAAAATAAAGTAATAGAATTGAAAATTAAAAAAAAATTCACTTCTGTATATTCAACTAAAAAAAATTTTTGCAACAAAAATTTAAAAATTTGGCAAGGTAACCCCCTTTGGTAAAAAATAAAATTTTAAATTTTAAAGAATTTTGTTTATTTTACGATTTGCCTTCGAATTTCGAACTGCGGAATGCTTGAAAATTTTCTAAATTCGAAAAAATCAAGGAGTTACAGCGTTTTCGAACTTAAAAATGACCTAGAAGATTTTAGACCCAAAAATGGTTTGTTTTTGCGATATTTTTCATAGAAAATTTTAAAGTATTGATTCTACCAGCACCACTAAGGAAAGAGCTTTACTTCACGAATCCAATGGTGTTTTCAAAATTTCGGAGTTCGAAAATCTAAGGAAGTTACAGCAATTTCGAACTTGCATTGGGATTTTTTTGCATTTTTCGGGTACTAATTATGCGGTTTGGGCTCGATTTTTGAAGAAAACTCTCGGGAATCGAGTTAAATCATATTTTTTTGCCACATACTTCACTTCTATATATTCAACTCAAAAAAAATTTTTGCATCAAAAATTTCAAATTTTGACAAGGTTACCCCCTTTGGTAAAAAATATGGAAAAAAATTAAATTTTAAATTTTAAAGAATTTTGTTTATTTTACGATTTGCCTTCGAATTTTGAACTGCGGAATGCTTGAAAATTTTCTAAATTCGAAAAAATCAAGGAGTTACAGCGTTTTCGAACTTTAAAATGACCTAGAAGATTTTAGACCCAAAAATGGTTTGTTTTTGCGATATTTTTCATAGAAAATTTTAAAGTATTGATTCCTCCAGCACCATTAAGGAAAGAGCTTTACTTCACGAATCCAATGGTGTTTTCAAAATTTCGGAGTTCGAAAATCTAAGGAAGTTACAGCAATTTCGAACTTGCATTGGGGTTTTTTTGCATTTTTCGGGTACTAATTATGCGGTTTGGGCTCGATTTTTGAAGAAAACTCTCGGGAATCTGTTTAAATCATATTTTTTTGCCACATACTTCACTTCTGTATATTCAACTCAAAAAAAATTTTTGCATCAAAAATTTCAAATTTTGGCAAGGTTACCCCCTTTTGTAAAAAATATGGAAAAAAATTAAATTTTAAATTTTAAAGAATTTTGTTTATTTTACGATTTGCCTTCGAATTTCGAACTGCGGAATGTTTGAAAATTTTCTAAATTCGAAATAATCAAGGAGTTACAGCGTTTTCGAACTTAAAAATGACCTAGAAGATTTTAGACCCAAAAATGGTTTGTTTTAGCGATATTTTTCATAGTAAATTTTAAAATATTGATTCTACCAGCACCATTAAGGAAAGAGCTTTACTTCACGAATCCAATGGTGTTTTCAAAATTTCGGAGTTCGAAAATCTAAGGAAGTTACAGCAATTTCGAACTTGCATTGGGATTTTTTTGCATTTTTCGGGTACTAATTATGCGGTTTGGGCTCGATTTTTTAAGAAAACTCTCGGAAATCGAGTTAAATCATATTTCTTTGCCACATACTTCACTTCTGTATATTCAACTCAAAAAAAATTTTTGCATCAAAAATTTCAAATTTTGGCAAGGTTACCCCCTTTGGTAAAAAATATGGGAAAAATAAAATTTTAAATTTTAAAGAATTTTGTTTATTTTACGATTTGCCTTCGAATTTCGAACTGCGGAATGCTTGAAAATATTCTAAATTGGAAAAAATCAAGGAGTTACAGCGTTTTCGGACTTAAAAATGACCTAGAAGATTTCGGAGTTCGAAAATCTAAGGAAGTTACAGCAATTTCGAACTTACATTGGGAATTTTTGCATTTTTCGGGTACTAATTATGCGGTTTGGGCTCGATTTTTTAAGAAAACTCTCGGGAATCGGTTTAAATCACATTTTTTGCCACATACTTCACTTTTGTATATTCAACTCAAAAAAAATTTTTGCATCAAAAATTTCAAATTTTGCCAAGGTAAAAAATATGGAAAAAAATATAATTTTAAAGAATTTTGTTTATTTTACGATTTGCCTTCGAATTTCGAACTGCGGAATGCTGGAAAATTTTCGAAATTCGAAAAAATCAAGGAGTTACAGCGTTTTCGAACTTAAGAATGACCTAGAAGATTTTAGACCCAAAAATGGTTTGTTTTTGCGATATTTGTCATAGAAAATTTTAAAGTTTTGATTCCTCCAGCACCATTAAGGAAATTAAGGAAAGAGCTTTACTTCACGAATCCAATGGTGTTTTCAAAATTTCGGAGTTCGAAAATCTAAGGAAGTTACAGCAATTTCGAACTTACATTGGGATTTTTTTGCATTTTTCGGGTACTAATTATGCGGTTTGGGCTCGGTTTTTGAAGAAAACTCTCGGGAATCGAGTTAAATCATATTTTTTTGCCACATACTTCACTTCTGTATATTCAACTCAAAAAAAATTTTTGCATCAAAAATTTCAAATTTTGGCAAGGTTACCCCCTTTGGTAAAAAATATAGAAAAAAATAAAATTTTAAATTTTAAAGAATTTTGTTTATTTTATCGGTTTAAATCACATTTTTTTGCCACATACTTCACTTCTGTATATTCAACTCAAAAAAAATTTTTGCATCAAAAATTCCAAATTTTGTCAAGGTTACCCCCTTTGGTAAAAAATATGGAAAAAAATAAAATTTTAAATTTTAAAGAATTTTGTTTATTTTACGATTTGCCTTCGAATTTCGAACTGCGAAATGCTTGAAAATTTTAGAAATTCGAAAAAATCAATGAGTTACAGCGTTTTCGAACTTAAAAATGACCTAGAAGATTTTAGAGCCAAAAATGGTTTGTTTTTGCGATATTTTTCATAGAAAATTTTAAAGTATTGATTCCTCCAGCACCATTAAGGAAAGAGCTTTACTTCACGAATCCAATGGTGTTTTCAAAATTTCGGAGTTCGATTTGCCTTCGAATTTCGAACTGCGGAATGCTTGAAAATTTTCTAAATTCGAAAAAATCAAGGAGTTACAGCGTTTTCGAACTTAAAAATGACATAGAAGATTTTAGACCCAAAAATGGTTTTTTTTGCGATATTTTTCATAGAAAATTTTAAAGTATTGATTCCTCCAGCACCATTAAGAAAAGAGCTTTACTTCACGAATCCAATGGTGTTTTCAAAATTTCGGAGTTCGAAAATCTAAGGAAGTTACAGCAATTTCGAACTTGCATTGGGATTTTTTTTGCATTTTTCGGGTACTAATTATGCGGTTTGGGCTCGATTTTTGAAGAAAACTCTCGGGAATCGGTTTAAATCACATTTTTTGCCACATACCTCACTTCTGTATATTCAACTCAAAAAAAATTTTTGCATCAAATATTTCAAATTTTGGCAAGGTTACCCCCTTTGGTAAAAAATATGGAAAAAAATAAAATTTTAAATTTTAAAGAATTTTGTTTATTTTACGATTTGCCTTCGAATTTCGAACTGCGAAATGCTTGAAAATTTTAGAAATTCGAAAAAATCAATGAGTTACAGCGTTTTCGAACTTAAAAATGACCTAGAAGATTTTAGACCCAAAAATGGTTTGTTTTGCGATATTTTTCATAGAACATTTTAAAGTATTCATTCTACCAGCACCACTAAGGAAAGAGCTTTACTTCACGAATCCAATGGTGTTTTCAAAATTTCGGAGTTCGAAAATCTAAGGAAGTTACAGCAATTTCGAACTTGCATTGGGATTTTTTTGCATTTTTCGGGTACTAATTATGCGGTTTGGGCTCGATTTTTGAAGAAAACTCTCGGGAATCGGTTTAAATCACATTTTTTTGCCACAAACTTCACTTCTGTATAAAATATGGAAAAAAATAAAATTTTAAATTTTAAAGAATTTTGTTTATTTTACGATTTTATATGGAAAAAAATAAAATTTTAAATTTTAAAGAATTTTGTTTATTTTACGATTTGCCTTCGAATTTCGAACTTCGGAATGCTTGAAAATTTTCGATATTCGAGTAAATCAAGGAGTTTCAGCGTTTTCGAACTTAAAAATGACATAGAAGATTTTAGACCCAAAAATGGTTTTTTTTTTGCGATATTTTTCATAGAAAATTTTAAAGTATTGATTCCTCCAGCACCATTAAGAAAAGAGCTTTACTTCACGAATCCAATGGTGTTTTCAAAATTTCGGAGTTCGAAAATCTAAGGAAGCTACAGCAATTTCGAACTAACATTGGGAATTTTTGGATTTTTCGGGTACTAATTATGCGGTTTGGGCTCGATTTTTGAAGAAAACTCTCGGGAATCGGTTTAAATCACATTTTTTTGCCACATACTTCACTTCTGTATATTCAACTCAAAAAAAAATTTTTACATCAAAAATTTCAAATTTTGGCAAGGTTACCCCCTTTGGTAAAAAATATGGAAAAAAATAAAATTTTAAATTTTTAAGAATTTTGTTTATTTTACGATTTGCCTTCGAATTTCGAACTTCGGAATGCTGGAAAATTTTCGAAATTCGAAAAAATCAAGGAGTTACAGCGTTTTCGAACTTAAAAATGACCTAGAAGATTTTAGACCCAAAAATGGTTTGTTTTTGCGATATTTTGCATGGAAAATTTTAAAGTATTGATTCCTCCAGCACCATTAAGGAAAGAGCTTTACTTCACGAATCCAATGGTGTTTTCAAAATTTCGGAGTTCGAAAATCTAAGGAAGTTACAGCAATTTCGAACTTGCATTGGAATTTTTTGCATTTTTCGGGTACTAATTATGCGGTTTGGGCTCGATTTTTGAAGAAAACTCTCGGGAATCGGTTTAAATCACATTTTTTGCCACATACTTCACTTCTGTATAATCAACTCAAAAAAAATTTTTGCATCAAAAATTTCAAATTTTGGCAAGGTTACCCCCTTTGGTAAAAAATATGGAAAAAAATAAAATTTTTAGTTTTAAAGAATTTTGTTTATTTTACGATTTGCCTTCGAATTTCGAACTGCGGAATGCTTGAAAATTTTCGAAATTCGAAAAAATCAAGGAGTTACAGCGTTTTCGAACTTAAAAATGACATAGAAGATTTTAGACCCAAAAATGGTTTGTTTTTGCGATATTTTTCATAGAAAATTTTAAAGTATTGATTCTACCAGCACCATTAAGAAAAGAGCTTTACTTCACGAATCCAATGGTGTTTTCAAAATTTCGGAGTTCGAAAATCTAAGGAAGTTACAGCAATTTCGAACTTGCATTGGGATTTTTTTGCATTTTTCGGGTACTAATTATGCGGTTTGGGCTCGATTTTTGAAGAAAACTCTCGGGAATCGGTTTAAATCACATTTTTTGCCACATACTTCACTTCTGTATATTCAACTCAAAAAAAATTTTTGCATCAAAAATTTCAAATTTTGGCAAGGTTACCCCCTTTGGTAAAAAATATGGAAAAAAATAAAATTTTAAATTTTAAAGAATTTTGTTTATTTTACGATTTGCCTTCGAATTTCGAACTGCGGAATGCTGGAAAATTTTCGAAATTCGAAAAAATCAAGGAGTTACAGCGTTTTCGAACTTAAAAATGACCTAGAAGATTTTAGACCCAAAAATGGTTTGTTTTCGCGATATTTTGCATGGAAAATTTTAAAGTATTGATTCCTCCAGCACCATTAAGGAAAGAGCTTTACTTCACGAATCCAATGGCGTTTTCAAAATTTCGGAGTTCGAAAATCTAAGGAAGTTACAGCAATTTCGAACTTGCATTGGGATTTTTTTGCATTTTTCGGGTACTAATTATGCGGTTTGGGCTCGATTTTTGAAGAAAACTCTCGGGAATCGAGTTAAATCATATTTTTTGCCACATACTTCACTTCTGTATACTCAACTCAAAAAAAATTTTTGCTTCAAAAATTTCAAATTTTGGCAAGGTTACCCCCTTTGGTAAAAAATATGGAAAAAAATAAAATTTTTAATTTTAAAGAATTTTGTTTATTTTACGATTTGCCTTCGAATTTCGAACTGCGGAATGCTTGAAAATTTTCGAAATTCGAAAAAATCAAGGAGTTACAGCGTTTTCGAACTTAAAAATGACATAGAAGATTTTAGACCCAAAAATGGTTTGTTTTTGCGATATTTTTCATAGAAAATTTTAAAGTATTCATTCTACCAGCACCATTAAGAAAAGAGCTTTACTTCACGAATCCAATGGTGTTTTCAAAATTTCGGAGTTCGAAAATCTAAGGAAGTTACAGCAATTTCGAACTTGCATTGGGATTTTTTTGCATTTTTCGGGTACTAATTATGCGGTTTGGGCTCGATTTTTGAAGAAAACTCTCGGTAATCGGTTTAAATCACATTTTTTTGCCACTTACTTCACTTCTGTATATTCAACTCAAAAAAAATTTTTGCATCAAAAATTTCAAATTTTGGCAAGGTTACCCCCTTTGGTAAAAAATATGGAAAAAAATTAAATTTTAAATTTTAAAGAATTTTGTTTATTTTACGATTTGCCTTCGAATTTTGAACTGCGGAATGCTTGAAAATTTTCTAAATTCGAAAAAATCAAGGAGTTACAGCGTTTTCGAACTTAAAAATGACCTAGAAGATTTTAGACCCAAAAATGGTTTGTTTTCGCGATATTTTGCATGGAAAATTTTAAAGTATTGATTCCTCCAGCACCATTAAGGAAAGAGCTTTACTTCACGAATCCAATGGTGTTTTCAAAATTTTGGAGCTCGAAAATCTAAGGAAGTTACAGCAATTTCGAACTTGCATTGGGATTTTTTGCATTTTTCGGGTACTAATTATGCGGTTTGGGCTCGATTTTTGAAGAAAACTCTCGGGAATCGGTTTAAATCACATTTTTTGCCACATACTTCACTTCTGTATATTCAACTCAAAAAAAATTTTTGCATCAAAAATTTCAATTTGGTAAAAAATATGGAAAAAAATAAAATTTTAAATTTTAAAGAATTTTGTTTATTTTACGATTTGCCTTCGAATTTCGAACTGCGGAATGCTTGAAAATTTTCTAAATTCGAAAAAATCAAGGAGTTACAGCGTTTTCGAACTTAAAAAATGACCTAGAAGATTTTAGACCCAAAAATGGTTTGTTTTTGCGATATTTTTCATAGAAAATTTTAAAGTATTCATTCTACCAGCACCATTAAGGAAAGAGCTTTACTTCACGAATCCAATGGTGTTTTCAAAATTTCGGAGTTCGAAAATCTAAGGAAGTTACAGCAATTTCGAACTTGCATTGGAATTTTTTTTGCATTTTTCGGGTACTAATTATGCGGCTTGGGCTCGATTTTTGAAGAAAACTCTCGGGAATCGGTTTAAATTACATTTTTTGCCACATACTTCACTTCTGTATATTCAACTCAAAAAAAATTTTTGCATCAAAAATTTCAAATTTTGGCAAGGTTACCCCCTTTGGTAAAAAATATGGAAAAAAAATAAAATTTAAAATTTTTAAGAATTTTGTTTATTTTACGATTAGCCTTCGAATTTCGAACTGCGGAATGCTGGAAAATTTTCGAAATTCGAAAAAATCAAGGAGTTACAGCGTTTTCGAACTTAAAAATGACCTAGAAGATTTTAGACCCAAAAATGGTTTGTTTTTGCGATATTTTTCATAGAAAATTTTAAAGTAATCATTCTACCAGCACCATTAAGGAAAGAGCTTTACTTCACGAATCCAGTGGCGTTTTCAAAATTTCGGAGTTCGAAAATCTAAGGAAGTTACAGCAATTTCGAACTTGCATTGGGATTTTTTTGCATTTTTCGGGTACTAATTATGCGGTTTGGGCTCGATTTTTGAAGAAAACTCTCGGGAATCGAGTTAAATCATATTTTTTGCCACATACTTCACTTCTGTATATTCAAATCAAAAAAAATTTTTGCATCAAAAATTTCAAATTTTGGCAAGGTTACCCCCTTTGGTAAAAAATATGGAAAAAAATAAAATTTTTAATTTTAAAGAATTTTGTTTATTTTACGATTTGCCTTCGAATTTCGAACTGCGAAATGCTTGAAAATTTTCTAAATTCGAAAAAATCAAGGAGTTACAGCGTTTTCGAACTTAAAAATGACATAGAAGATTTTAGACCCAAAAATGGTTTGTTTTTTGCGATATTTTTCATAGAAAATTTTAAAGTATTGATTCTACCAGCACCATTAAGAAAAGAGCTTTACTTCACGAATCCAATGGTGTTTTCAAAATTTCGGAGTTCGAAAATCTAAGGAAGTTACAGCAATTTCGAACTTACATTGGGATTTTTTTGCATTTTTCGGGTACTAATTATGCGGTTTGGGCTCGATTTTTGAAGAAAACTCTCGGGAATCGGTTTAAATCACATTTTTTTGCCACATACTTCACTTCTGTATATTCAACTCAAAAAAAATTTTTGCATCAAAAATTTCAAATTTTGGCAAGGTTACCCCCTTTGGTAAAAAATATGGAAAAAAATAAAATTTTAAATTTTAAATAATTTTGTTTATTTTACGATTTGCCTTCGAATTTCGAACTGCGGAATGCTTGAAAATTTTCGAAATTCGAAAAAATCAAGGAGTTACAGCGTTTTCGAACTTAAAAATGACCTAGAAGATTTTAGACCCAAAAATGGTTTGTTTTTGCGATATTTTTCATAGAAAATTTTAAAGTATTCATTCTACCAGCACCATTAAGAAAAGAGCTTTACTTCACGAATCCAATGGTGTTTTCAAAATTTCGGAGTTCGAAAATCTAAGGAAGTTACAGCAATTTCGAACTT
Organism: Stomoxys calcitrans; assembly: GCF_963082655.1. Classification (NCBI taxonomy): domain Eukaryota; kingdom Metazoa; phylum Arthropoda; class Insecta; order Diptera; family Muscidae; genus Stomoxys; species Stomoxys calcitrans. Next base: position 122,321,477 of record NC_081556.1, read on the forward strand.
GCATTGGGATTTTTTTGCATTTTTCGGGTACTAATTATGCGGTTTGGGCTCGATTTTTGATGAAAACTCTCGGGAATCGGTTTAAATCACATTTTTTTGCCACATACTTCACTTCTGTATATTCAACTCAAAAAAAATTTTGCATCAAAAATTTCAAATGTTGGCAAGGTTACCCCCTTTGGTAAAAAATATGGAAAAAAATAAAATTTTTAATTTTAAAGAATTTTGTTTATTTTACGATTTGCCTTCGAATTTCGAACTGCGGAATGCTTGAAAATTTTCGAAATTCGAAAAAATCAAGGAGTTACAGCGTTTTCGAACTTAAAAATGACATAGAAGATTTTAGACCCAAAAATGGTTTGTTTTTTGCGATATTTTTCATAGAAAATTTTAAAGTATTGATTCTACCAGCACCATTAAGAAAAGAGCTTTACTTCACGAATCCAATGGTGTTTTCAAAATTTCGGAGTTCGAAAATCTAAGGAAGTTACAGCAATTTCGAACTTGCATTGGGATTTTTTTGCATTTTTCGGGTACTAATTATGCGGTTTGGGCTCGATTTTTAAAAAAACTCTCGGGAATCGGTTTAAATCACATTTTTTTGCCACTTACTTCACTTCTGTATATTCAACTCAAAAAAAATTTTTGCATCAAAAATTTCAAATTTTGGCAAGGTTACCCCCTTTGGTAAAAAATATGGAAAAAAATAATATTTTAAATTTTAAAGAGTTTTGTTTATTTTACGATTTGCCTTCGAATTTCGAACTGCGGAATGCTTGAAAATTTTCGAAATTCGAAAAAATCAAGGAGTTACAGCGTTTTCGAACTTAAAAATGACCTAGAAGATTTTAGACCCAAAAATGGTTTGTTTTCGCGATATTTTTCATGGAAAATTTTAAAGTATTGATTCCTCCAGCACCATTAAGGAAAGAGCTTTACTTCACGAATCCAATGGTGTTTTCAAAATTTTGGAGCTCGAAAATCTAAGGAAGTTACAGCAATTTCGAACTTGCATTGGGATTTTTTGCATTTTTCGGGTACTAATTATGCGGTTTGGGCTCGATTTTTGAAGAAAACTCTCGGGAATCGGTTTAAATCACATTTTTTTGCCACATACTTCACTTCTGTATATTCAACTCAAAAAAAATTTTGCATCAAAAATTTCAAATTTTGGCAAGGTTACCCCCTTTGGTAAAAAATATGGAAAAAAATAAAATTTTTAATTTTAAAGAATTTTGTTTATTTTACGATTTGCCTTCGAATTTCGAACTGCGGAATGCTTGAAAATTTTCGAAATTCGAAAAAATCAAGGAGTTACAGCGTTTTCGAACTTAAAAATGACCTAGAAGATTTTAGACCCAAAAATGGTTTGTTTTTGCGATATTTTTCATAGAAAATTTTAAAGTATTCATTCTACCAGCACCATTAAGAAAAGAGCTTTACTTCACGAATCCAATGGTGTTTTCAAAATTTCGGAGTTCGAAAATCTAAGGAAGTTACAGCAATTTCGAACTTGCATTGGGATTTTTTTGCATTTTTCGGGTACTAATTATGCGGTTTGGGCTCGGTTTTTGAAGAAAACTCTCGGGAATCGAGTTAAATCACATTTTTTTGCCACATACTTCACTTCTGTATATTCAACTCAAAAAAAAATTTTTGCATCAAAAATTTCAAATGTTGGCAAGGTTACCCCCTTTGGTAAAAAATATGGAAAAAAATAAAATTTTTAATTTTAAAGAATTTTGTTTATTTTACGATTTGCCTTCGAATTTCGAACTGCGGAATGCTTGAAAATTTTCGAAATTCGAAAAAATCAAGGAGTTACAGCGTTTTCGAACTTAAAAATGACATAGAAGATTTTAGACCCAAAAATGGTTTGTTTTTGCGATATTTTTCATAGAAAATTTTAAAGTATTGATTCCTCCAGCACCATTAAGGAAAGAGCTTTACTTCACGAATCCAATGGTGTTTTCAAAATTTCGGAGTTCGAAAATCTAAGGAAGTTACAGCAATTTCGAACTTGCATTGGGATTTTTTTTGCATTTTTCGGGTACTAATTATGCGGTTTGGGCTCGATTTTTGAAGAAAACTCTCGGGAATCGGTTTAAATCACATTTTTTGCCACATACTTCACTTCTGTATATTCAACTCAAAAAAAATTTTTGCATCAAAAATTTCAAATTTTGGCAAGGTTACCCCCTTTGGTAAAAAATATGGAAAAAAATAAAATTTTAAATTTTAAAGAATTTTGTTTATTTTACGATTTGCCTTCGAATTTCGAACTGCGGAATGCTTGAAAATTTTCTAAATTCGAAAAAATCAAGGAGTTACAGCGTTTTCGAACTTAAAAATGACATAGAAGATTTTAGACCCAAAAATGGTTTTTTTTTGCGATATTTTTCATAGAAAATTTTAAAGTATTGATTCCTCCAGCACCATTAAGAAAAGAGCTTTACTTCACGAATCCAATGGTGTTTTCAAAATTTCGGAGTTCGAAAATCTAAGGAAGTTACAGCAATTTCGAACTTGCATTGGGATTTTTTTGCATTTTTCGGGTACTAATTATGCGGTTTGGGCTCGATTTTTGAAGAAAACTCTCGGGAATCGGTTTAAATCACATTTTTTGCCACATACTTCACTTCTGTATATTCAACTCAAAAAAAATTTTTGCATCAAAAATTTCAAATTTTGGCAAGGTAAAAAATATGGAAAAAAATAAAATTTTAAATTTTAAAGAATTTTGTTTATTTTACGATTTGCCTTCGAATTTCGAACTGCGGAATGCTTGAAAATTTTCGAAATTCGAAAAAATCAAGGAGTTACAGCGTTTTCGAACTTAAAAATGACCTAGAAGATTTTAGACCCAAAAATGGTTTGTTTTTGCGATATTTTTCATAGAAAATTTTAAAGTATTCATTCTACCAGCACCACTAAGGAAAGAGCTTTACTTCACGAATCCAATGGTGTTTTCAAAATTTCGGAGTTCGAAAATCTAAGGAAGTTACAGCAATTTCGAACTTGCATTGGGATTTTTTTGCATTTTTCGGGTACTAATTATGCGGTTTGGGCTCGATTTTTGAAGAAAACTCTCGGGAATCGGTTTAAATCACATTTTTTTGCCACATACTTCACTTCTGTATATTCAACTCAAAAAAAATTTTGCATCAAAAATTTCAAATTTTGGCAAGGTTACCCCCTTTGGTAAAAAATATGGAAAAAAATAAAATTTTTAATTTTAAAGAATTTTGTTTATTTTACGATTTGCCTTCGAATTTCGAACTGCGGAATGCTTGAAAATTTTCGAAATTCGAAAAAATCAAGGAGTTACAGCGTTTTCGAACTTAAAAATGACATAGAAGATTTTAGACCCAAAAATGGTTTGTTTTTTGCGATATTTTTCATAGAAAATTTTAAAGTATTGATTCTACCAGCACCATTAAGAAAAGAGCTTTACTTCACGAATCCAATGGTGTTTTCAAAATTTCGGAGTTCGAAAATCTAAGGAAGTTACAGCAATTTCGAACTTGCATTGGGATTTTTTTGCATTTTTCGGGTACTAATTATGCGGTTTGGGCTCGATTTTTGAAGAAAACTCTCGGGAATCGGTTTAAATCACATTTTTTTGCCACATACTTCACTTCTGTATATTCAACTCAAAAAAAATTTTTGCATCAAAAATTTCAAATTTTGGCAAGGTTACCCCCTTTGGTAAAAAATATGGAAAAAAATAAAATTTTAAATTTTAAAGAATTTTGTTAATTTTACGATTTGCCTTCGAATTTCGAACTGCGGAATGCTTAAAAATTTTCGAAATTCGAAAAAATCAAGGAGTTACAGCGTTTTCGAACTTAAAAATGACCTAGAAGATTTTAGACCTAAAAATGGTTTGTTTTTGCGACATTTTGCATAGAAAATTTTAAAGTATCGATTCCTCCAGCACTATTAAGGAAAGAGCTTTACTTCACGAATCCAATGGTGTTTTCAAAATTTCGGAGTTCGAAAATCTAAGGAAGTTACAGCAATTTCGAACTTACATTGGGATTTTTTTGCATTTTTCGGGTACTAATTATGCGGTTTGGGCTCGATTTTTGAAGAAAACTCTCGGGAATCGGTTTAAATCACATTTTTTTGCCACATACTTCACTTCTGTATATTCAACTCAAAAAAAATTTTTGCATCAAAAATTTCAAATTTTGGCAAGGTTACCCCCTTTGGTAAAAAATATGGAAAAAAAATCAAATTTAAAATTTTTAAGAATTTTGTTTATTTTACGATTTGCCTTCGAATTTCGAACTTCGGAATGCTGGAAAATTTTCGAAATTCGAAAAAATCAAGGAGTTACAGCGTTTTCGAACTTAAAAATGACCTAGAAGATTTTAGACCCAAAAATGGTTTGTTTTTGCGATGTTTTTCATAGAAAATTTTTACGTATTGATTCTACCAGCACCATTAAGGAAAGAGCTTTACTTCACGAATCCAATGGCGTTTTCAAAATTTCGGAGTTCGAAAATCTAAGGAAGTTACAGCAATTTCGAACTTACATTGGGATTTTTTTGCATTTTTCGGGTACTAATTATGCGGTTTGGGCTCGATTTTTGAAGAAAACTCTCGGGAATCGGTTTAAATCACATTTTTTTGCCACATACTTCACTTCTGTATATTCAACTCAAAAAAAATTTTTGCATCAAAAATTTCAAATTTTGGCAAGGTTACCCCCTTTGGTAAAAAATATGGAAAAAAAATCAAATTTAAAATTTTTAAGAATTTTGTTTATTTTACGATTTGCCTTCGAATTTCGAACTTCGGAATGCTGGAAAATTTTCGAAATTCGAAAAAATCAAGGAGTTACAGCGTTTTCGAACTTAAAAATGACCTAGAAGATTTTAGACCCAAAAATGGTTTGTTTTTGCGATGTTTTTCATAGAAAATTTTTACGTATTGATTCTACCAGCACCATTAAGGAAAGAGCTTTACTTCACGAATCCAATGGCGTTTTCAAAATTTCGGAGTTTGAAAATCTAAGGAAGTTACAGCAATTTCGAACTTACATTGGGATTTTTTTGCATTTTTCGGGTACTAATTATGCGGTTTGGGCTCGATTTTTGAAGATAACTCTGGTGTTTTCAAAATTTCAGAGTTCGAAAATCTAAGGAAGTTACAGCATTTTCGAACTTGCATTGGGATTTTTTTTTGCATTTTTCGGGTACTAATTATGCGGTTTTGGATCGTTTTTTTGAATAAAACTCTCGGGAATCGGGTTAAATCACATTTTGTTTGTGACATGCTTCACTTCTGTATATTCAACTCAAAAAAAAATTGTTCGCATCAAAAATTTCAAATGGGAAGTTTTAGTACCCTTTTTAGGGGAGAGGGGAGGTTTTAGTAACCTTTTTCGTGGAAAGTGCAGTTTTAGTATAATTTTCATGGGAATGATTTGGCAGTGATAACGCGTCGTTCAGATTGTAGCATTCAATACTTGTCACCTAATCATATTTTTACTTACAAGTCGTTCACTTTATATGCACTATGTAAGTTAGTCGGTAGCACAGATTTTCCATAAATTTTTATAGACTACGAGTCTATAAATTTCTGGCCTAACAATGAAAGTTCAAATTTTTGTCTTGAAAAATGTTTTTTTTTCTTTTTTTCTTTTTTTTCCTCCAACATGATTTCTACACTTTTGTATTCGCTCATAGCAATTGTCGTAGCTCTTTTTCCACTCCGATGGAGACACCATCAAAACATGGTTACTAAATGCTTCAACAGCATTTTCTGGTGACGAAAATCAATTACCACCCATTTTTATCTTCATATGCGGCAATAAAAAGAAGTCAGTTCGACATGTTGGCCGGTCAAATAGCGCAGAATTAAGCCGTTGTATGAAAGCTCGCATTGTCATGGTGTATTATGATTCGTTTTCTCCTGTTCGTGTTTCGAATTTCTCTGAAGATTTTAAGGCATTCAAATTGTGGCATACCACTCAAAATTGACCGTGCTACGTTACTTAAGCGAAACAGTTGCCACATGGCCAGTTTTGCCAAAGGAACTGGCTACCATTTGCTTCGAAGTGCTTCTTCCACGAACAAATTTCGTTGGATTTGTCGATATCGACTTCGAAGACCTACACGATCGATTGTAGTTTTGTTTGGGCTCATGCGCATCCATCCACGATTCGCCACCAGTGACGAAGGTGCTGGTGGAAAAAATGGCCAAGAATGACTCTATCATACGGTTTTTGGACGACCTTCATGGAATTCGACTTTGAGCTAGCGCCGTCCACGACAAAATCCCTAAAAACCTTTTTTTGCACAGTGCTATAGGAAGGCCACCGTAACGCAGAGGTTAGCATGTTCGCCTATGATGCTAAATGCCTGGCTTCGAATCCTAGCAGGACCATCAGAAAATTTTTCTGCGGCGGCTATACCCTCCTAATGCTGGCGACATTTGTGAGGTACTTTGCCATAAAAACTTCTTCCAACCGTACGTCGTACGTTGAAACGTTCTGAATACAAGTATGCTAGAAGATGTCAATATTCTAGCCTAGGCCTGAAACTTTTAAAGCAACCCTCGTAGTGCACTGCTTTTTTTTGTTTCCTCAAGAAGAGTTAAATAAAACTACAAGCTTTTTAAGATTTTCATCATTTTAAATTCATTATATATATATGTATATATATGTTTTTTCATTTTTATTTATTTTTTTTTTTTTTTGTTTTTTTTCATTTAATTAATATTTTGGTTTTCTGTTTCTTTGACAAAAGATAATTTGTTTATGTATTTTTTTTTATATGTATATATATACTTTGTTGTTGTTCTTGTTTTTTTAATAGCTCGCTACAGATAATATGAAAATTGTTTATTTGTTTTTTTTTATAATATTTTTTTTATTATAATTTAATTACAACTTGATCTTTTTATATTGATTTGTTTTTATTATTTTGAATTTTTTTTTTTAAACTATGATTTTTAATTTGTTTCAAATTTATGTATATATATAATTATATTATTGGGTTGGTTTTTTTTTTTTTTTTTTGTTTTTTGCTTTATATGTCAACATTCTGATTAAATGATTTAATTTTTTCGATTTAAAATAACATTTTTAATTTACAATTTTTTAGCTTATGTTTATTCTAAATTAAAAAAATCAATGACTTAAATTTATAAAATATAGTGTTTCGTATTTATTTTTTTTTTAAGAAAATGCTATTAAAATTTACACTTTCTTCTTCAAGGTTTGATGAGTTTGCTTTTCGAAAAATTTTAAATTCAAATTGAAAATATAAAAAAAAAACTAATTTTCTTTGTTTTTTTTTGTTATGTAATTGTTTAACAGGCATGCAATTGTTTTTTCTGTTTTTGTTTTTAGTTGTTTGTTATAGGTATGTTCATTAAGGGTTTTGCTAATTTTGGTTTTCGTTTTTAATGTGGTATGCACGGGTTTTCTTGAAGTCTGTTTTTTGGTTTCTTATTTCGTGAGGAGCAGAGCAGAGAAGTTTTGGGCTTTTCTCTTCAATATTTAACTATTTTTTTATTTTATTTATTTTTTTTTTTTTGGGTGAAGGTTAAGTTTTATTCTCTGTTCTGTTTGTGTTATAAGGTTTTGTACTTTAAAAAATATATTTATTTGGTTTCATTTTGAAAATTTTGCTGTTTTTCCTTCGTTTTGGTTTCTTGTTTCATTTTTCTTTAGAAATACTTTGGTTTTGTTTGTTTGTCTGGTTTGGTGATATGATTTCGTTAATTTGTTTTGTATTTGTATTTTTTTTTAGATTATTGTTGTTTGTTTAGTTTGTGTGGCTCTTGTTTTGTTGATTTAAATTTAAAAAAAAATTGTCATTTAATCTATGTTGTTTTGCTTGGTTAAATTGTTGTTCGAGATTTATTTTAAGGGCTTCCTTTTCATTGATCTTTCCTTTATTTTTGTTTCTTTGATTTGAAGAGAAGGAAGAAGAAAAAATTAAAAAAAAAAACATTTCTTTCAAGCTTTCAAAGTTTGTTTTCTAGTTTTTAGAAATTAGTTTCTTGATTTTCGATTTATATTTATAAAAGATTTGGATTTTGTTTCTTTGGTTATCATTTTTGGTTTTAGTTTTGGTTTTAAGTAACAAATTGTAGTTTGTTTGTTTGTTTTAAAAAAAGTTATAGTTGTAAAAAATTGTGATTAAAATTCCCTTGTTGTATTTATAGTACGTTTAAAAAACCCGTTGTAGAGATAAAATCGTTTCATATATAGATTTATTTATTCATTTTTCTGTTTTTTTTATTTTCGTAACTTTTACTTTTGCTTCAATAGGAAAAATACACAAGCCCGCAAATAATATCCGAATCAAATAATAAGATACAAGTATTCGAAAAATTCGTTAGTTTAATCTGTATGTGGATAGTGTGTGTGTGTTTTTATGCATTGTGCTATAATAGAAGTATGAAGGTAAATCGGGAATTAAATTTGAAAGCCATATGAAAAAATATCAAAGAGGAAAAAATATATGGCGGATGAGTAATTCTAAACCAAATTACAAAACGCGCCCCATAGAGGTTGGTGTGTGTTGCGATCTCTGGCTTTCATTTCCCATTTCCAAAGAAAATCTCCAAACATTAAGCTCGTCTCGAAAGAGAAACAATCGAAATTGTGAAATTTAATGATCTCCGCCCTAACAGGCAAAAACTTGAAAATGAAAAAATTCGGCAGAGACCGGCTGGGATTCGAACCTGCGCATACGAAGCAACAGCGAGAACCGTTAACGTTGTCAAGCGTTCGAAGCCATCAATACAACTTCCAACAGATGCACAAAATCATGTGTATACCATGGGAGCAATGTAATTGTATAGACAAAAAATCTGCCATTACACAAAAACACATGCATTGGGAAAAATACAGCTTACAGACAGAGATGTCGAGCGAGTTGGTTAATGTGGTATTTATATCATAGAGGCGTTTTCGCAATAAATTCCGTATAAGTACAACATTCTAACTCACAGCCACTGAAGCCTTCACACCTAATATGGCTGATGAGTAATTCTAACCAAATTACGAAGCGTGTCCCATAGTGATTGGTGTGTGTTGCGATCTCTAACATTCCTTTCCCATTTGCAAAGAAAATCTCTGATCATTAAGCTCGTCTCGAAAAAGAAACAAAGAAAATTTTAAAAATTCTGCTATTTAATGAGGTGTTTATATCATAGAGGCGTTTTCCCAATAAATTTGGTATCAGTACAACATACCAAAATACGGTCCTTAAATCCTTCACACCTAATATGGCCGAAACGCGTCCCATAGTGGTTGGTCTATGTTGCGATCTCTGGCTTTTATTTTGCATTTGAAACGAAAAATCTCCGATCATTGAGGTCGTCTCGAAAGAGAAACAAACAAGAATTGTAAAATTTAATGATTAACAGGCAAAACAGTTGAAAATGAAAAAAATTATCTTCTCTGTTTAAAGAACAACCAGTTCAGCGTATCGGTTGTCATATATAAATAATAGTAGTTCTAATACACTTTTCCAAGAAAAAGGCTTCTATGGTAACATTTTCTAGGGAAAAGGTGTTTTAGCCCACTTTTCGAAGGGAAAGTATAGTTCTAGTATATTTTTCCAAGGAAAAGGACAACTTCGGCACATTTTACCAGGGAAGAGGATAGTCTTAACACAACAGTTTCTCAAGGACGAAGCCTTAGTATCTGTTCCAAAGGAAAGG